>NC_089219.1:127655148-128255148 GCF_963924675.1 Phocoena phocoena
CCTCACCGAGGCCAGAGTGCAGGTAACCGGAGTATTCCCCTCCTTAGAGGCACATCTCTGAAGACTGTTGAAAAACACAACTTGTAGGTTTCAGACCAGAGCTGATACTAAAAAGAATTATAAATGGACAGCATGAGAACAGAATCAGTTTCTAATTGTGTTTCTTTTGGCAGCAGAGTATTTTTAAAAGTTGAAGCGCATGCCTTTCAGTAGGGCAGAAAATGCCTTGCTAGAGGTCTCATTCCTCCCAATGTTTCTCACCCTTCCAGATCCATGTTATAAACATTGTCCACTGGAGCATTTGACTTTGCACCCTCCCTCGTCCACACCCCAGCTTTCGGCTTGAGCTGTAGGGTGGCCGGAGAGATGAACTCTCTGTCCTCCATCTCAGTTTTCCTCCCCAGACTTTGGGAATATCTAAATCTTCAGGAAATGTATTATAAATACACACAATTATGGACATGGATGGGAGTGAGAAATGAACACACCAAAGACCTTGCCCATAGGAACTGCATTAAGAGCACATTCAAATAGATGATTTTGTGTTTCTATGAAGTAAAGAAGGATAAGGGCATGTAAGACAGGGGAAAGAGATCACATGTGTTTCTAATATGAATGCCATGAGACATCAACTACAAGCCAGACATCTAGAAATAATACCACCTGTGATTAGGAATGATAATGATGATAATCATAACTAATACTAGTTGAGCCCTTACATGCCAACTAGTGTTTGTAGTTACATAAACTAATCTGTCTAATCCTCGCAACAATTCACTGAGGTGGATAACATTATTCATCTTGCAGATGAGGAAACTGAGACTCAGAGGTTAAAGTAGTTTCCCGAATGTCACACAGCTAGGAAGTGGCTGAACTAGGATTTGAAGACAGATATGCAGATTCAGAGTTCATGATTTTAAGCACTACAATAAATTTTAAATAAGTAAGAGTCTTCTGGCTAAATGCTTTTTCAAGCAGTGCTTTGCTGTCTTTGCTGAGAGTCAAGATTTTATTATTTTCCATATTGCCAGTGGTAGGCTGCTCTTTTTTTTTTTTTTTTTTTTTTGTGGTACGCGGGCCTCTCACTGTTGTGGCCTCTCCCATTGCGGAGCACAGGCTCCGGATGCTCAGGCTCAGCGGCCATGGCTCACGGGCCCAGCCGCTCCGTGGCATGTGGGATCTTCCCGGACCGGGGCACGAACCCGTGTCCCCTGCATCGGTGTCCACTGCACCACCAGGGAAGCCCGAGTAGGCTGCTCTTTTGATAAAGAGGGGTTGTGGGCCAAATCTGTCTTGTCTTCCCGAATGAGTTATTGTTTGCATATCTGTGTTCAGTCTGGGCTTAAAGGGTTTCTTTCTGCAAATAATAACCCTCTTGATGGGGACTAGAGCTAGACTCAAAGGGTGTGGAGAGTAGGAACTGTATCTAGTACCCTATGCTATGAGAGACATTCGTTGAGTTGAGGGAGAGGGTCCTAGAGGTCCCTTCAGCCTGAAGAGAGTGTGCAAGAGTTTTCCCCATGGGAACTAGGGACTTCACCTAGAAGTGTTCCCCAGGAGAAAAAAAAATGTCATTGACAAAAGGGGAAAGTTGCCTGGGCACTGTGGTGCCCCCGAGGATAGGTGAGGAGAAGGCATACGTGAGGATGCGTATGTTACTGCGTGGCAGTCTCTCAGAGCTCAGATGAGAGTGATCCACAGGCACAAACTCAGTTCTGCTCTCTCCGTCCTGCAGTCCAAAGCAGAACTCGGAGGTCTGCCTTCCCACATCCTCTTCCCCCATGCTGCTCACCATAGTTCTCCAAACACGTTCTCTGTTTCTACTCTTAAATCCCTTCCTCTCCTTCAAAAACCCCATGTTTTACACCCCAGGCTTGGCCTGCAGTGGCCTAATAAATAATTTTAGGCCAATAACCCACAATTCCTGAAAGTACCATTTTTGCCATGGCGATCTGAATTTTAAATAAGGAAACCTGGACAGGGCAATGCTGGAAATTAAAAAAAAAAAATGTGGAAGAACAATTTTGGGTTGAGAGCTATTTTGGCCCCATCACAACAACGGGCAAATGACTTTCTTATATGCTGAAACTATTTTATCTTCCACCTTTTCCATCCTACTACGTTCTAATGTCTTTTAGAGCTGTGAACATTTCCCAGGACAGAATTCTCCCTCCGTGACTTTATTCTTCCTCCGTGAAGTCTTACCCTTTGCCAGTGTGAACCACTCCCTCTGACTCTGGCCTTCTTTATATTTATGGCTTTTATCGCAACATGACATGTATCATATTGAGTTGTATGTGGGCCAACTTCCCCAACTAGACTGTGAAGGCCTCTTGGATGGAAGCCATATCTTATCATCTTTGCAAAATTCACTTTTTTCCCTCCAATATTTATCGAGCATCTGTTATTCGCTTGGAACTGGTTTTGGTTTGCTGGGCATAAATAATACACTGGCCTCTCTCCTTAAAGCTGTTACAGACTGGGGGCAGAGAAGACAGATGTGCATATCATACTATTATCATAGAGTAAGATGATTCCTACACTAAAGGAATGTTCAAGAATGAGTGATAGACCAGAGGAGGGAATGATTAAATCTGCCTGGGGGAAAAGAGAATACATGAACATTAAGCAGCCATTCTGAGCCAAGTCTCACAACAACGTGTGAGTAGGTATAATTATCTTCATTTGATTGGGGGACAAGGAATCAGAGAAATTAAATAACTATCCAAGGACAAACCTTTAAAGTCATGGAGCCAGTGTTTTTATCCAACTCTGTTAGACTTTAAAGTTATGTTCTTTCCACTACAACATTTCACAAAGAAGGTGATATTAAAGTTAAATCTTAAAAAGCATGTCTTTGGCATGCGGACAAAAGGGAAGAATATCGCAGGCAGAGAGAACATTGAGTGTGAATACACGTAGGTGGGAAAATAACCAAATATATTTGGGAGCCTTAAGCCCAGGTAGGATTGGGAATGATGAAGGGCCAGTGCATGAGATTCAAGTGATACAGGATGTGGCTGACTTGGTGGACAGTGTGCTAATTCTTGAACAGTCTTTGTTCTATGGTAATACATTTTGATTTTAATCTGTGGGTGATGGAGAGTCAGAGGATGATATAAAGCTAAAGCGAAGCCCTGATACAATTATATTTGCATTTAAAATGATAACTCTAATAGCAATATGAAGGACACATTAGAAACAAAAGAGGTGAAGCCAGAAAAGATTCTGCCTCTACTGATTTGCACCCTGGTCTTCCATGGGGCACCAATCTCGTGGTATTTTATGTGAATGAAACCAACTAGAACTGTGAAATTGTCCCACTCCTCGCCACAGGATTTCTTTCTCCCACACCTGGTCATGCGTTTCCATAATTGCACTTAAAATTCTTGTAATTTTTCAAATTTACATGTCTATCTTCTTTTAATAGACTGTGAGCTGCTTATGAGCAGAGAATAAGTCTCACCTCTCCATTCCCAGTATTTAGGCCAGGGTCTAGAACACAGTCGCCATAAAGACTTCTTGAATGAGTAAATGAATGAATCAAATACCACAGCAGTCTGGAAGAGTTGTAGTTCTTAAGCTCAAAAACTCAGCCATTTATTACTTGTGAGAACTTTAACAGATTACTTAATCTCATTGAAACGGTTTCCTCAACTCTGAAATAGAAATAATAATACCTAATTGTGGAATTGTCATGATAACTAGAAATAATGTAGGTAATGTGCTTATATAAGTTCCTAGCCCTAATAGCACTTAATAAGTGGTAGGTTTATTATTAGCTGTAGTCGATGATATCAGTACTGCCCATTTCCTTGGAACCCTACAATTAAATATACTCCGGCCAACTTCCAATTTTCAGTATCTGCATTTCTGTTTCACAAGTTTCTTTCTAGAACTTCGGGAGTCACGCCAGAAGTGCTGGAACATTTATGATCAATGACTGACAGGAGCCAGTGTACAAATCCACAATTCTCTCACCCCTCCGGTGGGAGGTGTGTGCCCTGCATCAGTCCTTAGAGCCCCTTAAGGACTGAGCTCCCACAGAGGAAGCTGGTTCAGTAGCACAGTTAGAGGTTGCTTTTCTTCTGTTACTTCCTCCCTCTCTCACTGATATTCCTTGCACCTCCCAGATAAACTATTTGCTTCTTAAATCCTTGTCGCAGGGTCTACTTTTGGGAAGATGGAGAGTTTTCTTTCCATATCCAAAAAGTATTATGAAAGCAGTTGAAGTTTTTGCCTTTTGAAGAACTTTGAAAAAACTTCTTTTAAGATGCCATTGTATCTGTGCCGAAGTCTAACGAGATTTTTCTTTTTTTATTACAATTACAACAAGGAATATAATCCATATTTTGCTGTCACATGGGTTAGTCATGGATCGCATCTCCGGTGGCTTGATTATTGGAAGTACCTCATGGTCCTGTTCTAATAGTCTTTGTGCTTAATAGCCCTGGAACATGGCCCACCAGGGAAGGATTATGGCATGTTTTCTGTTGTTCTGGGAAGAATTCCATACTTAGCCTATATCTTCCATGGGAAGGTATTGCATGGTAAAAATCAACCGGGACTTTATTCATGGAACCTCTTCTTTGTTTTTTTCTCTCCCTCCTCATGCTCTTCTCTCCTCCCGACAATCTTCCAGGTGTGGTTTCAGAACCGAAGAGCCAAATTCCGCAGGAATGAGAGAGCCATGCTGGCCAATAAAAACGCTTCCCTCCTCAAATCCTACTCAGGAGATGTGACTGCTGTGGAGCAGCCCATCGTACCTCGTCCTGCCCCAAGACCCACTGATTATCTCTCCTGGGGAACTGCCTCTCCGTACAGGTGAATGACTGGCCCACTCTCCCTTGCTCCGCTTCCACACGTTTCTCAGCGGTTGGTCACGTTTAAAGCTGCTTGTGCAGCTGGCTGACATTTCTTACTGGGTTAACCTCTTCAGAGACATTCAACTTGCTGACATCCCCAGATTTTCACAGGAGATTACTAGTTGCCCCAGGAGCAGGGTTTGGGGCAGAAGAGAGAGGGGCAGGCCATCAGCAATCTCCTCTTGGACTCAGGAACTCTTGCAAAGGTTTCAAAGATGGGGAAGAATCTCAAAGAAAAGATCCTTAAGCTATGCCCAGAGTCCCTCTTGTAATCATTCTGGAACAAAACTTCACTCCATTTCCAAATCTGATAGATTGGTTTGATTATATGCAAGTAGGAATTTAACATGTAAGGCTCTAAGTGTAGGACCAAAGGCAAACTTCACAATAAAACTGATTTTGAATGAAAAGAAAAGAAGTAAGGAAGGGAAAAAAGAAGGAGCGAGACAGAGAAAGACAGAGAGAGAGAGAAGGGGGAAAAAACCCAAGATCATCCAGATCACTTTCATGGCCATAGTTCTTTGTTAGTAGGTGGGGATGTCTTATGATCCAAGATGCCTTCCTGATCTATTGCTAATTCTTGTCTACTTATCTGAAGTTCTTTGAGGGGTTAGTTTGTGTGCGTTTTTTTTTTAAATATATAAAAACAATGTATAATTTACACTAAATTTTTATATTTAAAAGGTGAAAAATATTAAGGAAGCAAATAACAGAGTATTATTTCAATGGCTTGGAAAGGCTTTTAACCTCCATTTCGTATGCTGTCCAGAAAATACAGATTAACGCCAGAGGGAAGCTGAGACACATGTGCCTAATGCACTGTCATCAGTCTAAAGTGTCTTTATTTGAACCTAAACCTGAGTATTCTTAGAAACCAGATCGAGGCTATGTGTCCTCTGGCCGATTGCAGTGGAGGAGGAAGTATTTACGAATTCATTTATTATGCTTCTGTTTACCTTTTTATTGCTAAGGTTAATTAAAAGTTTAAAGAGAGGTTTTAAACTAATTATAAGATTATCTCCCAGTTGATGCTGAAGCTACTGATGTGAAATGCAACATTAGTGAAATGCAGATACTTTCGAAAGTTGATCACTCTAATCAAAGCAAAAAAACCTCAACTAAATATTCTCTCTGTTCCAAATCAGTTCCTTGAAAGAAACACCATAAATGGATTTGAAAATTTCTTTTAAATTCCCCATTGTGAAATTAGCCTGAATTGCTTTGGTCTTAGTACATGGAGACTCTATGCATAGGAAACTGGAAATTTCTATTGCTCTCAGACATAGTATGCTTTGTTGATTTCAAAAGATTAGTCATATCTGTGTGTCTTATTTAAAATTTAGACTCCTCTCCCATAGGATTTACTAAAAACATATTTTGAAGACCATCGTGAAATCATATATTTAGTATTTTAAATAAGTGGAAGACTGCTTTGTTTTTCAGATAAATATTGATAGTTCATAGACTCATTAAATGGCTTGGGAAATGGATGTGGATCAGAGCTTGATGTTTCAAGGTCTCTGGTTTGAATTTGGTCACAACCAGGAAGTTCAGCTCCTTTTTCTTCCTGGATCCTAGTGAGGAAGTTTTCATACCAGCTGTAATAACCCAGATGGCTGTCACGCGGTCCTTACCAGTGAGAGGCGGAGGGCAGTACACTGCATGAGTGGGGATGAAATCTTCCCTGAATTAATGGCTAGATTACCTGGACCTCAGCAGAAGTTCAAATCCTGTGCCTGCATTATACATATTATGTATATGGGCATCTAATTGAAATTATTATGCAATTTATGTGTGCTATTTGGGGAAGTGTTCTATTTTATTTTGAATGATTATGTAGAAATACTAGATACACTTTAAAAAAACACTCATAATTCCACCATCTTGAGATAATTAGTGTTTATTTTTGCAATTAGAGTTCAGTATTTCATATAGTATAGACTTAGTATAAATACTATTTTGTATTCTGCTCCTTTCACTTAAAAAGCATATAACCTAGTACTTCTTACTCAATTCATGGTATACTTTTATATCATTTCTCTCTTAGACACAGAGTTTGTAAAAAATAATTAAAAATTTCATAGAATCTGAGTGTTCATATTCTGTATGAAGAATTAATTAATCTCCAGATTTAAGTAGAAAAATGATGGTTTAAGCAGTAATTTAAGCAATAGTAATGTTTTTTGACCCAATGTTGACTGAAGTGTTTATATTTTGATTAATTTCTAAAAGTGGCACAAAGCTATTTTGTTTCTTAGAGATTTTTCTGCTATGTTTAGAACCAAAATACATTATGATTTCACATTTTGAAGCTTGGTAGGAAATATAAGTCTTGTTAAGGAAATATAAAAGAAAACCAAGTGATGAAAAGCAGAGGAAATGATAGACCTTTTGTGTTATGGAAAATTAACTTGCTATTTCTGTTGGTACTATTATGTCAAATTAGTTATCTCACATGTGACATTCATTAAAAGGCATTTCTCTTGGTTAATCCTTGGATGCACCTGTGTGGCAGCTCTGTCCTTGATCTGGTTCCAAAGAACAGACCCAACACTTGCCCAAGTTTAAGCCTTCAGCAAGCAGAATTAGAGCGAGGGCTCGTGATCCCTGTTTCTGTCCAAAGTATTAGGCCACATAACCTTATTTTCATTCAAATTAAATCTTACACGACATTGAAAATAGTATAAGACTAGGAAACTACGTAAACATGCCTGTTTGATTCAGGGTTTGTCTCAGATCTGTGAAGCATGCCTGCGACTGAGGTCCACCTTCTGGGGTGTGTGGGTAACCCCTGGGATGAGTGAGGCAGCTTGGTCATGCAACCCAGGGACAGCGGAGCAGACAGTTTTGCCAAAGAGGACAGTTTGCTCACTTCCACAGCAAACTGTGGAAGAAGACAGGAGGAAAGCAAGACTCAAAGAAGATAGCGTGCATATGGTCAGAATGATGGGATGGGAAACAGCCAACATATTTTTTTCTGGGTGTCTTTTATATCTAGAGTGGTGGCTGTATAATTTATCATCCAAATGGGACACTTCTGAAGTAAAAGGGGAGTGCTATTAATAATGACACTAGGACAACAGGCATAAACTGGGATTGTCCCTGGCAAACTGAGACTTATGGTTCACTCTATTTATAGCATGTCATGACCTCCTTCATACCCTCGAGGGTGTTAGAGGTGATGCTATCAGGTAGGAAACTGAGTCACCAGAAGGAACAAAGCATTCCTTAACAGGACACTACTGTCCTGGCAGGTGTCTTCTTTATCTACCCCTAGACAGTTGAAAGAAGCTTGTCTTTGGCACACATGCTCACTGCTTAGCTAAGAACTGTTTCCTTATGCAAATGAAAGCACACACAAGCACTAGAGTTATTTAAGACTCATTAGCTTGTACTGCTTTGCCTTTCGGGTGGCAGTGATTTACCAAGTCCTGGACTTTTGACTGTTGTTCTAGATGAAGTAGTTAAGAAACCTTTCTGCAGAGACATCCCTTCCTATGAAAGATAGATAAAGAATGGCCTAGCTCTGCAGTGTTGGTCTGGAGTGCCATTTTCAGAGGGAGGGCTGGGCTTCAAAGAAAACTAATGACAAGTGAAAGAGAGGCCAGCGATCCTTATCCACAATTTCCCTCCCCCCACCTTCTCCTCCTCCCCTCATTTGATCGTGGTCACGGTGCTGCCTGACATCTGCTGAACGCATTTGGCTCATTTCTCCCTTTCACACTTTCAAAAATAGATCCTCGTCCCTCCCAAGATGTTGTTTACACGAGGGGCTTCATAACGGATTCTAACGGAAGACACTGAAAAGGTAACTTGTCAGAGGGGGAAGAGGGCGGCTGCTGGGGGTAGGGTTTAAATGGGAATCAAGTATATTCAAGAAAGTGGGGCTTAACAGTCCTAGAAATGAAAGCAGTGAGGTCCTCAAGTGGGGAACACCATTGGAAACCAAAACTGCAAGAAAATACGTCCATAGAGTTAAGGGTAGTCTGATAGCCTAGAGCAGGGCTCTGCAAAGATTACTGGGCGTATGAATCACCTGGAATCATGGTACGATGCAGAATGAGATTCAGTAAGTCTGGGGCAGGACCTGGGAAATGTACCTCTAACTTGCTCCCATGTGATGCCCATGCTGTTGACACTTGGTACACACTTTGAATAGTGAGGTTTTAGAGGAGATGGGACAGAGGTCAGAAGAACTATGTTCTTGTCCTGGCTCTTGTTGTTCTTCAGGCCAGTTGGGTCGTGAATCTACGTAACCTTGTATCTAAGCTTGAGCTAGTAATAGTTTCCCTATTATATATCACACAGGGGCGTTTGGAACCTACGTTAAGCAATGTGCATTTCAAAAAGAGAAACAAAAATCATTGAGACAACAGAAAGATGCAAGTCTTCATATATAAAACATTTCTAGAAAGAAAAGTTTAAAATGGTGGAAGCATCACTGCACATGCAGTGCAAACTGAAGGCTTAGTAATGAAATATGGCCCAAATGTGTCCACTTTAAGAGCTAAATGTACGTTTAAAAAAAATCAACTTCTCAGTTTTAAAAACAGAAGTTGGAAATGATTATTTAAATCACGAAAAGATCACTTCCAAAAGGATTTATCGGGTCTCTCTTTAAAAGTAAATTTTCCCTAGGAAAACTCATATTGAATTTTCTTAGATGAAGCAAGTATACCTCTGCTGTTCTTGCATTGACAAAAGAACAAACCAAAGAGATGATCTCCAACCTCTACACGTCACAGACAGAGTCATGAAGACCTCAAGCTCTACAGCCTTTCGAAAAATCCCAAGCTGGGAAGCCTTAGGATCTCAGGAAGACACATAGACTTCTTGGGCTGACAGATCTGTCTTTGGGGTGAAATTTTCCATAGCTTGTCATCATTTGTCCAAAAGGGCCAAATAGAAAACAAAGTTAGACTTGAAAACTGAGTCAGGTAGTATTTTTCCCCCAGCTCTCCTCAATTGTTTCGTGATTTGTGGGATTTACACTCCGGGTGATTAGAAAGCAGAGGGGGAGACGGTCATAAGTTTCCTGGCTTTAAAACCATACCATGTATAGTATTTTCCATACTTCCTTGGTGTTTGGCAGTCATTTTAACACACTATCCCTCACGACAACCTCTCAAGGTAGGTTGAAATTATCAAAAATGATTTGTCCCCAGTGAAAACAGAACTCTAACCCTGCTGGTGGTTAGCATTCTGCTGTCTGTGGCTGGGCTCCAACTGTTAGGAATCCCCAAATAAGGAGAGGGAAAAATGTCAAGCTTACTTAAATGTGTCAGCTCTGTGCAAGTCCCAGAGCAGATTTGCTGAATCAACAGATAGGATACGAGTATTTCTTTTTCATCTCTAATTCCTCAATGCCCTGTACACGGCAATATCGTTTCTTGGTCACAGACACAGAGAATTTTACATTCTTCAAAACTAAATAGAAATATTGCTTTGGCCAAACCCTATAAGCCCAGTCTTAGTACTCATCTCATGTCTGCCTCCTGTTAGAGGAATAGGCAGAAGGCAAGACCAATGGGCAGGATCTCTACGTGTTGGAAAGCAGGCTCTTGGTGTTATCATGTGCTTAATAAATTACCTAGTTTCAACCTCATCTTTTTAGCCCAGGAAGCTTAATCCTGTTTAGGAAGGAGAGGTCATTTTACATGGTGCGAATGGCCCCATTAATTTGGTTGAAAACAGCTTATTAACCTCACTGGTTTCTGTCTTGTGAGAAAACATTTCAGGGTTCTCGTTCTTTTCCTAACACAGAGCTTTAGAAGTTTTGGTGACATGGAAAACAGGTGGTCATGAACAATCTTTCAGATTGACAGCCACTCAAGGCTCTCTTGCATCTGTTGTCACTTTTGGAAGTGGGTCCTCTCCATCATACTTCTAAATGCCTTTTTAAAGCATGACTAAGCTACGCTTGGATTAATTTTGTCTTTTCTGACCTGTAACACGTCTTGCTGATTACTGGTATGTCAAAGGACTGGTCCCTACTTGCCTAAATGGTAGTTTTAGTTTAAGTTGAGAAACTAGATTTATGTCAAACTACTGGAGGGAACACAGACTCGTTTTCTTTAGTGTGTGCACACAATATCACTTTAGCCTCTACCTATAAAGTTATGTACTCTAAATGTTTGTTTAGAGGCTGTGAATTAAGATGGTCTCTGTTCTTTTATCCTATTTCTTATGGCTATGCGATGCTGAAATAAGTTAGACCGATTTTTGAAAGTTTATAGCTTTCCTAAACGTTTATAGAGTGAAAAGCTTATCACTTATCAAGTGTATAGGATATTGCAAAACTCATTCATTAATATCAACTGCTTTTTTATTCTCACATCCCTCTAACTTGAGAGCTACATATAAGTCATTGTCATGGTCTCACTCAGTGGTGTCCTTAGAACGGCACCACAGTACAATTAGACAAGGGTGTTGTTCTGAACTCTGCAAACACAGGTTGCTATTTAAGGAAAAATGTCTCAGTGAAAATCCAATCTCCTGTGTAAAATATAACTCTAATTTCATTAATTTGGTTTTGAGATGGGAAGTGGATCAACATTCATCTCATCTGGGATATTAACATCTGGCCTGCGTTAGAAAATCTCAGTGTTTCCAAGATATGTGTTACCATACTAAGTCTTCAGACTAGAAAACCAGATGATACTAGCAAATTATGAAGTAACTGCAGCAAAATGGTTATATAATAGATAAAATTGAAATCGCAAATACAGTAGACATTTCTAGAAAACAGTAACAGCATCTTTAGTAAACTAATTCTCCATAGTTCTAATTCCCTTTGTCTGCTAAGGAAACTGGCCACACCTTTGATCATCACAAAAAGAGAGAATCTCTATTAAATAGCACTTTACTTGTCCAGAATCTCAAAGGATGGAAAACATGTCCCCCAAGAAACTGGGCCAAATACATAAAAGCACAATACTCCATGACAATCTACAGTTTGCCATCAGAGAATATTTTTTTTTCTTTCGCTCTCTCATGAAGCTTTAGCCTCCTGTTTTCAGAAGCCATTTAATTTTATTCTCAGTATTTAAATAATACAGATAACTCAAAATCTCAGCTTCTCTCCTATGCATTTAAAATTGTACTATATACCATCTTTAGGACTTAATTCTCTCACAGAAATCTGGCTGAGAAAGGCTGATTTGGTTGATGTCATAATCTATAACTTAGGTACATTTCCCAAATCCAATTATCTTTTTTCTTAGCTACTTAGATCTTTTATTTCTTTGAAATCTTAGATTTCAGTATTATCCTAGAAATTTCTTGAGTATGGGATTTATGGATTTGCATATATTTCTGGTAGGGTCTTGAATGGAAGCATGTAATTCATACAGAACTTAAATGATAATATGTATATGGGTTTTGAAAATAAATGAGACTTCTTGGTATATTGTAACAAAGAAAAAAACTTGTCCCATTTTAACAGGTTGTTCTGATTATTTATCTCACTCCTAATTGAAACCTTCATGAATTGGGACTCTTTCTGTCTTTATCTTTTGGTAGACAGTAGTAGAAGTAATAGTCTATTCTGTAAGTCTAACCTGCACCAATATTTGTTCACTTTTTACTGTTAAAAGCTATATATGGTGGATTAAGAATATGCAATCATCAGTCTTGCTTTTGTCATGTCCCTTTTGATTTTGCACATTCGATTAAGACAGCAAAATTAACGGGAAGGACTGGTTCCTTAAAATAAAAGCATGTTGGTAAAATATTTTTAGAAATCATTACTCACAGCAGGATGACAGAGATCACTGATACTGAGCAGGAATCAGTTTAATCATACAGTATCTAGATATTTTTCAGTTACTTATCTATTCATTAAATACTTTCTTGAATGCCAAATATGTGCTAGATATGGTGCTAGCCCTACCTGGGGACACGGTGGTGAACAAGGCAGATGTGGTATCTCATCTATGGGGCTTATAGTATGAGGAATTAAAATAAGTCCTAAAAGGAAAAGTACAGGGTGCTATAGATAAATCTTTGTGTAGACAGTTAAGACCATGCACCCAGAAATGAGTAAGAGTGAAACACACAACAGTGAAATAGAAGAGTGTAGGGTTATTTTGGAACCCTTCTGAGTCTTCCCCCTGCCATAGGACACAACCACAGACACTCACACTCACACACATACCAGTGTTATAAGGGTCTTAAATTAAGGATCATATTTCTGGAAAGACCTAATTATACTTTTTAACCCAATTTTCCTGGGTTAATTGCTAGTAACTGAGCTGATATAGGCTATTGTGAGTCTTGACTATACGTCTTGACTGTAAATCTTGACTATGTGGTGTCCCAAATAAGTATTAATGATACAGTCTCTCTATTTGTAGAGTAGCTTTAGTTTTTTCTTTCTGGTCTGTCACTTGATCCCCAGAACCACAAACTCCTGTGTGGCTGACAAAATTGCATAGGAATGCAGGCACCAGAAGAGCACATGTCATTCCATTTATAAGTCTATCTCATTCCAGCCCTCAGTTGAAAGGTATTTTGCTAATCTTAGAAACAACTAGGAACATTTTCATTGAATTAAAATGAGTTCCCTTAGAGCTGTTTAGTATCAAGTAATGGATAATTTGCATCCAAGTCTAAGAAACCTTTACTTTTCCTTTAAAAGAAATTCATGGATACAAATTAACAGAAAACCACCAATTACAAATTTCTGCCCAGTGGTATTCCTAGGTCTTAATTACAGTCTCTGACAATGAAAAACAACTTTGGGTTTTTCTCAGCAATAAGAACAGTCAGAAACAGTTACCTCTGAGGTCAGGAATACTGAAACTGGAGCATTTGCTAGTTTATCTAAGAGATATAAACATTTCCAAAATAACTGACCTGAAAGACAGTGTAAGCTGCTCAAGTACTTTTGAATAAGTTATAAAATCAAGGCCAATTGGAGTGGAAACCTCTTGATTTGGCAGTGCTTGGTACTATCAACCAGTGGATCAACAAAGGCAGAGAAGTCATCTTAGATTATTTAACTGGTTCTCCAAGTACACTATTTAATAATGGTATTCAGTGATTATCTAAAATATGTTAGGATTAATGTCAGCTACCTAGAATGAGGAATGAAAAATGCCCCTTAGTTTCTTTTCAAATGCCTCCTTCTCTTCCTCCTCACTCCCACAAGCTGGTGATGTAGGCAGGACAAGATTAAACACTGTTTTAACTGGTCAACTGATGAAACACCTGTTATCCACCATAAGCAGCTTTCTTCTCTCACCCCAGAAATAAATCATTACTCACTGTATCCAACACAGAAAATACTTTTCCCCTCGTCTTGTTCCATGCTCCACTGCTTTTCCCTGCCCTTCAAAACACTGCCACCCTTTTCCAAGGGCCTTAGACTAATGGAATCTGGGGCTGTAAGGGACCTCAGAGGTCATGTAGTCCAACCCACCTGCCCCTACCTGCCCCCATCCTGAGACTTGTACCCATCTGGGGCACAGACTTGCAGCTTTATGAAACTAATGCCTGTTATTCTCCCTGCTCTCTCCTTTGTCCCTACAGCGCCATGGCTACTTATTCTGCCACATGTGCCAACAATAGCCCTGCACAGGGCATCAACATGGCCAACAGCATTGCCAACCTGAGACTGAAGGCCAAGGAATATAGTTTACAGAGGAACCAGGTGCCAACAGTCAACTGAGGAAAAAAATAATTAAACAGGCCTAAGAAGAAATCAAAAACCATAAGACACCTATCCTGCTCTGTCATTTCTACATCTGCTGGAAAAAAATAAAAACAAACAAACAAACACAGAAATAAACTATTGGGACCATGGCAGAGAAAAGCAGGAGAGGAGCAAAATGAAAATTAGTTAACAAATGTTCCTCCTCCCTCTGGGATACCACCACCACTTGTTTCTGTGTGTGTTAATTTTGTTTTTCCTTCTATTCATATGCTTTGCTTGATATACTCTGAGCTTCTTCAGTTAAGTTCAGCCCACCCACCCCCATGATTGTATGGGTTTTAAAAGAATCTACAGCAGCCAAAGAAACCATATATGTATATATATTCAGAATAATTGCCTATAGTCTCCTCATTGACCTGTTTGAACCTCAGTGTCTTACACTATCCTTCTTCCTAGTTCTCTGTACAGAAGCTCTAGGAACTTCTGAAAAGCCAAAGTCTTTCTGAAGAATCTGTGCCAGACATAATTCCCTTTCTCATTGTCTCCATCTCTGTTGGTCATGGTAAGCTTGTTCCATCAGCTACTGGAAAGAAAAAGCAATTGTATACAACATCTGGTCACTGGCCTGTCTGATCCAGTGTGACTGGCTATGTCTGGCTAATTCTAAGCTCTAAGTTCTAGATCTAAGCTCTAGATTTAAGCTCTAAACTATAGAGGATAATATTACCATCACTACCACCCCTCACCCCTATCCAATCAATCAGCCATCCTAAGTTAAAGATATTTGTTGTTTCTTGAATGATTTGCTGTCATAGGCTATTTGATAGAAGATACATTTTTCACTTGAGAGGGGGAGAGACATTTCTCTAGGAAAACAAAGACTAAGTTGTTGTGAAAGGCATGGCCTATATCTCTTTGGTGCCTTAAGGGTAGTCATATGCACACTTTATATATATACTGTATATATTTATATATTATATATATATAAAATATTCTTGCAAGCTTGAGTTTGCAGTTTCTCAAACACTACAAAGAGCAAATTTCACACCATCACCAGTGTCTTTATTTCTACGGTGATAAGACTTTTTATTAGGGATCTCATTTCCTTTCTTTCTCTACACAAAATTCTCATTATGGCCACAGAGCAATTGATAGGGCAGCTGTTTGAAAACAGGTCTAATTTTCACATTAGGGTTTTAAATAAATTAGAAACTATTTGAGGCTATGAAAATGTCCTTGAGTTTGGCACCTGAACTCTGGTGGAATGCTGATACATTCTGATAACGGGAATTACACTTAGAAGAGGGAAAGCCGTTTCGTCATCTGTCCTTTTTCCACTCAACAGAAATCTGAAAGATACGTCTTTAAGTGGAATACTTAAAGGTTTATCGAAATTCTAAAAATTTAAAAGGCAATTGTGGGCTATTTTTATCTTCTAATATATTGAAATAAAGTTTCGTGTCTAGGGCTGGGAGCCAGGATTGACCTTTTCTTTGTTTCTTTCTCTTTGTTTCTACCCGTGCTTTTGTAACTTGTCAGGTAAACTTGACCAAACCATGTTCATTCTGTGCCTTGGTTTACCTTTTTTGTAAAATGGGTTTAACAATACTTACCTACCTCACAGGGGTGTTGTGAGGCTCTAATCATTTGCTTTTTCATTCTTTCCTGTATTCTCTGTATGTCCAGCGCTTTGTAGCCATGGGAGGAAAGGGAATATAAAAGTATACCATGTTAATAGAAGGCTGCTGTACCCAGAAGCCTTGTTTTCTAGCAAGGAAATGCTACCTTGCTGTAAATACTTATAACCTTGTATTTGGAAATGAGAAATAGGTTTATATTTGCAGACCTCTCAAAAAAATCACATCATTTGACCAAAGAATAATTTAAGACGCACAGAACAGACATATCTTTGACTTATGTTTTCATTCTGACCAACTTGGATTTCTAATAATTTTTATCAGTAATTTGAAAAGGTTTAGATTGATTTTGGCCAAATATGCCAACTCTGAGTGACAGGCAAGGATTTGGGATTTAAGATGCACTTTCAGTACAGATTTTTTATTTTCCCTGGCATATCAGATTAAGCTAATGGTGGTATTTTTTCAGTCAAACAGCCACCAATCTGAAAATGTATTTCCTATGTTGATTTTGAACTTCTTTTATTAAGAAGGAAGCCCATCTTATGCATTTTGCTTTCATCAGCTGATTCTCTCTTAACATACTATTAAAACATTTCTTACTGAATGGTTTATGTAGGCTGGCTAAACAACACACATTACTTGCTTCCTAAAGTATTCTTCAACTAATTCTTTTGTCCCACTAGTTGCTGCAGATTATCGAGTTTCAAAGGAACAGTGTATCCTAACAGATTAAAACATTCTTTGTGAAATGAGTGCAGTCCAAGAAATTGGTGAACTTTTGGGGTTTGGAGAGAACAGCTGAAAGAGGATTTGGGTTATATAGTGCAGGGAAGAGACATCATAGGTGAAAAGATTTTGCTAAAAAGGGGGAAATCTTAGAAGAGGGAGTAAAGAGAGGATCATGTAAAACAAGGTCATTTGAAACTTGCATCCTGACATTCATTTCCAGTGGTGAAGAGAAAAGCCTGAACCCATAACCCCAGTGCTGGATGAAATTAGGCAATTTTACCCAACACCTGGGCAAGTGCTGTCCAGGAATATCATAGAGTAACCAATGCTGTCCGCCACAGGAGCTTTTATTGTTAGTGAATCAATACCACAGACACCTATTATGTAATGTACACAGGGTACAAGCACTCAATTTTGTTCATTCGTTATTGATTAAAAAAATAGAAGTTTGATATGTGATTTGGAGGAATAGCCTTCTGGCTCCTAAACCAGGTGTCAACAGAGGGCCTCAGGGACACAAAATTCAAAGGCATATCCCTGTTCCTTATCATCTATACACAGATAACAGATGAATACATATAAACTATCTGTCTGTGTCCCCAGTCCCCCCCACCACCAAAACAAGGCGCTGATTTGTAGGGTACTTGGCAGTTTAGATCAAGCAGGAAGAAGTGACCGGATAAAAAAGGGAATGACATTTAGGGTATAAAGATCTCATAAGAAATGTAATATGTAAATTATATCTTGCTTTATGATGTAAAATATACATTGTTTGCGCTAGAATAGAAATGATTCCTTTTCAATAAAAAGAAAGAAGGATACTACTATGTCTGCTGAGTCTGCTGGTTCTTTTTGACCTTCAGAAACACCTGCTAAGATCTAAGATTGCACTCAGAAAAGAGTGAAGGTAAGAGGGATTTATGAACAAGAGAACTTTTATCAGAGTGTAATAATATTTTCTAAAAAAGGGAAATAATCTATTGTTCTCACAAACAAAGACAAATGGTGGGAGAAAGAGGGGACTTTTTTTTAGTATAATGGATAAGTGTAAAGTGGATCTTTTAGGAGAGTTTTGCTATTTTTCATCCACATCTTTAGTATCCACAATAACAGATATCATTAGACAAAACAGATTTTTTATAAAGCACAGCCTTTTCTTTTAGAAAAAAGAAGTAACAAAGTAACATTTTTTAAGCACCTATTGTTATAGCATTGTGTGTGGTAACTGGTGGAGGCGTGATAGAAAAACTAAATAGGAATCGAGTTTTTTCATACAAACTGAAATCTGATTTAAAAGGCAACTACAGCATGAACAAATTTATGCAGTAGTTCAAGACAATAAATTAATGTTGTCAAAGAAATAGAGCAGATGGGAGTTCAGAAGAGGAAGCAAGAAAACACTGTGAACTGGAATGGGAGAGGGTTTCGCGGAGGAACTGGGACTTGAGTTTCATCAGCAAGGATTTGGTCAGGAGAAGGGAAAGTGATGGCTTTCAGGTAGGGGGAATGGTATGCATAAGAAAGGATGAAGGTAGGGATACGGGAATGAGGAATTTGTTTCAGGAGCACGGCAAGATGGGCCTTGTGACCGCCTGGAGGGGTGGGATATGGAGGGTGGGAGGGAGACGCAAGAGGGAAGAGATATGGGAACATATGTATAACTGATTCACTTTGTTATAAAGCAGAAACTAACACACCATTGTAAAGCAATTATACCCCAATAAAGATGTTAAAAAAAAAAAAAAAAGATGGGCCTAGATGGGATGGAGAGTTTATTTTCAAGTGGAGTAGAAGAAAACACTGAAGATTGAAGCTGAGTCTTCATCTTGCAAGGTATTATCTGTCAGACAAAAGAGTGTGGACTTTTCCTCAGGCCATAGAGATTCATTGAAAATTATAAAGCAGGAAAAAAAAATGCCATGCAAAAAGTACTTCTTTAGCAGGATTGTTGTGGTAAAAGAATAAAGGTAAACTAGCGCAGAACAGAAACTGGAAGCAGAACAGAGAGAAGGGGAACAAAAAACAAAGGATGAATAGGAAATATCTTGCAAGGAAAGAATCAATAGGACTTTATGATGGGAGAAAGAGAATGGACAAATCAAAGACAACCCTGATTTGAAACCTGGGGACTAGGGGGATGAATCACTGACAAAACTGACAAAAATCAACAAAAATGGGAGAGACCCAATTACAGGAGAAGATAATTGCAGTTTTAGATGTATTATATTATTGTACCATTTGAAAACTGAAATGTAGGGACTTCTCTGGCAGTCCGGTGGTTAAGACTCCACGCTTTCAATGCAGGGGGCATGGGTTTGGTCCCTACTCAGGGAACTAAGATCCCACATGCTGAGTGGCATGGACAAAAATACAAAACAAAAAACTGAAATATAAGTGTCCAGTAAGTGAAGAAGTAAGGCTTGGAACCAAGGTCAAGGATGATAGAAGTTTGGGATTCATCTTTAAGGAGGTGACACCTTGAGGTACAAGTGTGAATAAGTTCTCCGAGAAGAGAAAGTGTCATTGTGACTCAAATAAATATTTTAATAAGTGGCTTTTGGAAGTAGTTTAGCCCAGGGAGAAAGACAGGACTTTGAAGAACATCTCCAATTAGGGAGAGAGTTACTGAAAGCAATTTACAAGGAGCTTTTTGAGAAATAGGAGAGAGGTCAGCTTGTTTGTTATCCCAGAGTTAAGGAAAGAGAAGTTTTCAAAAAGAAGGGAATGCTTAATATACTCAAATGCTGTAGAGCAGACCAGCTAACTGGGGGTGGGGAAAAGGCCATTGGATTAGTGATTTTCTAGAGTACAGTGTACTAGAGTGCTGAAAGAAGAAGGTACATTTTGGCAAGTTATGGTAAGAAGAAGTGCTTTAAAAAATGGAAGCAGTGGCTATAGACCACTTGCTTGAGACTTTTGGCATTGAAAGTGTATTAATAAGGATCCTTTCAGTGGCAGGTGGCAGAAACCTATCGCACTAGTTCAAATTACAAAGAGCTTTACTTAAAGGTCACTAGGGTTGCCCACTGAACCCAGAACCCAGAAAAATACTGCTGGAGCCAGAGTAGCCCTTGGGATCCCAGACACTGTAATGAGGCCCATACCCTTAGACCTGGCAAAGTCCACACACCCTGCCTTGGGTCTCACTAGCACTCCTCTGACTGTGCAAATAGTCTATGGGGCCAGATGGATGTGCCCACCTGGAATCTGCACCATTCATTGTAGACCATCCTTCCGGCACTTGGGATTTGGAATTTCCTGTCAGAATGATCTGGAACCTGCTTTCAGGGTTTCCATAGGCCTCTTTTCCTGGGACCACTGTTTTTGGGGGATGGAGTTTGTATGTTGTCCTAGGATATGTGTGCTGCAGTTGCCACCTGTGTGCGCATGTCTACTTTTGGTGTGGGATGGGGCTGAGGTGAGAAGGGAAGTGGGTAGGCCACAGGCTGGGGGCTAGGTCCTGGCCCTTCCCTACACTGCCATGCTCTGAAAGAAATTACAAAGCAAACAAGTCTGAGAATTCTGGATGTGAACCTGGCTTTTCTGGTCATTATGGAGGGGTTCATTAATGGAGGAGAGTGGAACGTAATTGTTTAGCGGTTTGTTAGCCTGATTTATAATATAAGTGTGTGGATGTAAATATGCGGACCTTCATTTGTACTCTTGCCTGGGTATGGCTCTAGCACCCCCATGGATGAGATACCTGGCTTGGCTGCCTTTTGATTTAATTTCTGGAGACTCCATTAACTAGAAATCAGTGCCAGAAAGCTTTATGAGTCATAAATTTTGAATCTGAACCCATCCTGACCCCACTTTTTTATTTCTCTTAGAAATAGGACTCAGAGTTCTATGCATCTGTAGGACTTCAGCTTGAAGGCTTCTTTCAAATCTTCCTTGGGACAGGGTCACAGGAGAGTTCTGAACAGAGCTAATCTGCCCCCTATCAACCAACATCCCAATTTATTGTCATTTACATGGGTTGGGGTTTGATACCTTACATCAGGTCTATGGGGAGAGAAAACAGCAGAGAGCTTTGAGAAAGGGCCGAGAAGGGAGATTTCAGTTATCGCTTTAGCGCCTCTTAAGCCCATGTACTTTCCACTGTGTTTCAAACTTCCTGACTTTGCTTAAAAAGGGGAAATTTCTGTTACAGTTCACAGAGTTTGCTATGGTCTGACCCTCGGGAGTCTTGGAGATCTGGCAATGGGTTGAGATCCTCCTGGTTGTACAGAATACCTCAGGTCATGTAGTTCTAGATTTGAGGGCCTCTAATAAATGACACTCCTCTTTTACTTACCCATTTCTGTATTGTTAGGTACATTTCTGTTGCAAGTGGCAGAAACCCAAATGAAATTAGGTTGAGGCAGTTTAATTAGGGTGTTTATTAGATGGATGGGAGGTAGGCCAGAGGAAGAAAAGAGGAGCCATGAGAATCAGGGTAGCTCTGAGAAGCTCAGCTACCAGAAGAGACTTGACATCACCAGAACCCTCTGTCTCTCATCTCTGCAGGCAAATTTTCTCCATGGAGTAAGGAAAGTGACTGCTGGCAGAGGCAGACTTACATCCCTTCAGCTTTAGCAGAAAGATCTGAGAAACCAGCTCCTGTTATAAATATCCTGGGAGAGGACTTTAATGTCCTGGCTTGGTTTATGCACACTCATGACCCAATCATTGTGCCCTGGGGGTGGAGGTGTACTGAGCCTCCAGACCAGGGGTGTCTGCCTTTTTCAGGCACCACTTGAGCATCAGTGCAACTCCTCTTGTCCTCACTTCTACCTCTAGTCACTACTGAAACACTCAGTCTCCAGCATATTTCCAGAGTCTTATAGACAGAACATAAACTAAGCCAATGTATAAATGCTCCCCACTTTCATTTTCAGGCATACAATTATTGGACATCAGTCCCCATAGCAGTGGTGGCCACCTTGATAATGGATCCTTGTTTTGGTTTCCCTTTTTTCCTTTTTATTCCCTAAGCTCCTCAATCCTGCTACCTGGGATCATTTTCCAAATAAAATACCTGCATGTCAGCCATTACCTCCATCTGTGCTTTCTGGGGGGTGGGGTGGGGGGAGGGCTCTGACTAATACAAAGCTCTATTCTCTTTTGCTAGGGGCATCCTCCCCAAAACGATGTGGATTGAGTATTGGGGACCTGCTGTTACCAGATGAAAGAGAAGGAAATGAAATGTAGGCAGATAAAAATAACACAGGCAGGTTGTCCCGAGCAAGGAAGGAGAGAGAAACATTTTTGACTGTAAATTGCTTTCCATCTCAATTGGTATTAACTCTTTCTTCTCACTAATGTTGGCAAATGTTTGCTGCAAATACTTCAGTTAAAAATCATACCAATTCCCTTCCTCATTCTTGTAGAAGAGACAGCTAGCATTTCAACAAAGTCCATTTACCCTTCTTTCTGTGCACATGGGTAGGTCTCATTCCCCAGCATCCCTTGCAGTAAGGTGTGGTCTTGTGACTAATTTTCAGACAATGGAATGAGAGAAGTGGTATTTGACAACTTCAGTCCTGGCTCATAGCTCCCATCTATGCTTTCCTTTGCTCTTCTTCCCTCTGGCTACCTGATATGACAGCCTCTGATCAACACTGGAAACCACATTTTAAGGATGGTAAAGCAACAGTCAACCTGGGACTTGGAAAAGTGACTTCAGGAAGCAACGGTGCAACTCTCGCTGACCTGGAAACATTCTGGAGTGTTATATGGTGGGGAAACAAAGTTTTATTCTGTCAATCTATTACATGACAAGGTCTATTTGTTAACTGCAACTCAGCCCAACCTAATACCTCCTCCTCTTTTCTCCTCCCTTTCCATTCTTCCTTCCTTCAATATCACATGCATTTCAAGATCCTTGTAACTCACTGACTTACTGTTTTCCATGAGCACACATTCTTATTCTCCCATACTGGATATTTGAATATTATAATATATAGTTTTATAGCATCTTGTGCCCTTTGGATAATACCTAATTAATTGAATATTGTAGTAAATGAGTACACTAAATATCACTTCCAATAAATTAGTGCCGGACACTCTGGAGTTCCTGGAAAATATCTCAAAATGTTATTCTAGTTATAAAAAGGCAGCATTCTTGAAAGTAAGATAGCCAGGTCATCTACAAATTGAAGACATCTGAAAACTATTTCTTAGAGTCACATATTTATTTGCTTAGTGTGTCAGTCAGTTACTCAGAGGTAAAATAAGGCTAGCAATCCTGGACAGCTAGAGAAACTCACACATGTGCACAGAAAGATGTGAACAGAAATGTCCATTATAGCACGGTTTGCAATAATAAAATATTGGAAACAAGTAAAATGTCCATCAAAGAGAGAATAAACAAAACTGTGATATATTCAGACAATGGAATATTATTCAGAAATAAAAAATGAATAAATGAGAAATGGCTACACATATCTACTTGGGGACCTCTCAGAAACATAACTGTGGGAAGAAAAAATAAAAGTTGCAGAAGGATATATGACACTTTATATAAAGTTTAAAAATGCACACTAAAATCATATATTGTTTATAAACACAGATGCATGTGGTAAAAATACACATACATATAAATAAATAAAAAGATGAAATGAAAAACAATTTCAGAATACTATTTCAGAAAAGGCAATTTCTGAGTAAGGAGGTAAGGCATAGGATTGGAAGGGGCACACTGAGTGCTTCAAGTAAATCAGAACTACTTCATTTCTTAAAAAATATGAAGGTGTCTGCTCTTCTGGTGAAATGGGGCCGGGAGACGCTCTGCTCACCTTCTTGCCTGGGTTGGCATTCAGGCTCTAGGGCCGACAGAAAATCTCGTTTGAGGGTCCCACTGAGTTCCCCGGTCAGAGTGTTGTAGCTGAGGAGAGCGGCTGCTTGGGAATACTGCTCAGGCACTGTAGAAAGCCTTCTTGGAATCTGACATTTATCACTTTGGGACCGTTGGCCTGCTGCTCCTGCCTTGGCCACATGAAGGCTCAGACTGTCCCAGTCTCTGAACTGAAGAGAACCAACACTGTTAGCATATCTCTCACCACCATGAATGCAAGGTATTTCAAGGAAGAGTATCAGGAGGACATCTACAAATCCTAGACTGGCATGTACAAGTTCTGAGGAATGGTAGAATAACCCAATGTATCTGGGTACAATTTGGAGACAGCTGGGACAGAGCTACAACAGGGCAAGGGCTGACACCCAACTCACAGCCCACCTTCTCCAGCCATGTGGCTGTCAGGGTCTTGGTGCTCTGGCTGGCTGTCAGGCCTGAGCCTCTGAGGTGGGAGAGCTGAAATCAGGGCATTATCCACCACAGACCTCCAAGCCCCACATAATATCAATACGAGAGAGCTCTCCCAGAGATCTCCGTCTCAACGCTAAGACCCAGCTCCACTCAATGACCAGCAAGCTCCAGTGCTGGACACCCCATGCCAAATAACTAGCACGACAGGAACACAAACCCACCCATTAGCAGAGAGGCTACCTAAAATCATACTAAGTTCATAGACACCCCAAAACATACCACAAGAAATGGTCCTGCCCACCAGAAAGACAAGATCCAGCCTCATCCACCAGAACACAGGCATCAGTACCCTCGACCAGGAAGCCTACAAAACCCACTGAACCAAACTTACCCTCTGGGGGCAGACACGAAAAACAACAGGAGCTACGAAGTAGCAGCCTGTGAAAAGGAGACGCCAAACACAGTAAGTTAAGCAAAATGAGAAGACAGAGAAATACACAGCAGATGAAGGAACAAGGAAAAACTCACCAGACCAAACAAATGAAGAGGAAATAGGTAGTCTACCTGAAAAAGAATTCAGAGTAATGATAGCAAAGATAATCCCAAATCCTGGAAATAGAATAGAGAAAATAAATGTTTAATAAGGACCTAGAAGAACTAAAGTGCAAACAAACAATGATGAACAACACAATAAATGAAATTAAAATTTCTCTAGAAGGAATCAATAGCAGAATAACTGAGGCAGAAGAATGGATAAGTGACCTAGAAGATAAAATAATGGAAATCACTACCACAGACCAAAATAAAGAAAAAAGAATGAAAAGAATTGAGGACAGCCTCAGAAACCTCTGGGACAACATTAACCACACCAACATTCAAATTACAGAGGTCCCAGAAGAAGAAGAGAAAAAGAAAGGGACTGAGAAAATATTTGAAGAGATTATACTTGAAAACTTCTTTAATATGGGAATAGAAATAGTCATTCAAGTCCAGGAAGCACAGAAAGTCCCATACAGGATATATCTGAAGAGAAACACACCAAGACACATATTAATCAAACTATCAAAAATTAAATAAAAAGAAAAAACATTAAAAGCAGCAAGGGAAAAACAACAAATAACATACAAGGGAATCCCCATAAGGTTAACAGCTGATCTTTCAGCATAAACTCTGCAAGCCAGAAGGGAGTGGCAGGACATATTTAAAGTGATGAAAGGGAAAAACCTACAACCAAGATTACCCTACCCAGCAATGATCTCATTCTGATTCGACGGAGAAATTACAATTTTCACAGACAAGCGAAAGCTAAGAGAATTCAGCACCACCAAACCAGGTTTACAACAAATGCTAAAGGAACTTCTCTAGGCAGGAAACACAAGACAAGGAAAAGACCTACAATAACAAACCCAAAAATTAAGAAAATGGTAATAGGAACGTACATATAGAAAATTACATTAAATGTAAATAGATTAAATGCTCCAACCACAACACATAGCCTGGCTGAATGTCGACAAAAACAAGACTGTATATATGCTGTCTACAAGAGACCAACTTCAGACCTAGGGACATATACAGACTGAAAGTGAGGGGATGAAAACAGATATTCCATGCAAAAGGAAATCAAAAGAAATCTGGAGCAGCAATTCTCATATCGGACAAAATAGACCTAAACACAAAGACTATTACAAGAAACAAAGAAGGACACTACATAATGATCAAGGGATCAATCCAAGAAGATATAACAATTGTAAATATATAGGCACCCAAATAGGAGCACCTCAATATATAAGGCAAATGCTAACAGCCAAAAAAGGGGAAATCGACAGTAACACAATCATAGTAGGGGACTTTCCACTTTCAGCAATGGACAGATCATCCAAAATGAAAATACATAAGGGAACATAAGCTTTAATTGACACATTAAACAAGATGGACTTAATTGATATTTATAGAATATTCCATCCAAAACAACAGAATACACTTTCTTCTCAAGTGTTCATGGAACATTCTCCAGGATAGATCATATTTTGGGTCACAAATCAAGCCTTGGTAAATTTAAGAAAGTTGAAATAGTATCAAGTATCTTTTCTGACCACAATGCTATAAGACTAGGTATCAATTACAGGAAAAAATCTGTAAAAAATACAAACACATGGAGGCTAAACAATACACTATTAATAACCAAGAGATTACAGAAGAAATCAAAGAGGCAATCAAAAAATACCTAGAAACAAATGACAATGAAAACATGATGACCCAAAACCTATGGGATGCAGCAAAATCCATTCTAAGACGGAAGTTTATAGCAATAAAATCCTACCTCAGGAAACAAGAAAAATCTCAAATGAACAAACTAAACTTACACCTAAGCAATTAGGGAAGGAAGAACAAAAAAACCCCAAAGTTAGTAGAAGGGAGGAAATCATGAAGATCAGATCAGAAATCAATGAAAAAGAAAAGAAGGAAATGATAGCAAAGATCAAGAAAATTAAAAGCTAGTTCTTTGGGAAGATAAACAAAATTGATAAACCTTTAGCCAGACTCATCAAGAAAAAAAGGGAGAAGATTCAAATCAATAGAAATAGAAATGTAAAAGGAGAAGTAACAACTGACACTGAAGAAATACAAAGGATCATGAGGGATTACTACAAGCAACTATATGCCAATAAAATGGACACCCTGGAGGAAATGGAAAAATTCTTAGAAAAGCACAACCTACCGAGCCTGAACTGGGAAGAAATAGAAAATATAACCAGACAAATCACAGGCACTGAAATGGAAACTGTGATTAAAAGTCTTCCAAGAAACGAAAGCCCAGGATCAGATGCCTTCGCAGGCAAATTCTATCAAACATTTAGAGAAGAATTAACACCTATCCTTCTCAAACTCTTCCAAAATATAGCAGAGGGATGAACACTCCCAATTTCATTCTACGAGGACACCAGCACCCTGATACTAAAACCAGAAAAAGATGTCACAAAAAAAGAAAACTAGAGGTCAATATCACCGATGAACATTTACACAAAAATCCTCAACAAAATACTAGCAAACAGAATCCAACAGCACATTTTTTTTTTTTTTTTGGTATGTGGGCCTCTCACTGTTGTGGCCTCTCCCACTGCAGAGCACAGGCTCCAGACGCGCAGGCTCAGCGGCCATGGCTCACGGGCCCAGCCGCTCCACGGCATGTGGGATCCTCCCGGACCAGGGCACGATCCCGCGTCCCCTGCATCGGCAGGCAGATTCTCAACCACTGCACCACCAGGGAAGCCCCCAACAGCACATTAAAAGGATCATACACCATGATCAAGTGGGGTTTATCCCAGGAATACATGGATTCTTGAATATATGCAATTCAATCAATGTGATACACCAAATTAACAAATTGCAGGATAAAAACCATATGATCATCTCAATAGATGCAGAAAAACTTTTGACAAAATTCAACACCCATTTATTATAAAAACCCTAGAGAAAGTAGGCATAGAGGGAACTTACCTCAACATGATAAAGACCATATATGACAAACCCACAGCCAACATCATTCTCAATGGCAAAAAACTGAAACCATTCCCACTAAGATCAGGAACAAGACAAGGTTGCCCACTCTCACTACTATTATTCAACATAGTTTTGGAAGTTTTAGCCACAGCAATCAGAGAAGAAAACGAAATAAAAGGAATCCAAATCAGAAAGAAGAAGTTAAGCTATCACTGTTTGCAGATGACATGATACTATACATAGAGAATCCTAAAGATGCCACCAGAAAACTACTAGAGCTAACCAATGAATTTGGTAAAGTAGCAGGATACAAAATTAATGCACAGAAGTCTCTGGCATTCCTATACACTAATGATGAAAAATCTGAAAGAGAAATTCAGGACACACTCATATGTACTGTTGCAACAAAAAGAATAAAATACCAAGGAATAAACCTACCTAAGGAGACAAAACACCTGCATGCAGAAAACTATAAGACACTGATGAAAGAAATTAAAGATGATACAAACAGATGGAGAGATATACCATGTTCCTTGACTGGAAGAATCAACATTGTGAAAATGACTATACTACCCAAAGCAATCTACAGATTCAATGCAATCCCTATCAAACTACCAATGGCATTTTTCACAGAACTAGAAGCAAAAATTTAACAATTTATATAGAAACACAACAGACCCCGAATGGCCAAAGCAATCTTGAGAAAGAAAAACAGAGCTGGAGGAATCAGGCTCCCTGACTTCAGACTATACTACAAAGCTACAGTAATCAAGACAGTATGGTACAGAAATATAGCTCAATGGAACAAGGAAGAAAGCACAGGGATAAACCCACGCACATATGGTCACCTTATTTTTGAAAAAGGAGGCAAGAATATACAACGGAGAAAAGTCAGCCTCTTCAGTAAGTGGTGCTGGGAAAACTGGACAGCTACATGTAAAAGAATGAAATTAGAACACTCCCTAACATCATAGCCAAAAATAAACTCAAAATGGATGAAAGACCTAAATGTAAGGCCAGACACTATAAAACTCTTAGAGGAAAACATAAGCAGAACACTCTATGACATAAATCACAGCAAGATACTCTTTGACCCACCTCCTAGAGAAAGGGAAATAAAAACAAAAATAAACCAATGGTACCTAATGAAGCTTAAAAGCTTTTGCACAGTAAAGGAAACCATAAAGAAGACGTAAAGACAACCCTCAAATTGGGAGAAAATATTTGCAAATGAAAAAAAAGACAGGATTAATCTCCAAAATATACAAACACATGGAGCTCAATATAAAAATAACAAACAATCCAATCCAAAAATGGGCAGAAGACCTAAATAGACATTTCTCCAAAGGAGACATACAGATTGCCAACAAACACATGAAAGGATGCTCCACATAACTAATCATTAGAGAAATGCAAATCAAAACTAAAATGAGGTATCAACTCACACCAGTCTGAATGGCCATCATCAAAAAATCTACAAACAACAAATGCTGGAGAGGGTGTGGAGAAAAGGGAACCCTTTTGCACTGTTGGTGGGAATGTAAACTGATACAGCCACTATGGAGAACAGTGTGTAGGTTCCTTAAAAAATTAAAAATAGAACTACCATACGACCCAGCAATTCCACTACTGGGCATATACACTGAGAAAACCATAATTCAAAAAGAGTCATGTACCACAATGTTCACTGCAGCTCTATTTACAATAGCCAGGACACGGAAGCAACCTAAGTGTCCATCGACAGGTGAATGGATAAAGATGGGGCACATATATACAATGGAATGTCACCCAGCCATAAAAAGAAACGAAATTGAGATATTTGTAGTGAGGTGGATGGACCTAGAGTCTGTCATACAGAGTGAAGTAAGTCAGAAAGAAGAAAACAAATACCATATGCTAACACATATATATGGAATCTAAACATAAAAAAAAAAAAGTTCTGAAGAACCTAGGGGCAGAATAGGAATAAAAACGCCTACGTAGAGAATGGACTTGAGGATAAGGGGAGGGGTAAGGGTAAGCGGGGACGAAGTGAAAGAGTGGCATGGACTTATATATACTACCAAATGTAAAATAGATTGCTACTGGGAAGCAGCCACATAGCACAGGGAGATCAGCTCGGTGCTTTGTGACCACCTAGAGGGGTGGGATAGGGAGGGTGGGAGGGAGACGCAAGGGGGAGGAGATATGGGGATATACATATATGTATAGCTGATTCACTTTGTTATAAAGCAGAAACTTACACACCACTGTAAAGCGATTATACTCCAATACAGATATTTAAAAAAAATCTCTTAGAGGAAAACATTGGCTGAACAGTCTATGACATAAATCACAGCAATATCTTTTTTGACCCACCTACTAGAGCAAGGGAAATAAAAACAAAAATAAACAACTGGGACCTAATGAAGCTTAAAAGCTTTTGCACAGCATGGAAACTATAACCAAGACTAAAAGACAACCCTCAGAATGGGAGAAAATATTTGCAAACGAATCAATGGACAAATCATTAATCTCCAAAATATACAAGGAGCTCATGCTGCTCAATATCAAAAAACCAAACAACCTAATCAAAAAATGGGCAGAAGACCTAAATAGACATTTCTCCAAAGAATATATACAGATTGTCAACAAACACATGAAAGGATGCTCAACTTCACAAATCATTAGAGAAATGCAAATCAAAACTACAATGAGCTATCACCTCACACCAGTCACAAAGGCCATCATCAAAAAATCTACAAACAGGGCTTCCCTGGTGGCACAGTGGTTGAGAGTCCGCCTGCCGATGCAGGGGACACGGGTTCGTGCCCCGGTCCGGGAGGATCCCATATGCCGCGGAGCGGCTGGGCCCGTGATCCATGGCCGCTGAGCCTGCGCGTCCGGAGCCTGTGCTCCGCAATGGGAGAGGCCACAACAGTGAGAGGCCCGCGTACCACAAAAAAAAAAAAAAAAAAAAAAAATCTACAAACAATAAATGCTGGAGAGGGTGTGGAGGAAAGGGAGCCCTCTTGCACTGTTGGTGGGAATGTAAATTGATTACAGCCACTATGGAGAACCGTATGGAGGTTACTTAAAAACTAAAAATAGAACTACCATAGGACCCAGCAATCCCACAACTGGGCATATATCCTGAGAACACCGTAATTCGAAAAGAGACATGGGGCTTCCCTGGTGGGGCAGTGGTTGAGAGTCCGCCTGCCGATGCAGGGGACAGGGGTTTGTGCCCCGGTCCGGGAAGATCCCACATGCTGCAGAGCGGCTGTGCCTGTGAGCCATGGCTGCTGAGCCTGCGCGTATGGAGCCTGTTGCTCTGCAACAGGAGAGGCCACAACAATGAGAGGCCCGGATACCGCAAAAAAAAAAAAAAAAAAAAAAAAAAAAGACGTACCACAATGCTCATTGCAGCACTATTTACAATAGGCAGGACATGGAAGTAACCTAAGTGTCCATCAACAGATGAATGGGTAAAGAAGATGTGGCAGGTATATACAATGGAATATTACTCAGCCATAGAAAGAAACGAAATTGAGTTATTTGTAGTGAGGTGGATGGACCTAGCATGTGTCATACAGAGTGAAGCGAGAAAAACAAAAACAAATATTGTGTGCTAACCCATGTATATGGTATCTAAAAAAAAAAAAAAAGGTTCTGAAGAACCTAGGGGCAAGACAGGAATAAAGATGCACAGGTGGAGAGTGGACTTGAGGACACAGGGAGGGAGAGGGTTGGGCTGGGATGAGGTGAGAGAGTCGCATAGACATATATACACTACCAAATATAGAATGGATCGCAGGTGGGAAGCAGCTGCATAGCACAGGGAGATCAGCTGGCTGATTTTTTTTTTAACATCTTTATTGAAGTATAATTACTTTACAGTGGTGTGTTAGTTTCTGCTTTATAACAAAGTGAATCAGCTATGAATAAAGATATATCCCCATGTCTCTTTCCTCTTGTGTCTCCCTCCCACCCTCCCTATCCCACCTCTCTAGGTGGTCACAAAACACCAAGCTGATTTCCCTGTGCTATGCGGCTGCTTCCCACTAGCTATATATTTTACATCTGGTAGCATATATAAGTCCAGGCCACTCTCTCACTTCATCCCAGCTTACCCTTGCCCCTCCCCCTGTCCTCAAGTCCATTCTCTACATCTCCAACTTTATTCCTGTCCTGACCTTAGGTTCTTCGTAAGCATTTTTTTTTAAATTCCATATGTATATGTTAGCATATAGTATTTGTTTTTCTCTTTCTGACTTCACTCTGTATGACAGACTCTATGTCCACCCAACTCACTACAAATAATTCAATTTCTTTTCTTTTTATGGCTGAGTAATTTGTATATAATTGTATATATGTGCCATATCTTCTTTGTCCATTCATCTGTCGATGGACACTTAGGTTGCTTCCATGTCCTGGCTATTGTAAATAGAGCTGCAATGAACATTGTGGTACATGACTCTTTTTGAATTATGGTTTTCTCAGTGTATATGCCCAATAGTTGGATTGCTGGGTCCTATGGTAGTTCTATTTTTAGTTTTTAAGTAACCTCCATACGGTTCTCCATAGTGGTTGTATCAATTTACATTCCCACCAACAGTGCAAGAGGGCTCCCTTTCCTCCACACCCTCTCCAGCATTTATTGTTTGTAGATTTTTTGATCATGGCCATTGTGACTGGTGTGTGCTGATAGCTCATTGTAGTTTTGATTTGCATTTCTCTAATGATTTGTGAAGTTGATCATCCTTTCATGTATTTGTTGACAATCTGTATATCTTCTTCGGAGAAATGTCTATTTAGGTCTTCTGCCCGTTTTTGGTTTGGGCTGTTTGTTTTTTTGATATTGAGCTGCATGAGCTGCTTGTATATTTTGGAGATTAATCCTTCGTCAGTTGCTTCATCAGCAAATATTTTCTCCTATTCTGAGGGCTGTCTTTTAGTCTTGTTTATGGCTTCCTTTGCTGTGCAAAAGCTTTTAAGTTTCATTAGGTCCCATTTGTTTATCTTTGTTTTTATTTCCCTTTCTCTAGGATGTGGGTCAAAAAGGATGTTGCTGTGATTTATGTCATTTATGTCAAAACATTTATGCCTATGTTTTCCTTTAAGAGTTTTATAGTGTCTGGCCTTACATTTAGGTCTTTAATCCATTTTGAGTTTATTTCTGTGTACGGTGTTCTAATTTCATTCTTTGATGTTTAGCTGTCCAGTTTTCCCCATACCACTTATTGAAGAGGCTGTCTTTACTCCATTGTATATTCTTGCCTCCTTTGTCAAAAATAAGGTGACCATATGTGTGTGGGTTTATCCCTGGGTTTATCTATTCTGTTCCATTGATCTATATTTGTTTTTGTGCCTGTACCATACTGTCCTGATTACTGTAGCTTTGTAGCATTGTATGAAGTCATGGATCCCGATTCCTCCAGCTCCGTTTTTCTTTCTCAAGATTGCTTTGGCCATTCGGGTCTTTTGTGTTTCTACACAAATTGTGAAAATTTTTGTTCTACTTCTGTGAAAATGCCATTGGTAGTTTGATAGGGGTTGCATTGAATCTGTAGATTGCTTTGGGTAGTACAGTCATTTTCACAATGTTGATTCTTCCAATCCAAGAACATGGTATATCTCTCCATCTATTTGTATCATCTTTAATTTCTTTCATCAGTGTCTTATAATTTTCTGCATACAGGTCTTTTGTTTCCTTATGTAGTTTTATTCCTAGGTGTTTTATTCTCTTTGTTGCATTGGTAAATGGGAGTGTTTCCTCAATTTCTCTTTCAGATTTTTCATCATTAGTGTATAGGAATGCCAGAGATTTCTGTGCATTAATTTTGTATCCAGCCACTTTACTGAATTCATTGATTAACTCTAGTAGTTTTCTGGTAGTGTCTTTAGGATTCTCTATGTATAGTATCATGTCATCTGCAAACAGTGATAGCTTAACTTCTTCTTTTCTGATTTGGATTCCTTTTATTTCGTTTTCTTCTCTGATTGCTGTGCTTAAAACTTCCAAAATTATGTTGAATAATAGTGGTGAGAGTAGGCAACCTTGTCTTGTTCCTGAACTTAGTGGAAATGATTTCAGTTTTTCACCATTGAGAACGATGTTGGCTGTGGGTTTGTAATATATGGCCTTTATTATGTTGAGGTAAGTTCCCTCTATGCCTACTTTCTCTAGGGTTTTTATCATAAATGGGTGTTGAATTTTGTTGAAGGCTTTTTCTGCATCTTTTTTAGATGATCATTTGTTTTTTATTCTTCAATTTGTTAATATGGTGTATCACATTGATTGATTTATATATATTGAAGAATCCTTGCATTCCTGGGATAAACCCCATTTGATCATGGTGTATGATCCTTTTAATGTGCTGTTGGATTCTGTTTGCTAGTATTTTGTTGAGGATTTTTGCATCTATGTTCATCAGTGATATTGACCTCTAGTTTTCTCTCTTTGTGACATCTTTGTCTGGTTTTGGTTTCGGGTGATGGTGTCCTCGTAGAATGAGATTGGGAATGTTCCTCCCTCTGCTATATTTTGGAGCAGTTTGAGAAGGGTGGGTGTTAACTCTTCTCTTAATGTTTTTTACAATTAGCCTATGAAGCCATCTGGTCCCGGGCTTTTGTTTGTTGGAAAATTTTTAAACACAGATTCAATTTCAGTGCTTGTTTTTGGTCTGTTTATTATTTTCTATTTCTTCCTGATTCAGTCTCCGAAAGTTGTGCTTTTCTAAGAATTTGTCCATTTCTTCCAGGTTTTCCATAATATTGGCATATGGTTGCTTGTAGTAGTCTCTCTGATCCTTTGTATTTCTGCAGGGTCAGTTGTTATTTCTCTTTTTTCACTTCTAATTCTATTGATTTGAGTCTTCTCCCTTTTTTTCTCATGAGTCTGGCTAATGTTTTATCAATTTTATCTTCTCAAAGAACCAGCTTTTACTTTTATTGATCTTTGCTCTTGTTTCCTTCATTTTTTTTTCCATTTATTTCTGCTCTGATCTTTATGATTTTTTTTTCTTTTTCTTACTTTGGGTTTTTTTTTTGTTCTTCTTTCTGTAATTGCTTTAGGTGTAACATTATGTTATTTATCTGAGGTGTTTCTTGTTTCTTGAGGGAGGATTGTATTGCTATAAACTTCCCGCTTAGAACTGCTTTTGCTGCGTCCCATAGGTTTTGGGTTGTCGTGTTTTCATTGTCTTTTGTTTCCAGTATTTTTTGATTTCCTCTTTGATTTCCTCAGTGATGTTTGGTTATTAAATAGTGTGTTGTTTAGCGTCCATGTTTTTGTATTTTTACAGATTACTTTCCTGCAATTGATATGTAGTCTAGCATTGTGGTCAGAAAAAATATTTGATAGGATTTCAATTTTCTTAAATTTACCAAGACTTGGTTTTTTAACCATGATATAGTCTATCCTGGAGAATGTTCCATGAGCACTTGAGAAGAAAGTGTATTCTGTTGTTTTTGGATGGAATGTCCTTTAACTATCAATTAAGTCATCTTGTTTAATGTTGTCATTTAACCTGTTTCCTTATTAATGTTCTGTTTGGATGATCTGTCCATTGGTGAAAGTGGTGTTTTAAAGTCCCCTACTATGATTTTGTTACTGTCAATTTCCCCTTTTATAGCCATTAGCATGTACTTTATTTACTGAGATGCTCCTATGTTGCGTGCATAAATATTTAGAATTGTTATATCTTCTTTTGGGATTGATCCCTTGATCATTATGTAGTGTCCTGGTTTGTCTCCTGTAATATTCTTTATTTTAAAGTCTATTTTGTCTGATATGAGAATTGCTACTCCTGCTTTCTTTTGATTTCCATTTGCATGGAATATTTTTTCTATCCCCTCACTTTCAGTCTGTATGTGTCCCTAGGTCTGAAGTGGGGTCTTGTAGACAACATATATATGGGACTTGTTTTTGTATCCATTCAGCCAGTCTATGTCTTTTGGTTGGAGCATTTAATCCATTTACATTTAAGGTAATTATCAATATGTATGTTCCTATTACCGTTTTCTTAATTGTTTTGGGTTTGTTTTGTGAGTCTTTTTCTTCTCGTGTTTCCCACCTAGAGAAGTTTTTTTAGCAATTTTTCTAAAGCTGGCTTTGTGGTGCTGAATTCTGTTAGCTTTCACTTGTCTGTAAAGATAATAATTTCTCTGTCTAATCTGAACGGGATTCTTGCTGGGTATAGTAATCTTGGTTTTAGGTTTTTCCCTTTCATCACTTTAAATATGTCCTGCCATTCCCTTCTGTCTTGCAGAGTTTCTGCTGAAAGATTAGCTGTTAACCTTACGGGGATTCCCTTGTATGCTTTTTGTTGCTTTTCCCTTGCTGCTTTTAATATTTTTCTTTGTATTTAATTTTTGATAGTTTGATTAATATGTGTCTTGGCGTGTTTCTCCTTGGATTTATCCTGTATGGGAATCTCTGTGCTTTCTGGACTTGATTATTTCCTTTTCTGTAATAGGTAAGTTTTCAAGTATAATCTCTTCAAATATTTTCTCAGTCCCTTTCTTTTTCTATTCTTCTTTTGGGACCCCTCTAATTCGAATATTGGTGCCTTTAATTTGTCCCAGAGGTCTCTGAGACTGTCCTCAATTCTTTTCATTCTTTTTTCTTTATTCTGCTCTGTGGTAGTTATTTCCACTATTTTATCTTCCACGGCACTTATCCGTTCTTCTGCCTCAGTTATTGTGCTATTGATTCCTTCTAGAGAATTTTTAATTTCATTTATTGTGTTGTTCATCATTTTTTGTTTGCACTTTAGTTCTTCTAGGTCCTTGTTAAACGTTTCTTGTGTTTTCTCCATTCTATTTCCAAGATTTTGGATCATCTTTACTGTCATTACTCTGAATTCTTTTCCAGGTAGACTGCCTATTTCCTCTTCATTTGTTTGGTCTGGTGGGTTTTTACCTTGCTCCTTCATCTGCTGTGTGTGTTTCTCTGTCGTCTCATTTTGCTTAACTTACTGTGTTTGTGGTCTCCTTTTAGCAGGCTGCATGTTCTTAGTTCCTGTTGTTTTTTGTGTCTGCCCCTAGTGGCTAAGGTTGGTTCTGTGGGTGGCATAGGTTTCCTGGTGGAGGGGACTGGTGCCTGTGTTCTGGTGGATGAGGCTGGAACTTGTCTTTCTGGTGGGCAGGACAGTGTCTGGTGGTGTGTTTTGGGGTGTCTGTGACCTTAATATGATTTCAGGCAGCCTCTCTGCTAATGGGTGTGGTTGTGTTCCTGTCTTGCTAGTTGTTTGGCATAGGGTGTCCATCATTGTTGTTTGCTGGTCATTGAGTGGAGCTGGGTCTTGACGTTTAGATGGAGATCTCTAGGAGTGCTTTTATTTGACACTACATGGAGCTCTGAGGTCTCTGGTAAACCAATGTCCTGAACTCAGCTTTCCCACCTCAGAGACACAGGACTGACACCTGGCTGGAGCACCAAGACCCTATCAGCCACATGGTTCAGAAGAAAAGGAGAAAAATAAATAAAATAAAATAATTAAAATAAAATAATAAAATGTAATTATTGAAAAGAAAAAAAATTAAAAAGTAATAGAAAAAAGAAAAAGGAAGAGAGCAACCAAACTAAAAAACCAATCCATGAATGATAACAAGTGCTAAAAACTCTACTAAAACAAACAAACAAACAAAAAACAACAAAAGAAACGGACAGACAGAACCTGAGGACAAATGGTTAAAACAAAGCTATACAGACAAAATCACACAAAGAATCATACACATACACACTCACAAAAAAGAAAAAAATATGTATATGTCATTGCTCTCAAAGTCCACTTCCTCAATTTTGGGATGACTTGTTGTCTATTCAGGTATTCCACTGATGCAGTGTTTATTGTGGAGATTCAATCCGCTGCTCCTTAGGCTGCTGGGAGAAATTTCCCTTTCTCTTCCTTGTTTGCACAGCTCCTGGGGTTCAGCTTTGGATTTGGCCCTGCCTCTGTGTGTAGGTTGCCTGAGGGCTTCTGTTCTTCGCCCAGAAATGACGGGGTTAAAGGAGCAGCTGATCTGGGGGCTCTGGCTCACTCAGGCTGAGGGGCCAGGTGGAATACCAAATGCAGAGTGAGCCTGTGGCAGCAGAGGCCGGTGTGACGCTGTAACAGCCTGAGGCACGCTGTGTGTACTCTCAGCTCTGTGCTTTGTGACCACCTAGGTGGGTGGGTTAGGGAGGGTGAGAGGGAGACGCAAGAGGGAGGGGATATGGGGATATGTGTATACGTGTGGCTGATTCACTTTGTTATACAGCAGAAGCTAATGCACCATTGTAGAGCAATTATACTTCAACAAAGATGTTGAAAAAATAGGAGATGCAAATATGACAAATATTAAAGTTTGACAAAAGCTGGGTGGCAAGCACAGTATGTTCAAGATACTGATCTCTGTACTTTTCTGTGCTTATTATATTTCAAAATTTGTTAAATGTGGGAAAAAATAATGGGCATGTATATCTTACAACCTCAGCAGGGGGGCATGCAAGATTGTGGTGGGTGTGTTTGTGTAATCCTAGACTTTGCTCTAGCCAAGAGGGGGAGGAAAGATGCTATAATACATTTTAAAGAAGACTTAAAAAAAAAATCCTACATAGAACTTATCTCACCCAATCAAGCTTCTAGGCATGGAAGAGGCAATGCCCCTTAAAGATTTGTATCAAAAATATTTTCCTTGGATTTTACTGTAAACCTAAATTTCTGCCTTTATTGTTTGGGTTTCCAAGAGTCTCCCATTATCTGGGCTGTATGAAGTAACCCATACCTTGAAGTTATTATTAGCCATTATAACTCCTGCATGGTGTTGAAAGCATAGGGCATAGTTTTGATGTATGTGATGGGGGCAGTGGAGAAGTATGTGTGTGGGGTATGGGAATCCTGTTGCAGAATAGCAAACATTGATGGGAACTCTACGGAGGGGAATTTTAGCGGATAACATGATGTAATGGGAAAAGCATGGACCTTGTTTCCAGTCTCTACTAACTTATTTTCAGTGTAATCTTGGAAAGTTATTTATCCCCTATGAGCCTTTTCTCTTTGTTTGTAAAGTGATACCTACACCATTGGCTGGTGGAGGGATTAAACAAGGCAACATACATGAAGGATTAACATACTACTTGAATCACATTATAGATTTCCTTTTTCTTCCGTACTTCCAAGGGACAGCTCAGATTCAATGGAGAGAGTCATGATTTGTAGGCTAGGAGGCCCAGACTCTCTGTGTGGCAACATAGCAGAAGGGATTCAAAGATGGGAGAAGTGTGGTAACCAATGAGAGAAGGAAAAACATGGAAAGGAAAGGAGGGAGTGTACAGAATGTGTGTGACTGCCCTACTTTTCCCAGAAGTATATGCAAGACATTTCTCCTGTTGTCTAGCTACTCTTAAAATTGAAGTTGGCTTCCCCCACCTACTTTGGATACAAAAATGAAACTCAAAGTTTAGAAGCCTCAAAAAAAAAAAGAAAAGAAAAAGAAAAGTTTAGAAGCCTCTTTTCCCCACCCCTTTGGAAATTCTACAGAACAGTGAGTGAGGAGAGTTCTGATGAATTTCTTTTTTCTCTTTTGTAACACAAAATAGTGCAGCTCCAAAGTAGTAGTGCACAGAGCTAATTTTTGAGTGAAGACAAATTCCCTAAAGTATTTTGCTTCCATCCCCTTTCCCTACTGCTGCTTGTCTGTGCAATGCCCCTTTTTGTCAGGACTGGAATGTTTGATGCTGGTTAGCTGTGAACAACTTGTCTCATCCTGGACAGCACTCCCTATTCCTCCTGACCCCCAAACTTTCCATTCTTGTTTCCAGGTGAGTTTTCAAAGAGTTTTCTTGAAGTTAACTATTTTTGTGTCAGTGAGGAAAACAGCAGTCACCATGGATGCCTAAAAATGATTACAAAATTGTCCTTCTTCAAGCTTCAAAAAAATGAAGTCTGGAGCTTTCTCCCAAGTGCCCCTGCTGTCTCTGTTGCTAGGTACCTAACTCAGCCCCTGCCCTTGTAGGGAAAGAATGAAACTCCTTCCCTCACCCCAACACCATATAAATTGCTGATGGTCAGGTGGGATTAAAAATATACTGCAAATACGCTGTTGACAAGAGATGCACAAAACACAAGGATGTAATTTTGAAGAAAATATAAATCAGTTGAATACTAGGCCAAAGAAACCTGGTGTATACATATTAATGACAGATAATACAGACTTTGAGGCCAAGAGCACTATTAGGGATAGGGAGAATCATCACAACATGGTAAAAGAACAACATGAAACTTTAACGATGTAAAATAACACTTAACAACACTTAATGACACAGCCTTAAAATTTATAATCCATACATTGACAGAATTACAAAAAGTAATTTAGAAATTCACGATACCAATTGGAAATCTTAACATACTTCTCTCAGTAAATGATAAAGATTGAAAATTAGAAAGCTTATAGAAGAGTTGAACAAGAACAAGCTTCATCTTTTTACATATTGATAATATAAGATAGATTTTAAATCTCAAAGAACTCATATAAACTACCTTTTTATTGTAAATTAATTAAATGCTATATCATTAGCAAAAGAAATATAATGGGGAAAACATTATAGGCCATTTTTGAAATTCATAGACAGCAGACAGTATTCCAGAAGAGTAGGCTCAGGAAGATATTTCAACATTTTAAGGAAGGGAGATAACAGGCATTATACTTATATGGGTATAGGGGATAAGCCCTACAACCAGTCAAAGGTCCTGTTAGCTGGGCTCCTGGAGACATCAGAGCAATTGATCCTTGTACTGATCCCACTGTACTGAGTTCAGGGACATACCTGGACTAAACTCATGTTGGCCTACAGGGGTTGAGGGAGATGCTTGAATGTACTATATTGAACTGCTGTCAGTAATAATATTATATATTATATAACAATAAGTTTGATGATCTCAGGCATATATTCCGACTAGCCTACGCTCAGACTTCCTCTGGCCTGTATAAGACAGAATGCTGGGTTTCCTGAACAGTGATATTACCCTCATTCACTTAGACTTTATAATCCATAACTGCAGGATTTTAGGGTGTAGAAATTTGCCCTTCCATCTGTCCTGGAAAATGTGCTGTGTATCCTGACATCGCTAACTTCCTTAAGGATCCTTTAGAAAAATGAATCCAGCTTGATTTCCTAGAGCAATGTCTGTGTTTGATATTTTGTCAGTTTAAGCCCCCTAATAAGACTTAATAAGTCCTGTTTGACTTTGCTTCCCAGAAAACTACTGAGTGAATGCTTTTTCAGAAAAAGAAAAAAAGAGAGAGTATGGCCACAAGAGGACAGGATGTAGTCATGTACTTTATGCTTCTTTAAAATAGGCAGGATTTGTAGACTGGTAGTTTGGGATATTCCAAAGTACTTGTTCATCCTCATTTCTGGAAGCCTTTTAAAAATTAGGAAACTTATTATGGCAGGGCTTCTATACCTTTCACCTGATGACTTTATCCTCGGACTGGTAGCTAGAAAGTTGAAAATGTCCCAGAGAATTTTTGAGTAAGTTTCTCATTTTTCAACAGAAAAAATATAAAGAAATAAGAGATAGATAATGATATAGTAGAGTTGGATATAATTTTTGACTGGCTGAATAATTGTATCCAAAGATTGTGTTTTCTTCATTAGCACACTTCAGAAATTTGTTGTGGGTTCACCTTTGCTCAATATATTAAACAATTGCTAGTATAAAGGCAAGAAAAATGTTATGGTTAGCTAGCTGTTCTTTGGGTACACTGTGGAGTATGCCAGCTCTCAAGTTTGTTTGAGTTTCCAAACCTTTTGTGGCAAAGTTAGACTCAAAAAGGAGAAAAAACAACCCTCACGTATTTTGCTTGCTGGGCAGTCCTATCACACAGATTCAGAATAAAATCATTAGTGTTGATGAATTTTCCTAGTTATGCTTGAGAACTTAACACACAGTTTTGAGAGTTGCTTCATGTTGCACTGTCTAGCTTGAACTCTAAAAATTGTTCAGTTGCTAAACCAAACACGCCCCAGGTTTGCCAAGGAAAATAATCTATTTTCCTATTTCCTGTGCTCCATCAGGGTACCAAACACAGAATAAGCCAAAATTTCTCCACAGTAGGCTTGCAGTCTTAAGGAGACCATTATTTTCAACGCAGAAAGTCAAATATTTTTTCCAGAACCAATTTTCTTGCTGACCACGCTGAGCATTGAGAAATCAGTGAGCGCCTTCTTGGGAAAAACTGAATTGAAGAAGGAATTTGGCTTTAGAAAACAGGAAGTGGGTTTCTATTACTGTATAAGGCCAAGATAGAAGGACTTCTAGACCACATTGTCAAAGGTGTGTGAATAATCTCTAGAGGCAGTGACTATTCCTTTTGAGGCTTATCTAAACCAAAGCAAGGTTTATCCATTACTCCTCATTTAATGACAAAGCTAGGATAATACTGATGGACTTTTCTTTCTTTTCAAGGAGGGAGAGATCCAGTTGGGAAAGTCCAATTCAACACTTTTAAGAAGTATTTAGTACAAACATATTTCATCCATTAGGTTAATGTTTTTCTCAGGCTTGTCCAGGAATAAATCCCAATTTTCTCCCCTTAACATCCCAAAGGCACAGCTGATTTGTTTTTAGTTGGGGCAATGAAATGTTTAAATGGGAAACACATGTCCATTTGGTCTGGAGAGGACAAGCTAGGAGCTTCTTGTTTACGAGGCCCCCACTCAGCAATAATCTGACAGCCACAGAAAGACTAAACAAGCAACTAGCAATTAACTCCTAAATAATAGTTCTTCCTGGGAAGATAGTGGATTTTAAATCTATGTAGAACACTCAGTACCTAATTTAAGGTTTAAAAGGCTCTTTATTTCAAAAAGGAGGAGGTTCTGTTATAAATCTTACTTCGTTGTTGCCCTTCTCTTTCTCACAACACAAATAATTTGACCTAACTCTTCCACCCTAACGCTCATGATCCCGATCCCTGTGTCCTAGGTAGTGTTTCCAAGTGGATATTTCTTTCCAGCCTCTCTTTTACCTTTATATTCTTTTCTAAATTCTGTATCCCAAGCATAATCTGGGAAATGGGAAGAAAAATATTATCTCCTGAGAGAATTACACTGAATAAACAACATAGAGAAGTTGCTGAATCAAAGGAATCTCAGGAGATTGTGACATGCAGAGTGGAAGTTTAAGGTCAGCATTTTTGGTACCAGGATAGTAACACGTAGGAGAGATCACAGTCTAATCAGTCTTCCTTGTAGCTGTTACCGTGGCCCTGTGTGCTGCTAAGAGTGAGTCTTTCTTGTAAATAAAATAAATATAGTAAGTTTAATCACATGGAATATTTTATACAACTGGTATGACTAGTGTTTCTGGAAATAACAGGTTTTAGAAACAAAATAAGTCCTTAAATTGATAACGTTGACATGTGATTTTGTATACTGCCATTAACCTTGTTAGAAGATGTAAATGTTACATTATTTGAATCCCACCCGATAATGTTTTCTGGTGTTTTCCAGTGTTTGCATATTTGTTATAGACTGTAGTTTATTTTAGTACTATTAAACTTAATATCTATCTATGATTTATTAATAATGAAGATTAATAAAGTCATAATTAATGTATTTATAAACAAATGTGTTTTAGATATCCATAATAAGAAGTAAAGCGCGTACAGAGTACTAAAAGTCTTTTAAGAATAACTTAAAAGAATAACTTATGAATAACTTATGACTTATTCTCAAGAATTCCCAGGAATTCTAATTTCTTGTTCCCAAATCCTAAGATTAATACTAGTCGGGAATTTGAAGCACTAGTCCTTGGTGAACCTAGGAGGAAACATCATTCGCGAATAGAATACTGAATTCCAGTATTCAGTGCCTTAGCAAAGAGTGGTGAGAATGTTTTGAACTTGGTAATTAGAAGAGCTAGATTAAAAACCGTCTTTCAGAGGCTTGTCCTCTAGACAGCCTTGGGCAAGCCACTGGCAATATGGAAATACTAACGCTTTACTGGGTCGTTGATGAGCTCAAATAAGATTAAGAATTTCAATTTGTACCCTTTTACGCACTTCAGATAAATTCAGCCAATTTGGCAAGATTATTATCTTGCCAAAATTTGCGTGCTCCCTATAAAATTGGGAAGACCCAAAACTGGACTGCAAGACTGACTGGGAAATTGGTAGAAAGAGCTTTGTGGCTAGTTCCAAGTATTCTTCTCCTAATAATTTTCCCTATCTGCAAAACAGAATCAGGAATGGGTGTGGTGAATGGCTGATGGATTTTGAGATACTGGAGATTTCTGCTGACTGCCTCCAGCAAGGCTCCAGATTCAGTGTCCTTCCTTTTTCAATACTAGAAAAAGTCTAATGGGAAAAACACAAAAAAGGAATCAGCCAGAACAAAAATATCAAAGATCAAATGTGACCCAAGAGACTGACAGGTACACCCTGCTATATTTAAAATAGATAACCAATAGGGACCTACTGTAGAGCACAGGGAACTCTGCTCAGTATTCTGTAATAACGTTTAAAAATAAAGAAAAAAAATGTGACCCAAGAATGCTACCCAAATATTTAAGGTCATTAGGACACCTTAATCAACCAGTTTTTCCACTGTTTCCAACTTCAATCATTTAAGTACTATATTATACTTTCTACAACATCTGCATACCATCCGTACTCATTTCTTTAATATTTTTCTTTAATTTGGTCCATTTTTAACTTAGTCTTGTCCCAAACAATAATAAACATGAAATTATTGATTGATGTGCAAATTTTATTTCCCTAAAACACATTTGCATAACTATTACATATATCATAACACATTGGTACATAACTATTATGGTAAACAAATGGCCATCTGTGTACCATTTCAAATCATATTGCCTACCACTGGACCACAATTTGGGAAAGAGTTCTACAGACCATTTTCACTAAGTTTACTAACAAAGCCTAAGGAAAGGCATTTTGTCTTAAATGAGTAAATGGAAACAGGCCTGTGAAGTCACACAGGACCCCATGCTCAGAAGGGTCTCATGTTTGATTTAATACTCTGCTGACACCCTCCTAAAATTCTTAATAATTTTTAAAAAAATATTTATTTATTTTTGGCTGTTTTGGGTCTTCGTTGCTGCACGTGGGCTTTCTCTAGTTGTGGCTAACAGGGGCTACTCTTCATTGCAGTGTGAGGGCTTCTCACTGCAGTGGCTTCTCTTGTTGCACAGCATGGGTCCTAGGCACAGGCTCAGTAGTTGCGGCTTGCGGGCTGTAGAGCACAGGCTTGGTAGTTGTGGCGCACGGGCATAGTTGTTCCGCGGCAAGGGGGATCTTCCCAGACCAGGGCTCAAACCCGTGTCCCCCTGCATTAGCAGGCGGATTCTTAACTACTGTGCCACCAGAGAAGTCTCCTCTGAATAATTTTTAAACAAGAAGACCCACATTTTCAGTTTGCACCACGTGCTGCAATTTATATAGTCAGTCCCAAAGGGATAGAGGAATAAAAAAGGATTGGCATCAGAACATAGCTCAAATGTGACATTGAAATTTCATTAATTTCATTCATAATGTTTTTCATTAACAACTTTTTGCAATCAATCATTAAGTAGTTATTTACCCTAAAATTATGCAAGACATCCATGGAAGATTTTTAAAAGAAGCAAGATATTTGTTACCTTATAGTAGAGCTTGTAGTCAGGTTGGGGAGTTAATATGATATTCATTAATCAATTAGCTACTCCATAATGAAGAGCTAAGTTGAATATTGTGTATAACTGTAATAGTAGTTTAGAAAAGAAAGACATCTCAAAGTAGGAACAGTTGGAGAAGATGTGAAAGGGAAAGATTTGAGCCACTTATCTCAAATATCTAGTTTTAGAAATGTCTGTGCTAAACTGTCATGTAAAATCCTCTACAGTCTAGTCCCAACCTTTCTTTCCAGCTTCTTCTCTAACCTGTTTCCCCAAATACAGATCTGTCCCTAAAACTTAAAAAAACCCAGGTCAAAAGTATTAATGGAGGCTCACATACCATGTATTCAGATGTTTAAAATTTATAAGGCAAAGTAGTAAACTGTTAAATAATACCTGTCATAGTATCCTGCACTGATTATCCTATCTTTATGGCAATCTGGAAGGCTAGGTTCTAATTTAGGTTTCCTGGACTCCCGGGAGTTTCACTCTTGAGCTTGGTGGGGTGGGAACAGCTGGCTCCTAGCCTCAGGCTTGCAGCCTACTCCCCTTCTGTTACTGTATCCCATTTCCAGCCCACAATGTGAGGGGCCTCATACATACCATGTGGCCTCTAGCTCATACACCTAGGCTCATCCACACCTCCCCCCAGATACCTGTCTGCTGTCCTCACTTCAGTGTAGGTGAGTTCACATCAGCAGCATGATCTGCCTTGGGAAGATGAATTTGGGAAAAAGTCTGTGCAGGCCCTCAAGCAGGTTTGGGGCCATTTGGGCAAGGAATTCTGGATTCCAGGAAACCAGAGTGGGGTCTACAAAGGGCAGTGGTGGGAAGGAAGGTTATAGGGGGTGGGCATGGGCTCTGGGTGGGCATATCTTCTTGCTCATGGTCTTCTTGTTTCATGGAAGGTTTGTAGTTGAGGAGGGCTGAAGCCTGGTCCTGCAATACACAGAACCTCAGGAAGGTACAGCCAATATATCCTATGTACTACCCACTGCCTAATTTCTCCTTTTCCCTAAAAAGTGTTTTTAAGTATCTTTGTCTTTATACATACCACTCTGCCTTTCTTTTTCACCTAGAATACCCATACCCACTCTGTTGAGTATCATAAGAACTTGTTCATATGCCACCTCATCTTTGAAGCACTGCAAGCTCTGTTAGGCACAGATAGTTCATTTCTGCTTTGCGGTCCCTTGACATTTTATTTGTGTCTCTATGATGGCCTTTATTATCTTGCATTGTAATCACTATCTTCCTCCACTGGACTGTGAGTGCTTTGTCCATGTTTGGTCTCTGTACCAAAAGAGGAACTAGTGACACACAGTACTCTCTCTTACAAACATATTTACTGAGAGAATAAATGAATGAAATATACTCTTGTGGCCCCCAAATGTGCCATGCTATGTAAAAGTTTGTTTATCTTGGAGCATTACCGGTCTCTAAGAGTAGACCTGAGCATCTACATGGCACCATCCTGGTGAAAACTGGAAACATTCAGTCATCCAGATGTTAGGTGTCATATGGATAAATCCCCAGACGATTGACTGAACTTTTCCATTTTCATTGGAATGATTGGCATTGTGTATATAGGGCCTTGTGTTATCAGCCCTTGTACTCCCACCACAGTGGGTTCAAAAAGTTACTATTACAGACACAAATGCTCAGCAAGCTATTAATGGGATGCAGCATTCTTCATCATGTGCTACTCACGTGAAAGCTGACAAGTTCGGTGCCAAAGTGATTTCAGTTCATCAGTCCTCATTGTCATTAGCAGCTAGCATTTATTAGGCAGTCGCATGTGCAGAGCACATTTTCAAATGAAAGACATCATGACAAACATTAGCTGATGAGAGTTTTTTTTTAAGCCACAGAATCAGCTTTCCTGCCGCCTACCAAGCTATTTTATAAAAATTCTGCCTAAAGGATTCAGAGCATGTACTACGTTTTGATTTTTAAAATCGCGCTCATGTCATGGAAGTCCTCTGTTTCCCCAATTCTCTGCCCTTTGTTATGCCCTTGTCCTTGTCTTTTATCCCAAACTCTAATAATTGAGCATGCATTTGTTTGTTATATTCTGCCTCTTAGCGTGGCTAGACGAGGTACAGTGGAAACGCAACATATTAAGAATCAGAAGCCCAACTTCTACCTTGTCTCTGTCATTTGGGGATTTGAGGAAAATCACTGAAACTCTCAGAAGTTCAGTTTCCTGATTTGTAGTTAGTAATACCTGCCTTAGAGAGCTGCTGTGAGGGTGAATAAAATAATGTATGAGAAGCACTTTGAAAATTCCCAAGTAATATAAAAGTATTCAGGGTTATTATTCGTTGCCTTAAGTGCACCTTTCTATTTGATTTGAGGTTTTTGTCTCTTCAAAAACAAGCTTAGATGGTGTCTAAGCATTGGTCCTTGAGGGTGTCTAGATACAACAGCAAAGAAAAAAAAGTCAAATGAAGCGTAATAAACAGTAATGATAGTGATTGTGATGGGTAGGACGGATAATCTTTTAAGCACAGATGGGAAATTCAAGGCCTGGAATTTTCCAGAAGTTTCCAAAGAGATTCCATGACTTCTGATGCAAATTCCAAAGCTCAGTGTGCTCCTTCTACTGTACTGTCCTCCCCCAGTCATAGTTCTCCCTTAGGGAGTTATAAAGTGAGACCCAATTTTTCATGTGCTTTTATGTGGCTTTCATGATGGAAGAGCTGCAGAGCGTCAAAGAACTAGTTCTATCCAGTATGTCCAAGCGGTGCTATCTGTGCACAGGCCATGGGGGTCTCTCACAATGGGGGCCAAGCACTGCTATTCCGTGTGGTGCTGTGATAAAAGGTGGCAGCCAACAAATATAGAATTGTCGCTCCTCCTAGAAGCAATGACATGGGCAAATGTGCCTGGCAGGTTTTTCTGAACAAACACATTTGGCCACCCATTTCCCTCAGCTTCTAGAGGAATTTCAGAACATAGATATTTGAAAAGTCCTACATCACGGGGAGAATATAAATGGTTATTACAGAACTGACAGATAAGATTCAGGAAACATACTCTTTCGATTAGAACTAGTCCAGGGAAAGGCCAGATTGCTATAAGCAGCAGTTGTTTTAACTGCACAACGATACCACATGGTGGCTCCGGAAAGAACTGCACTGAGAAGACAAAATGTCTACAACCAGTTTTCCCCCCAGCAGCCTCTTTCTCCAAGGCATTGTGAGAATTTCACAAAACAGATGCAATTAAAAATAGGAAATTTGCTGAATATCAGAAATTGCTTCCTAAATATTTCAAAGAAGTATTTTAAACTATTCTGTTTCATGAAAACTTCTCTGATAGCCCCCAGATGGGTAGGAGCCTGGGTGTGTGATAATCACCCACTTTACTTGTCTTTCTCACCCAGGAGATGGTAAATCCCTTGAGGACAGGGCAGTGTCTTTCATCTCTGAAAGGCAGGCTAGTATATTGGAGAGAGTTTCTGTGAGACACCAGCCTGTTCCAGGGTTAACTGTGTGACCTTCAGAATATTATACACTTACGAGACTTAGTTTCCTAATTGAAAAAGTGAAGATCAAAATAACTACTTCAAAGAGTCATTGCCAGGAAGATAAGTTCATGGGAGAACACTGCCCAGTATATAGCAGATACTTCATCGATATCTGTTGAATGAATATAAGATGCATCTGTAAAACATCTGCTATTGTATTTTCCATTTTGAAACCCGTATCTTCAGTATTTTTTCATAAATGCAATTTTTAAAAAATATTAAAACTTTCTCTTTGTATATGCTTCCTATTCTTTCTTTTGATCTTCTGTCATATCACCTCTTCAGGAAGATACACCTTGCATTGTGCTTATATAATTTTTTCAGCCTGTCCCTTTAATCTCTCCTAACACATATCAATATGTTAATAGATTTATGACTTGAAAATATTCCCTTGACCTGCAACTCCATCAACCTAATCTTTTATCTTTCTCCACTTTACTATTAAAATTGTCAAGTTAACTTTCTCCTTCTAATGCTTCTCTGTGAAGACATACTATGAACTTTCAAAACTGGCTTATTACCAACTATGCTACAGAAAGCAAATATATTCTTGAACATCTCCAATGACTTTGTAATCATTAAATTTATGGACTTTAAAATCTTGTTATTATAACAATTTCTTAACAAATTCCCTTTTTAAGAGTAAAAATTCTATGTTTTAGATGCAAAGCCACAGTTTATTAGTTTTATGCTATAAAGTGAGTCTCCTTAAAGGCCTTTGGACCTCAACTTCTAAATATATATACTTCATCAAGTGGTGAGAATAAAGTGAGACACGGTCTATGGAAGTTCTTTGAAAATTGTGAAGTGTTGTACTCATATTAAGAATTATTGCTCTTATTACTGTTATCAGGGACACAAGATGAGTTAGAAAAATATCCTGCTCTGGAAGACCCTACTGTCTACTTGTGATGGAAGACCTATGCAAGATAATTTAGAAATAGACAAATGAGTGCCAAAAGAGCCAGTATAAAAGTTTTTTGGAAAACCTAGAATGGAGTGACTAGATTCGAGTGGATAAGGAGTAGGCATTTGATTACTGTTGGGGTTGATGAAAGAATGATATTGATACAGAGAATAGATCTTTGAGTAGAATCCTAAAGATGAGTAAGAACAATGGTGGGAAGATGGTTCCAGGCAAATTAGTCCTGTAGGATATATATGGTGCAGTAGAAGGTGAGGATTCTGGAAAACTAGGCAAGAGCTATATTGTTCAGAGAACATATACTGTTATTACATGTGCTCATTTCTTACAAATAAAGTTCTAGAATGGCAATAAGGACAATTGTTTGTTGGTACTTCCTTAGCCTTTCCCAAATTATATTTTAATAGTAATTTATCTTTCTTTTAACTTCCTCTAGGACAGTTGTCCTTAACTGGGAATGATTTTGCCACCAGGAGACATTTGGCAAAGTCTGGAGACATTGTTTGTTGTCACAATTGGTGGAATGCTACTGGCATCTAGAGTGTAGAGGTCAGAGATTCTGCTACACATCTTACAATGTATAGAACATTCCCACACAACAAAGAATTATCTGACCCCAAATATCAATCATGTCAATATTATTTTTCTCCAGAATAAAACAGTCTCATGCAGAAGAATTTAGCCACTTTGTTTCCAGGCTTCTGTCCAGTCAACCCCCATGACTGTAAAGTCTTACCTTGGACTCCAGGTTGCTTATTAGAGTATTTTCTTAAACAAAGAAAATTCTTTCTGTAAGAGAAAATCTGGTGCCAGCTTTTAGGATAGTAGACTTTCATATGCTAGCTAGACTCAGATAGAGGAGAAAGGTGTTCTACTCATGCTTACTTAGAACACACCAGCCCTGAAACCCTGAAGACGCACAGATTGAGGAGCAACAGGTGAAAGCACCATGGATAGCCGGGGGAGCAGCTAAGGAGAACTGTTCCATCCACGGCTTTGTGAGAAGACATCCACTGATAGGGGAGGAGCCGGGGGGAAGGAAAGGAGTTAGGCAGGAAAAACCCAGCAGCTGTGTGACAGTGGCTGTAGTGGAGAGACTGACTTGTGAGCCTATCCATCACTGATTGGAGATTCTTAGACATAATTGGGAGAGAATGGAAGCCAGAGGTCTCCCATGAGCAAGTAGGCGCAAAATACAGGCAAGTTACATCACTATATAATTGTGATACAACTACATCACTATATAATTCCAAATGAGTCTGAAGATATTCATGTGGTATATAAGTGGCCAGAAGTCCAATTCCAGGGAAGCAAATATTCTGGTAGAATTACTTTTGGGGTCATGAAACATTCCTTATAGCTGTAGAATAAGTGTGACCTTTTACAGTACACTAGCATTTTAATTTAAGCAGAAGAAAGCAATTTCTGATTTACTATATAGAAAATTAATTGAAGAAAGACTAATATTTCTTAGTAGTTTGTTATAGTTTAACCCAGCAGACTTGACTCCAGGGGAAGGTCCTGTGGAATCCAGTTCTTATCGCCTTACTTCTGTTTTGTAGCTATCATGGCTGTCACTCAGCCAGAATGGAATCCCTAATGCTAGAGAATCTGGTGTTCCAGGAAAGCTGCTTCGTGCTGAGGCTTGGGGAGCCTGCCCATCCTCTACACAGCTCTGATAGCTATAAATGCATGTGGGTAGGACAGTGCCATAATCTGGGAAATAAGTACAGATTCCTGTCATGCTAAGAGAGAAGGGATATTTACACATACATAATACATGTACATACATACATAAATGTCTATCTGCTAGATTAGAGGGGTGGATTATAGCCTGTGGAAATGTATTGGAATTTAAAAGAGAAAACAGTTTTTAGTTACTTTAGAAAGAATAGTTATATATTAAAAATATGTTGTTTATGTATTTGCATATTAACAATCCACATTAACAGTAGTGTGCTATTTAAAATACACAACTGAAGCATCAGTATTTAACAACACTTTTTAGACTTAATTTTTGTTATCATCTGAATTAGAAAACCATCTGTTAAAAAAGTTTGTTTTTTTGAGTAGTCACTTCCTTCACTCGAGTTAAATCAAATTGTTCAAATTTTTACTGTGTCTTATCACAGTGGGTACTTTTATTTTTGAAGAGTAGCTCTATTTTCTACAGAAAGATGAGAGAGATATGATTTTAAAAAATGGGGCACTAGATTAGAATAGGATGTCCAAATTTCCATCCTGACTCTGTCATAGCAGAACTATTTTTGAACTAGATTAAATCATCCTGCCCCGCGGACTTCAGCAACCTCATCTATTAAATGAAGGCTGTACAACCCCTAAGTTCCCACCAGCTCTGTGATCCTCTGAAATTACTATACTTTTCTTGTTATTCTCTCTTCCACTCTCATTACTTCTATTCTTTCACATAAGAATTTTGCCAACCTTGTTTATTTATCTGTTCTTTTATTTTGCCACCTTTATTTTGCTCAGCTTATTGAATAATAAAGTCACATAAGATTCGCCTCCTCCAGGTTATGTTAATCTCATATTGATTACTGAGGTTCAGTTTAACACTATTTAAAGAGCAGAGGGTTTGGAGTCAGGTAGACCTGGGTTTGAATCCTGGCTCTTCTACTTATGGTGTGACTTTGGGCAAGTCACTTAAACTTCTTATCCACCTGGAGAATATGGTTAAGAATGTCTTCCTTTTAAATTTGTTGTGAGAATGATTTGATCTGAATACTTATGCCAGCATAACCAGCTTTTCCTTATTGAGCTTCTTGCCTTCAAAGCAACTTTCTTCTTTCAGTCAAAAAATATTTATTCAGTGCTTCCTGTATGCAAGCATGCTTCTAGATGCTTGGGTACCATTTTTCTTTTTCTTTGAATTTTATTTTATTTATCTTTTTATACAGCAGGTTCTTATTAGTTATCCATTTTATACATATTAGTGTATATATGGCAACCCAAATCTCCCAATTAATCACACCACCACCCAGCCAACCCCCCACCCTCCACTTTCCCCCCTTGGTGTCCATACGTTTGTTCTCTACATCTATGTCTCAATTTCTGCCCTGCAAACTGGTTCATCTGTACCATTTTTCTAGGTTCCACATATATGCGTTAATATATGATATTTGTTTTTCACTTTCTGAATTACTTCACTCTGTATGACAGTCTCTAGATTCATCCACGTCTCTACAAATGACCCAATTTCGCTCCTTTTTATGGCTGAGTAATATTCCATTGTATATATGTACCACATCTTTATCCATTCGTCTGTTGATGGGCATTTAGGTTGCTTCCATGACCTGGCTATTGTAAACAGTGCTACAATGAACATTGCGGTGTATGTGTCTTTTTGAATTATGTTTTTTCTCTGGGTATATGCCAAGTAGTGGGATTGCTGGGTCATATGTATGGTAATTCGATTTTTAGTTTTTTAAGGAACCTCCATACTGTTCTCCATAGTGGCTGTATCAATTTACATTCCCACCAACAGTGCAAGAGGGTTCCCTTTTCTCCACACCCTCTCCAGCATTTGTTGTTTGTAGATTTTCTGATGAAGCCCATTCTAACTGGTGTGAGGTGTTACCTCATTGTAGTTTTGTTTTGCATTTCTCTAACAATTAGTGATGTTGAGCAGTTTTTCATGTGCTTATTGGCCATCTGTATGTCTTCTTTGGAGAAAAGTCTGTTTAGGTCTTCTGCCCATTTTTTGGATTGGATTGTTTTTTTCTAATATTGAGATGCATGAGCTGTTTATATATTTTGGAGATTAATTCTTTGTCCGTTGATTCGTTTGCAAATATTTTCTCCCATTCTGAGGGTTGTCTTTTCGTCTTGTTTATGGTTTCCTTTGCTGTGCAAAACCTTTTTAAGTTTCATTAGGTCCCATTTGTTTATTTTTGCTCTTATTTCCATTACTCTAGGAGGTAGATCAAAAGAGATCTTGCTGTGATTTATGTCAGAGTGCTGTTCCTATGTTTTCCTCAAAGAGTTTTATAGTGTCCAGTCTTACATTTAGGTCTCTAATCCATTTTGAGTTTATTTTTGTGTATGGTGTTAGGGAGTGTTCTAATTTCATTCTTTTACATGTAGCTGTCCAGTTTTCCCAGCACCACTTATTGAAGAGACTGTCTTTTCTCCATTGTATATCCTTGCCCCCTTTGTCATAGATTAGTGGACCATAGGTGCGAGAGTTTATCTCTGGGCTTTCTATCCTGTTCCATTGATCTATATTTCTGTTTTTATGCCAGTACCATATTGTCTTGATTACTGTAGCTTTGTAGTATAGTCTGAAGTCAGGGTGTCTGATTCCTCAAGCTCTGTTTTTTTCCCTCAAGACTGCTTTGACAATTCAGGGTCTTTTGTGTCTCCATACAAATTTTAAAATTTTTTGTTCTAGTTCTGTAAAAAATGCCATTGGTAATTAATAGGGATTGCATTGAATCTGTAGATTGCTTTGGGTAGTATAGTCATTTTCACAATATTAATTCTTCCAATCGAAGAACATGGTATATCTCTCCATTTCTTTGTATCATCCTTAATTTCTTTCATCAGTGTCTTATAGTTTTCTGCATATAGGTCTTTTGTCTCCCTAGGTAGGTTTATTCCTAGGTATTTTATTCTTTTTGTTGCAATGGTAAATGAGACTGTTTCCTTAACTTCTCTTTCAGATTTTTCATCATTAGTGTATAGGGATGCAAGAGATTTCTGTGTATTAATTTTGTATCCTGCAACTTGACCAAATTCATGGATTAGCTCTAGTAGTTTTCTGGTGGCATCTTTAGGATTCTCTATGTACAGTATTATGTCATCTGAAAACAGTCACAGTTTTACTTCTTCTTTTGCAAATTGTATTCCTTTTATTTCTTTTTCTTCTCTGATTGCTCTGGCTAGGACTTCCAAAACTATGTTGAATAATAGTGGTGAGAGTGGACATCCTTGTCTTTTTCCTGATCTTAGAGCAAATGCTTTCAATTTTTCACCATTGAGAATGATGTTTGCTGTGGGTTTGTCGTATATGGCCTTTATTTTGTTGAGGCAGTTTCCTTCTATGCCCACTTTCTGGAGAGTGTTTATCCTAAATGTGTGTTGAATTTTGTCAAAAGCTTTTTCTGCATCTACTGAGATGAACATATGGTTCTTATTCTTCAATTTGTTAATACGGTGTATCACATTGATTGATTTGCATATATTGAAGAATCCTTGCATCCCTGGGATAAATCCCACTTGATCATGGTGTATGATCCTTTTAATGTGTTGTTGGATTCTGTTTGCTAGTATTTTGTTGAGGATTTTTGCATCTATATTCATCAGTGATATTGGTCTGTAATTTTCTTTTTTTTTGTAGTTTCATTGTCTGGTTTTGCATTCAGGGTGATGGTGGCCTCATAGAATGAGTTTGGGAGTGGTCCTTCTGCAATTTTTTGGAAGAGTTTGAGAAGGATGGGTGTTAACTTTTCTCTAAATGTTTGATAGAATTCATCTGTGAAGCCATCTGGTTCTGGAGTTTTGTTTTTTGGAAGATTTTAATCACAGTTTCAATTTCATTACTTGTCATTGGTCTGTTCATATTTTCTATTTCTTCCTGGTTCAGTCTTGGAAGGTTATACCTTTCTAACAACTTGACCATTTCTTCCAGGTGGTCTATTTTATTGACATAGAGTTGCTTGTAGTAGTCTCTTAGGGTGCTTTGTATTTCTGCAGTGTCTGTTGTAACTTCTTTTTCATTTCTAATTTTATTGATTTGAGTCCTCTCCCTCTTGATGAGTCTGGCTAATCGTTTATCAATCTTGTTTATCTTCTCAAATAACCAGCTTTTAGCTTTATTGATCTTTGCTATTGCTTTTTTTGTTTCTATTTCATTTATTTCTGTTCTGATCTTCATGATTTCTTTCCTTCTGCTAACTGTGGGTTTTGTTTGTTGTTCTTTCTCTAGTCCCTATAGGTGTAAGGTTAGATTGTTTATTTCAGATGTTTCTTATATCTTGAGGTAGGCTTGTATTGCTATAAACTTCCCTCTTAGAACTGCTTTTGCTGCATCCCACAGGTTTTGGATCATCGTGTTTTCATTGTCATTTGTCTCTAGGTATTTTTTGATTTCCTCTTTGATTTCTTCAGTGATCTCTTGGTTATTTAGTAACGTATTGTTTAGCCTTTATGTGTGTTTTTTTTTAAGTTTTTTTCCCTGTAATTATTTCTGATCTCATAGCATTGTTGTCAGAAAAGATGCTTGATATGATTTCAGTTTTCTTAAATTTACCGAGGCTTGATTTGTGACCCAAGATGTGATCTATCCTGGAGAATATTCTGTGCACACTTGAGAAGAAAGTATAATCCGCTGTTTTTGGATGAATATCCTATAAATATCAAATCTATCTGGTCTATTGTTTCATTTAAAACTTGTGTTTCCTTATTAAGTTTCTGTTTGGATGATTGGTCCATTGGTGTAAGTGAGGTATTAAAATCCCCCACTATTATTGTGTTACTGTCGATTTCCTCTTTTATAGCTGTTAGCAGTTGTTTTATGTATTGACGTGCTCTTATGTTGGGTGCATATATATTTGTAATTGTTATTTCTTCTTCTTGGATTGATCCCTTGATCATTATGTAGTGTCCTTCCTTGTCTCTTGTACATTCTTTATTTTAAAGTCTATTTTATCTGATATGAGTATTGCTACTCCAGCTTTCTTTCGATTTCCCTTTGCATGGAATATCTTTTTCCATCCCCTCACTTTCAGTCTGTATGTGTCCCTAGGTCTGAAGTGGGTCTCTTGTAGACAGCATATATATGGGTCTTGTTTTTGTATCCATTCAGCAAGCCTGTGTCTTTTGGTTGGAGCATTTTATCCTTTCACGTTTAAGGTAATTATCGATATGTATGTTCCTATTATCATATTCTTACTTGTTTTGGGTTTGTTTTTGTAGGTCCTTTCCTTCTTTTGTGTTTCCCACTTAGAGAAGTTCCTTTAGCATTTGCTGTAGAGCTGGTTTGGTGGAGATAAATTCTCTTAACTTTTGCTTGTCTGAAAGGATTTTGATTTCTCCATCGAATCCGAATGAGATCCTTGCCAGATAGAGTAATCATGGTTGTAGGTTCTTCCCTTTCATCACTTTAAATATGTCATGCCACTCCCTTCTGGCTTGTAGAGTTTCTGCTGAGAAATCAGCTGTTAACCTTATGGGAGTTCCCTTGTATGTTATTTGTTGTTTCTCCCTTGTTGATTTCAATAATTTTTCTTTGTCTCTAATATTTGCCAATTTGATTACTATGTATCTTGGCATGTTTATCCTTGGGTTTAACCTGTATGGGACTCTCTGGCTTCCTGGACTTGGGTGGCTATTTCCTTTCACATGTTAGGGAAGTTTTCGACTATAATCTCTTCAAATATTTTCTCTGGTCCTTTCTCTCTCTCTTCTCCTTCTGGGACCCCTATAATGGGAATGTTGTTGTGTTAAATGTTGTCTCAGAGGTCTCTTAGGCTGTCTTCATTTGTTTTCATTCTTTTTTCTTTATTCTGTTCTGCAGCATTGAATTCCACCATTCTGTCTTCTAGGTCACTTCTCTGTTCTGCCTCAGTTATTCTGCTATTTATTTCTTCTAGTGTATTTTTCATTTCAGTTATTGTATTGTTCATCTCTGTTTGTTTGTTCTTTAATTCTTCTAGGTCTTTTTGAAACATTTCTTGCATCTTCTTAATCTTTTCCTCCATCCTATTTCTGAGTTCCTGGGTCATCTTCACTATCATTATTCTGAATTCTTTTTCTGGAAGGTTGCCTATCTCCACTTCATTTAGTTGTTTTTCTGTGGTTTTATCTTGTTCCTTCATCTGGTACAGAGTCCTCTGCCTTTTCATCTTGTCCATCTTTCTGTGAATGTGGTTTTTGTTCCACAGGTTGCAGGATTGTAGTTCTTCTTGCTTCTGATGCTTGGTTCCTTGATGGAGCTCATGTTCCAGAGACAGAGAGTAAACAGTGTATATAATAAAATAAATTTCATAATATATTAAAAGGTAATAATTGCTACAGGAAATAGAAAGAGAAAACAGAGTAAGGAGTGTCAGAAATGCCAGGGGAGGAAGCAGGTTGTACTGCTAATGTGGTGCTTGCCTCTGGAACAGAATAAGCATTATATAGGCTGTTAGAAGATGATATCAGGGAGCTAGTGGGGAGCCAGATCATACAAGCCCCATAGGTCATTGTAGAAAGTTTGGTTTTAGTATAAGTGACACGGAGAATCTTTGTAGGGTTTTTAACAGAGGATTGCCCAGATTTAACTTTGTTTTTAAAAAGGATTACTCTAGCAGTTGTGATAAAGATAAACAAAGATTTCTCAACCTCAGTACTACTAACATTTCAAGTCAGATGATTTATTTGTTGTGGGTGCTGTCCTGTGCATTTACAGTGTTTAGAGCATCTTTGACTTCTATCCACTAGATGCCAGTGACACCACCTCCTCAGTTGTGACCATCAGAAATGGTCTTCAGATATTACCAAATGTCCCTTGTGGTGGCACAAAATTGCCTTCAGGTGCAAGCCACTTGAATAGATTAATGAGGGGTAAAAATAGAAATAGGAAAATCTTTCATGGGGCTACTATAATAATCCAGCCTAGAGATCATGGTAGCTCCGAGCAGGATGGTAGCAGAAGACGTGATAAGTAGTGTTTAGATACTGGATAGATTTTGAAGATAAAGACAAATAGAATTACTGATAGGTTGGATGTATGATGTGAGAAGAAGAGAAGAGTCAAAAAAGAGAAGAGGCATTTTTGAGAATGACTCAAAATTTTGGCCTGCACAAATGGAAGGATGGAATTGCCATTAACAGAGATATGTAAGGCTATAGGAGAAACAGGTTTAGGGAGAGCAGCAAAGAAAATCAAGAGTTTAGTTTGGGACAGGGAACACTACAACACTGAGAGGTAAGGAAACCAGGAGAAACCAACAAAAGGCATCTGAGAAAGAGCAATAACAGGAGAACACATGAGAAAGTTGATGTTGTGAAAGCCAAAAGAAGATATGTCAAGGAGAAGTTATCAATAGTCTCAAATATTGTTAATGGTTCAAGTAAGATAAAGTCTGAGAATTGACCGTTTGGGTTTAGCAATGGGGAAGCTATTAGTGACCATGTCAAGCATAGTTTTGATCCGGGTGGAGGTAATAGCTTGACTGAAATGACTTTAAGAAACAAGAGGAATCAGAAACAACAATTATAGACAACTCCTTGCTGCAGAGGGAAGCAAAGGAATGGGGCTAGTGTTGATAGGTGAAGGAATATTTTTGTTTTTGGCCTTAAGATGGACAAAATAAGAAGATATTTGGATGCTGATTGGAATTTTCCAGTACAAAGGGAAAAATTGATGTTGTAGGAGGTAAAGGGAGAACTGGAGCAATGTCCTTAACAGATGAGAAGGGATGCTGTCTGTGTAAGTAGATAACATGGCCTTATGTAGGAGGCGAAGACAGGTTTAATATTAATATTTAATAATAAGCATTAAGGCTGAGTATATGTCTGCATATGCTTATAGGAAAGTTGATGTGATGATGGGAATCTAAAAATTCTCTTCTGTTGCTTCAGTTTTCTCAGTAAAGCAGGGAGCAACGTCATCAGCTGAAAGTTGGGATGAGGGAGGAGATGTTGAATATTTGAGGAGAAAAGAAAAGGTGTTAAATATTCATCTAGGACAGTAGGAAAGTAAATAAAGTAGGTGTGGATACCTTGATTTACTGACACCATTAAGCCCAATGTGAGGTCTGTGGTTATAGAGTTAAGATTTTTTGCAGCTATGTTCAGCTACATGAGTACAGGCATGGAATAGAGGGAGGCATGGAATAGATGGGATAGTTGGGTTTATAGGCCGTAGTTCTGACAAAGTGAGAAAGGGCAAGGTTATTTAGAGTATAAATCATGGTGTGATTTGAATGATTGGCTATAAATTTAACTGTGTAAGGAAAGGGAAAAAAGAACATCAAAGGAGGGAGATCCAATGAGAAAGTGGTACGGTTATTAATTGTGGTGAGGTTGAAAGATTGATCCTTGGGATTAGATTGACAAAGGGAGTGAGTGGGAAAAACAGAATAAGAATGAAAAAAATTGGAGATATTGCAGTTATTGGTAGTGACAAAGTCCAGGGAATGATCATGGGATGGTGTGGCTGAGGTCATGGAGGATAAAATTATTGGAAAAGAGAAGTCAAGGACCTGAGAGGTCATTGTCATTTACTAGATGTGTGAGCTTAGAGAAGTTGAGGAGTAGAATAACATGCTTAAGAGGCCCCCAATAAATTGATCTTAATCTTTCTGAGCTTTTATTTCATCATCTATAAAATGAAGATTTTAACCTCTTCCTGCCTACTTTAGAGGACAATTGTGAGGGTCAAATGGGACAATATATCAGGAAGTGCTTTGTAAATAATGCACCAATGCACAATCATGAAAACTTTGTTACATTTGTTTTTGTTCATGACTACATGGTATGGGGCAGAAATTTGGTGAAGCGCTGAAGATTTTAGATTTTAAAGGATTAATAATAGAGAGCTATTTTAGGATCCTAAGTAGGAAGAAACATAGTCAAACACAACTGGTAGGATTATCTCTTTTACACTGAATAGGGATAAATTTATATTTACTAATTATCTCTCTTCTTATCCTTTTCTTGTAAACATTTTATACTATCCCTGAACATACAGATTGGATCATCTCAGTTTTTTAATATCACCTTAATACTCTCACTGTTTACATGATAACATCTACATTCCTTTGCCTGGTATTCAATAGCCTCCAAGATCTGATGTTAAGTTTGCCTTTCTGCCTCCGTAGCCTGCTCATCTGCTTTGCAGTCTAATCTCCTCCAGGATTTCAGAATACCACATGACTCTTCACGCTTCATGCTATTCCTCACATCTGATTCTCTTTGATCCCATATGCCACCTACTCAAATAAAGCCTTTTACCAAAGTTAATCTTTCTTTCCTTTTTGTATCTTTATTATTGAATATATGTATATTCATGTAATTATTAATCAAACAATTATTAATTGCTTATGTATCTGTCCCACTGTCCTGTAAGCTCCTTTAGGGCAGGGCTCATACCTTATTTATCTCAGTAGAAATGAGCAATGAATTCCGTACTCATAAGCACCTATTATGTTTTTTTATGCTCGATAAATATTTGTTGACTGAATATATGAATGTTAGAATGATTGAAAGTCTCCTACTTACAAAGGACCATGCCGAATGCTGTGTTGAATATTTAAAAAAGGAAAAATAAGTATATGCTCAATAAAACTTGATTCATTTAAGTGTTCCAATTTCAAAGAACTTCCCTGCTGAACTGGAAACTGCTGACAGAGTAAGACTAAATGGAGTTTGACATGTCAACTAAGTAAGACAAGGCAGCTGTGCAGTAATGGAAAGAGAACTAAATTGGGATCAGAAGCTCTGATTTCCAATACCAGCTCATATGCTAGCTTCATGACTTCAGCCACCTTAAAACATCTCTGAACATCAATGTCCTCATCTGAAAATGAGGTATTTAGATTATGTGACCTCCTAGGTCCTTTCCAATGTTAACACTTCATTATGCTAAAATGCTATGAAATCATCAGATTGCTGTCAAACTCAAAATCAAGTTTTGCCAAGGAGAGCCACTTATGAATTTCTAGGTGGCTAGTAACCTTTAGTGAACAATATAACTGTTCACAAGAGAGAATAACAAATTATAATTCTTTTTTTTCCCCCATTATCTCAGGCAAGATGACTGATTCTGCAAGTTATGCACTGTTCTCAGCTCAAAGTCCCAAGCTTTATGTCTCAGTTCTGGTTTAGACGGCATGCATAAATGCACATCTTCTTCGATCTAGATGGAACTGTGTGCCCTACCTCTACTTAAGAGGGCAGGCATGAGTACATGCACATCTTCTTCAATCTAGATGGAAAATATGACATATTTCAGGTTAAGCTCCAGCCAATGTGCAGAGAATCACTTCTGGAACCTTGAGAAACACAGAAAAAAATAACGCTGCACAATTTCAACCAAATTGGAATTGATATTTGCTGCAGAGCCTGGAGACTTCCCTCTTGGCAGAAGTAGATTTTTCCCAGTTGGTTTCAAAAGTCTAATGATATAAAACAACAGCTGACCTTGTAATTTCTAATAGACTGTATCTACCTCTGATATTTGAGAGTGACCATGACAGCACTCTCAGTAGGGATCTCGCCAAGCCTCAGAAGACAGCCTTGTTCTTTTAAAAAATCATATATTGTCTTGTGCACACATGCCCATGATTGAAGAATCTGGGATCAACAGTGGAGACACACAGAGAAAACAAGATTAAGGTTTTATTTGCTTAGGGCAAAAGCTAAGTACCTCACAATTCAACTTCTTAGTCCATGATTAGTTGTGTTTTTATTTCATTGTCACAAAAGAAGTAACATGGTATAATGAAAAACCTGTGGGTTTTGGAGGCAGGTGGCTCTGGGCTTAAATAGTAGCTCCTCAAATTTACTACCTAGGTGACCTTAAACAAGTTACTTAATCTCTCTTGGTCTGTTTATTCATCTGTAAAATAGGAACACATTTCTATCACAGAGAGTTGTGAAGTAGGTATTTTGTTGAGTAAAACACATAGATACTTTATATGTGCTAGATCCCCAAGTTCTGTGCTATGATAATGGTAGCGAGGATTGCTATTTTAAACAACTTAAATGTGTTGTTTTAAAGTTAAGAATAGAATTTTTAGTCTTATATACAGAAAAGTGAAGTAGCCTGCCTGTCAAGTGATTGTCAACTGTAGACAAGGTATTGGTTGTCTATTGCCTCTGAGGAAGGAGAATTAGCAAGGCTGACTTCATGGGTGTTCTTCCTGCACAGTTGCAAAGGGCCCTGTGCTTAGAAGGGGCTCATGCTTGGTTTAATGCTCTGCTGTCGACACCCTGAAATTCTTTATAATTTTTTAACAGGGGCCCCACATTCTCATTTTGCACTGGTCCCTGCAAATTACATAGTAAGTCCTGAGACTTAGGAAGGAAATTCAATGCTATATGCATGCTTGTTCAAATTTATGAAAAAGAATGAACACATGTGGAGGAATTACTCTACCTCAAAGTAAGAAGAGACATTAGCATTTATGTGCTTGGTTTCAAAAGATAAAGTTAATTCTGAGTTGGTTTTGTAGAGTCTAAGTGGAATAGATTCCATATTTACATATATAAACATAGCGAAGATTAGAAGATAAACCAAAGGGTGGCAAGAACATTCATATACAAAAGCTCTCAAACCAAAAGTATTTTTAGCTAGAGTGCCTGGGTTCAAATCCCAGCTCTGCTTACCAGCTGTGCAACTTTGGGGAACTTGCTAAATCAGATTACCATCAATGAAATGGGATAGTTGCAATCTCGTTGGGTTATTGTGGGGAGTCAATAACTTATTACATGTAAAGTGCTAAGAACACTGATTGACACAGAGTGAGTTCTCAAAAGTATTACTTATTATTATTTCCACAGTAAACTTAGCCAAGTTTCACTTTCATTTGGAAATAATATGTACCTGCTACTTCAAGGGATTTGAAAATCTTTCATTGAAAAATAATAAAAATAACTTTAAATTTATTGACACTGTGAGATTTATAAGTCATACTCACCTGAGAATAATGTTCATACTTTTTAATGTACAAAGGGAAGTATCAATAGCTAGCTTAATAACTGGGAATAAACATTTAAGTGTGAGTCATTCATTTGTATATGTATGTATGTATGTATGCATGTGTGTATTTAACAGTTAATCATTGAGTGTTTTTTACATGCTAGGTTCTGGGTCAGATACCACTGATAAGTTGATGAAAATGTTCATCATCTAACAGAAGATACAGACCTGCATTCAAAAAATTACAACTAGAGTATGAAAAGATCTACAAGAGGGATAAGTAACAGGTATAATGGAATCAAAGAGAAGTGTCCCTAATTCATTCTTGAGGCAGTAGGGGGTCAGGAAGGGCTTCAAATAGGAAAGAATATCTAAGATGAGACCTAAAAGATCATGGGGAGTTAACTATGTGAAAGATGAGGAGAAGCATAAGCAAAGTCCTAGAATTGTTCATAAAAATTACACAAGGTTTAGTATGACTAGAATGTAGAGTGTAAGGTAGAAGAGTAGTGAGATAAGAGGCTGAATTAGAGATGGGCTAAACTACTAACTTTGTAAGCCTTGTTAAGTTTAGACCTTATCCTGAGGCATGTTGAGCCATTAAAATTTTAAGCAGTTGAGGGACAAGTTACAGTTTAGAAAATCTACTGACTATTGTATAAGTAATAGATTGGAAGGGGAAAATTACTGTTGGCAGGTAGATAGAAGGCTGTGATATAATCCAGGTGAGAGATGATAAAGACTTGAACTAAGGTAATGGCAATAGTAGTTGTAATAAATGGACACAGTCAACAGATAACAAAGAGATAGAATCATTAAGACATTACAGAAGACAGAGGGGAAGAGGCAGGAGTGATCACAAAGTTTTGAGCTTGGGGAATTTTATGGTTGGTGATAAATCATTGACAGCAGTGCTTAAGAGGATGAGTAGGATTGGGAAGGGTGAAGGCTTAGATAGTAATTCATTTAATTTGGGACAGGATGAGTTTGAGGTGCCCTCGAAACATAAAATAGAAATGTTCAACAGGTGGTTAAACATGTAGTTTGAGATTTGGGTAAGAGATTTTGGCTTAGGCAACTATTTGAAAATCATTAGCATAGAGATGAAAAGTGAAGCTATGCAAGGAAGGGAACATGTTTAGAGTGAGACGAGATTAGGATTTAGGAAAGAACCCTGGGTCAAACACAGGCAGATAGAAGAAAAAGAATTTACAACACCAAGAAGCAGACAAGATGACAGAATAAAAACCAGGAGAGTGTTGTATCAAAGAATGTAATAAACAAAACAAAGTATTTTAAGAAGTGGAGAGTAACCAAAAATGTACAAACATATCAAGTAAGGTAAAGATTGAGACATATCCACTAACATCTACACAAGGGCGCTCCCTGCTGATCTTGGAAAGAAAGCTGCAGTGAAGTTGAAAGCCACCTTATATCACTGAAGAATGAATATAAAGTGAGGAAGAAGACAGGAAGAATTCCTGTAGATATTGGTGGCTGCTTACAGTGGAATCTATTCATACATTCTACTGAGAATAATGGAAATTTTAAAGATAGAAAATAAAATCACCCATGGCCTATGCCAACCACATAATAAGGAAACAGAGAAAATGCAAAGTCCAATTAACATGTAAGTGGAGAAATGAATACTCAAGATTAGTAAAGTTGGTTCCAGAACTCACAATAGCGCTGAGAGTCAGTTAGGGACTGAACAGAAGAGAATACAATGTAGTAGGGTCTTTGCAGTGATGGAACACAGTTTACATCAACTAAGATCCACCCAAGGAAAGGGACCCACTTTGGAAATACTGAAGGCAGATCAGAAGATTCCATGAGTCAAAGCACTGGATTATTGGGAGTCAAAAGGAACAAACTTGGAAAATGTGCAGAAACAGGATTTGGAAGGGAGGGAGACATTTTGGGAGCTGCAGATTCCTTTGAAAGCTCGGTGGTAGAGGTAAAACACAAAGAATTTAAAGCTAAGTGTTTTACTGAATTATCTTACTATTTATTTTCTATTTGTCTATTCTGTTCTTTGTTCTATTTTTTTCTCTTCGTTTGGACTTTTTATAGATTCCATTTCATCTCTTTTGTTGACTTGTTAGCTATAACTCTTTGCTTTCTTATTTTAGTAGTTGCTTTAAGGTTTAGAGTATACACCTTTAACTTATCACAGTCAACCATTTCCTTTCTGCCTGATGGAACTCCTCTAACATTTCTTGTAGTGTGGGTCTTCTGGTGATGCATTCTCTCAGGTTTTATATGTCTGAGAATATCTTTCTTTTTAAAATATTTTATTGAAGTATAGTTGATTTATAATGTTGTGTTAATTACTGCTGTACAGCAAAGTGATTGTTATACATATATATATTCTTTTTCATATTGTTTTCCATTATAGTTTATCAGAGGATATTGAATATAGTTCCCTGTGCTATATAGTATGACCTTGTTGTTTATCCATTCTATATATACCAGTTTGCATCTGCTATTCCCAAACTCCCAATCCATCCCTCTCTCACACCCTTCCCCTTGGCAACCACCAGTCTATTCTCTATGTCCCTGATTCTGTTTCTGTTTCATAGATAGGCTCATTTCTGTCATATTTTAGATTCCACATGTAAGTGATATCATATGGTATTTGTCTTTCTCTTTCTGACTTACTTCACTTAGTATGATAATCTCTAGCTGTATCCATGTTGCTGCAAATGGCATTATTTTATTCTTTTTTATGGTTGAGTAGTATTCCATCTCTTTCTTTTTTTTAAAGAAATGCTCTTTGTTTTTGAAGGATGATTTAACTAGGTATACAATTCTATATTGACAATATTTTTTCTCTTAGTACTTTAGAGAAATTGCTCCAAAGCCTTCCCACTTGCACTGTTTCTGACAATAAATCTGTAGCCATCCTTATCTTTGTTTCTATATTTGTAATGTGTCTTTGTTTTTCAGGTGCTTTTAGGTTTTCCTTTTGATCACCAATTATGAGCAAATGGATAATAACGTGCATTGGTGTACTTTTAATCAAGACTATTGTGCTAGAGTTTTTTTGAGCTTCTAAGATCTGTGGATTTATAGTATTTATCAAATTTGGCAACACTTTGGCCATTATATCTTTAAGTACTTTTCCTGTGACCCTTTCTTTTCTTAGGGCTCCAATTATACATATAAAAGGCCACATAAAAGTTGTGCCACAATGTGCTGATGGTCTTTTTTTTCCTGTTTGTGTTTCATTTTGGAGAGTTTCTATTATTTTGTAATCAAACTGACTAATTTTTCTTCTGTGATGCCTAATCTGCCATTATTCCCATTCAGTGTATTTTTCATCTCAGGTAGTATAGTTTTCATTTCAGAAGTTTGACTTTTTTAAATATTATATATTCCATATATCTACTTAACATTTTAGATATATGAAATGCATCTATAATAACTGTTTTAATGACTTTTTTGAAATTTCAATATCTGTGTCTGTTCTATGTCACTTTTGGAAGATTTAAATTTCTCTTTAAACTTACTTCTTGCTTCTCTACATGCCTGAGAGTTTTATTATTATGATGAGATTCCGGATATTGTGGTTTTTAACTTGTTGGGGGCTGGAAAAATTTGTTTTCCTATAACTAGTCTTGAAGCTTATTCTGGAATGCAGTTAAGTTACATAACTTTTTTTGATCATTTGGGATATTGCTTTTCATATTTGTTAGATTGGACTAGAGAAGTACTCAATCCAAGGCTAATTATCCATCAGTACTGAGACTGGTCCCTTCCAAATGCCTTATGCAATGTCCCTTAATCATGAGATTTTCTAGTCAGCCTAGTGGGAATACAGCTAAATGAACTGTAGATGAGCAATCTACCTGATAAAGCGTTCAAGGTAATAAAAACATAAAGATGCTCACTGAACTGGGAGAAGAATGAATGAACATGGTGATAATTTCAACAGAGAGTTAGAAAATATAAAGACAAACCAAACAGAGATGAAGAATACAATAACTGAAATAAAAAGTACACTAGAAGGAATCAACAGTAGCTTAGATGATATAGACAAATGGATCGGCAAAGTGGAAGAGAGAGTAGTGAAAATCATCCAAGCTGAACAGAAAAAATAATTTTAAAAAATTAGAATAGTTTAAGAGACCTCTGGGACAACATCAAGTATACTAATGTTTGCATTATAGGGGTTCCATAAAGAGAAGAGAGAGAGAAAGTGACAGAGAACTTATTTAAAGAAAAATAGCTGAAAACTTTTCTTAACTGGGGAAGGAAACACGCACCTAGGTCTAGGAATTACAGAGAGTCCCTTACAAGATCAACCCAAAGAGGTCCACACCAAGAAACATTATAATTAAAAGGCAAAATTTCAAAAGGAAGAGAAAATCTTAAAAGCAGTAAGAGAAAAGCAACTAGCTACACACAAGGAACTCCCATAAAACTATAAGATAACTTTTCAGCAGAAACTTTTCAGGCAGAACAGAAGGAAACAATATACTCAGTGATAAAAGAAAAACCCCTGAAACCAAGAATACTCTACCCGGAAAGGTTATCATTCAGATTAGAAGGTGGGCTAAGTGTTCCAATCAAAAGAATTAGAGTACCTGAATGGATACAAAAATAAGATCCATATATATTCTGCCTTCAAAAGACTCACTTCAGATCTAAAGACACACATCCACACTGAAAGTGAGAGGATGAAAAAAGTATTTTATGAAAATGGAAGAGCAAGCTGAGATAGCAATACTTATATTAGACAAAATAGACTTTAAAACAAAGACTGTAACAAGAGACAAAGAAGGGCATTATATAATGATAAAGAGATCAATACAACCAGAAGACATAACGATTGTAAATATATATGCACCCACATGGGAGAAAATATTGAAAAAGGAAGAAACTGACATTAATAGTAGTAGACTTTAACACCTCACTTACATCAGTGAACATCATCCACGCAGAAAATCAATAAGAAACACTGATCCAGAGATTGTTCAAGATGGTGGAGTAGAAGGGACTTGTGCTCAGCACCTCTTGTGAGAGCACCAAAATCACAAGTAACAGCTGAACAACCATCAACAGGAAGATGCTGGAACCCACTAAAAAAGATACCCCACATCCAAAAACAAAGGAGAAGCTGCAATGAGATGGTTGGAGGGACGCGATCATGATAAAATCAAATGCCATACCTGCCGGGTGGGCAGCCCACAAATGAGAAAAATTATACCACAGAACTCCTCCCACTGGAGTGCAGGTTCTGAGCCCCATGTCAGGCTTCCCAGCCTGAGGGTCCAGCAATGGGACTAAGAATCCCCAGGGAATCTGACTTTGAAGGCCAGTGGGATTTGACTGCAGGACTTTCACAGGACTGGGGGAAACAGAGACTCCACTCTTAGAGGACACAAAGTCTTGTGCACACCAGGACCCGAGCAAAGGAGCAGTGACCAGATAGGAGACTGAACCAAACCAACCTGCTAGTGTTGGAGGGTCTCCTACAGAGGTGGGGGCCAGCTGTGGCTCTCCATGGCGACAAGGGCACTGGCAGCAGCAGTTCTGGGAAGTACCTATTTGTGTGAGCCCTCCCAGAGGCCAACACTGGCCCTACCATATAGTCTGTAGGCTCCAATGCTGGGTAGCCTCAGACAAAACAACTAACAGGGAGGGAAAACAACCCCACCCATCAGCAGACAAGCAGATTAAAGTTTTCCTGAGCACAGCCCTGCCAACCACAGCAAGACCCAGTTCTACTGACCACCAGTCCCTCCCACCAGGAAGCTTGCATGATCCTCTTGGATAGTCTCATCCACCAGAGGGCAGACAGCAGAAGCAAGAAGAACTACAATCCTGCAACCTGCAGAATGAAAACCACAATCACAGAAAGCTAGACAAAAAGAAAAGACAAAGGATTATGTCCCAGATGAAGGAACAAGATAAAACCCTAGAAAAACAGCTAAATGAAGAGGAAACAGGCAACCGTCCAGAAAAATAATTCAGAATAATGATAGTGAAGATGACCTAGGATCTCAGCAAAAAGAACTGAGGCAAAGATTGAGAAGATACAAGAAAGGTTTAATTAAAGAACAAACAAACGGAGATGAGCAATACAATAATTGAAATTAAAAAATACACTAGAAGGAATCAATAGCAGAATAACTGAGGCAGAAGAACGGATAAGTGACCTGGAAGACAGAATGGTGGAAATTACTACTGTGGAACAGGATAAACAAAAAAAAAGAATGAAAAGAAATGAAGACAGTTTAAGAAACATCTGAGACAAGATTAAATGCACCAACATTTGCATTATAGGGGTCCCAGAAGAAGAGAGAGAGAAAGGACCTGAGAAAATATTTGAAGAGATAATAGCTGAAAATTTCCCTAACATGGGAATGAAAACAGTCAATCAAGTACAGAAGTGCAGAGAGTCCCAGGCAGGATAAAACCAAGGAGGAACACATGGAGACAATAGTAATCAAATAGACAAAAATTAAAGACAAAGAAAAAATATTAAAAGCAAAATATTTGTAACCCATAAGGTTAATGGCTGATTTCTCAGCAGAAACTCTGCAAGCAAGAAGGGTGTGGCACAATATATTTAAGGTGATGAAAGGGAAGAACTTACAACCAAGAATTCTATACCCAGAAAGGGTCTCATTCAGACTTGATGTAGAAATCAAAAGCTTTACAGACAAGCAAAAGCTAAAACAATTCAGCATCACCAGACCAGCTTTCCAACAAATACTAAAGGAACTTCTCTGGTGGGAAACACAAGAGAAGAAAAAGACCTACAAGAGCAAACTGAAAACAATTAAGAAAATGGTAATAGTAACATACATATCAATAATTACCTTAAATATAAATGGATTAAATGCATGAACCAAAAGACACAGACTGGAGAGTGGATACAAAAACAAGACCTGTATATATGCTGTCGACAAAGACCCACCTCAGACATAGGGACATGTACAGACTGAAAGTGAGGAGATGGAAGAAGGTACTCCTTGTAAATGGAAATCAAAAGAAAGCTGGAGTAGCAATACTCATATCAGAAAAAATAGACTTTAAAATACTGTTATAAGAAATAAAGGATACTACATAATGGTCAACAGATCAATCCAAGATGAAGATATAACAATTATAAATATTTATGCACCCAACATAGGACCACCTCAATATAGAAGGCAAGTACAAACAGCCATAAAGGGAGAAATTGAGAGTGACACAATAATAGTGGGGACTCATTCTACAAGGCCACCATCACCCTGATACCAAAACCAGACAAGGATGTCACAAAGAAAGAGAACTACAGGCCAATATCACTGATGAACATAGATGCAAAAATCCTCAACAAAATACTAGCAAACAGAATCTAACAGCACATTAAAAGGATCATACACCATGATCAAGTGGGGTTTATTCCAGGAATGCAAGGATTCTTCAATATACGCAAATCAATCAACGTGATACACCATATTAACAAACTGAAGGAGAAAAACCATATGATCATCAAAATAGTTGCAGAGAAAGCTTTCAACAAAATTCAACACCCATTTATGATAAAAACCCTGCAGAAAGTAGGCATAGAGGGAACTTTCCTCAACATGATAAAGACCATATATGACAAACCCACAGCCAACATCGTCCTCAATGGTGAAAACCTGAAAGCATTTCCTCTAAGATCAGGAACAAGAAAAGGTTGCCAACTCTCACCATTGTTATTCAACATAGTTTTGGAAGTTTTAGCCAGAGCAATCAGATAAGAAAAAGAAATAAAAGGAATCCAAATTGGAAAAGAAGAAGCTGTCACTGTTTGCAGATGACATGATACTATACATAGAGAATCCTAAAGATGCTACCAGAAAACTACTAGAGCTAATCAATGAATTTGGTAAAGTAGCAGGATACAAAATTAATGCACAGAAATCTCTGGCATTCCTATACACTAATGATGAAAAATCTGAAAGTGAAATCAAGAAAACACTCCCATTTACCATTGCAACAAAAAGAATAAAGTATCTAGGAATAAACCTACCTAAGGAGACAAAAGACCTGTATGCAGAAAATTATAAGACACTGATGAAAGAAATTAAGGATGATGCAAATACATGGAGAGATATACCATGTTCTTAGATTGGAAGAATCAACATTGTGAAAATGACTATACTACCCAAAGCAATCTACAGATTCAATGCAATCCCTATCAAACTACCACTGGCATTTTTCACAGAACTAGAACATAAAATTTCACAATTTGTATGGAAACACAAAAGAACCCGAATAGCCAAAGCAATCTTGAGAAGGAAAAACGGAGCTGGAGGAATCAGGCTCCCTGACTTCAGAATATACTACAAAGCTACAGTAATCAAGACAAAATGGTACTGGCACAAAAACAGAAAGATACATCAATGGAACAGGATAGAAAGCCCAGAGATAAACCCACGCACATATGGTCACCTTATCTTTGATAAAGGAGGCAGGAATGTACAGTGGAGAAAGGACAGCCTCTTCAATAAGTGGTGCTGGGAAAACTGGACAGGTACATGTAAAAGTATGAGATTAGATCACTCCCTAATACCATACACGAAAATAAACTCAAAATGTATTAAAGACCTAAATGTAAGGCCAGAAACTATCAAACTCTTAGAGGAAAACATAGGCAGAACACTCTATGACATAAATCACAGCAAGATCCTTTTTGACCCACCTCCTAGAGAAATGGAAATAAAAACAAAAATAAACAAATGGGACCTAATGAAACTTCAAAGCTTTTGCACAGCAAAGGAAACCATAAACAAGACCAAAAGACAACCTTCAGAATGGGAGAAAATATTTGCAAATGAAGCAACTGACAAAGGATTAATCTCCAAAATTTACAAGCAGCTCATGCAGCTCAATAACAAAAAAACAAACAACCCAATCCAAAAATGGGCAGAAGACCTAAATAGACATTTCTCCGAAGAAGATATACAGACTGCCAACAAACACATGAAAGAATGCTCAACATCATTAATCATTAGAGAAATGCAAATCAAAACTACAATGAGATATCATCTCACACCAGTCAGAACGGCCATCATTAAAAAATCTAGAAACAATAAATCCTGGAGAGGGTGTGGAGAAAGGGGAACACTCTTGCACTGCTGGTGGGAATGTGAATTGGTACGGCCACTATGGAGAACAGTATGGAGGTTCCTTAAAAAACTACAAATAGAACTACCATATGACCCAGCAATGCCACTACTGGGCATGTACCCTGAGAAAACCATAATTCAAAAAGAGTCATGTACCAAAATGTTCATTGCAGCTCTATTTAAAATAGCCCAGAGATGGAAACAACCTAAGTGTCCATCATCGGATGAATGGATAAAGAAGATGTGGCACATATATACAATGGAATATTACTCAGCCATAAAAAGAAATGAAATTGAGTTATTTGTACTGAGGTGGATGGACCTAGAGTCTGTCATACAGAGTGAAGTAAGTCAGAAAGAATAAGGCAAATACCATATGCTAACACATATATATGGAATTTAAGGGGAAAAAAATGTCATGAAGAACCTAGAGGTAAGACAGGAATAAAGACACAGACCTACTAGCGAATGGACTTGAGGATATGGGGAGGGGGAAGCATAAGCTGTGACAAAGTGAGAGAGTGGGATGGACATATATATACACTACCAAGTGTAAAGTAGATAGCTAGTGGGAAGCAGCTGCATAGCACAGGGAGATCAGCTAGGTGCTTTGTGACCACCTAGAGGGGTGGGATAGGGAGAGTGGGAGGGAGGAAGATGGAGGAGGGAAGAGATATGGGAACATATGTATATGTATAACTGATTCACTTTGTTATAAAGCAGAAACTAACCACAGCATTGTAAACAAATTGTACTCCAATAAAGATGTAAAAAGAAAAATAATAATGGGGGACTTTAACACCCAGCTTTCGTCAATGGACAGATCATCCAGACAGAAAATCAATAAGAAAAATAGTACTTAAATGACACGTTAGACTAGGTGGACTTAATTGATATTTATAGAGCATTCCATCTGAAAGCAGCAGAATACACATTCTTCTCAAGTGCACACCATACATTCTCCAGGACTGATCACATTCTGGGTCACAAGGTGACCTTCAGGAAATTTAAGATAATTGAATACATATCAAGCATCTTTTCTGATCACAACATTATGAGATTAGAAATAAACTACACAAAAAACCTATAAAAACACAAAAACATGGAGGTTAAACTATATACTACTAAACAACCAATGGATCACTGACGAAATTAAAGAGGAAAACAAAAAACTCCTAGAGAAGAATGAAAATGAAAGCACAACAATCCAAAACCTATGGGATGCAGCAAAAGCTGTAGTAAGAGGAAAGTTTATAGCAATACAATCTTACCTCAGGAAGGAAAAATCTCAAATAAACAACCTAACTAGACACCTAAAGCAACTAGAGAAAGAAGCACAAACAAAATCTAAAGTTAGTAGAAGGAAAGAAATCATAAAGATCAGAGCAGAAATAAATGAAATAGAGACAACGAAAACAATAGTAAATATCAATAAAACTAAAACTGGTTCTTTGAGAAGATAAACAAAATCAATAAGCCTTTAGCCAGACTAATCAAGAAAAAAAGGGAGATGACTCAATAAAATTAGAAATGAAAAAGATGTTACAACTGACACCAGAGAAATACAAAGGATCATAAGAGACTACTACAAGCAACTGTATACCAAGAAAATGGACAACATGGAAGAAATGGACAAATTCTTAGAGAGGTACAGTCTCCCAGTACTGAACCAGGAAGAAATAGAAAATATGAACAGAACAGTCACAAGTAGTAAAATTGAAACTGTGATTTAAAAACTCCCAACAAACAAAAGTCCAAGACCTGACAGCTTCACAGGCGAATTCTATCAAACATTTAGAGAAGAGCTAACACCTATCCTTCTGAAATTGTTCCAAACAATTGTTGAGGAAGGAAAACTGCCAATCTCATTCTATGAGGCCACCATCACCCTGATACCAAAACCAGACAAAGATATCACACAGAAAAGAAAATTACAGGCCAATATCACTGGTGAACATAGATGCAAAAATCCTCAACAAAATACTAGCAATCTGAATCCAACCATACATTAAAAAGATCATACACCATGATCAGGTGGGATTTATCCCAGGGATGCAAGGATTTTTCAATGTCTACAAATAAATCAGTGTGATACACCACATCAACAAATTGAAGAATAAAAGCCATATGATCATCTAAATAGAGGCAAAAAAATATTTCACAGAATTCAGCACCCACTTATGATAAAAACACTCCAGAAAGTGGGCATAGAGGGAACATACCACAACATAATAAAGGCCATATATGACAAACCTACAGTCAACATCATATTCAATGGGGAAAAGCTGAAAGCATTTCTTCTAAGATCAGGAACAAGACAAGGATGTCCACTCCCACCACTTTTATTCAACATAGTTTTGGAAGTCTTAGCTACAGCAATCAGAGAAGAAAAAGATATAAAAGGAATCCAAATTGAAAAAGAATAAGTTAAACAGTCACTGTTTGCAGACGACATGATACTATACATAGAAGGTCCTAAAGATGTCACCAGAAAACTACTAGAGCTCATCAATGAATTTGGTAAAATCACAGGTCACAAAATTAATGCACAGAAATCTGTTGCATTTCTGCACACTAACAACAAAAGATCAGAAAGAGAAATTCAAGAAACAATCCCATTTACCATTGCATCAAAAAGAATAAAATACTTAGGAATAAACCTACCTAAGGAAACAAAAGACCTGTACTCTGAAAACTATAAGACACCGATGAAAGAAATTGAAGAAGACACTAACAGATGGAAAGATATACGATGGTTTGGATTAGAAGAATCAATATTGTCAAAATGACTATACTACCCAAGGCAATCTACAGATTCAATGCAATCCCTATCAAATTATCAATGGCATTTTTCACAGAGCAAGACAAAAAATCTTAAAAATTGTGTGGAGACGTAAAAGACCCCGAATAGCCAAAGCAATCTTGAGAAAGAAAAACAGAGCTGGAGGAAACAAGTTCCCTGACTTCAGATTATACTACAAAGCTATAGTCATCAAAGCAGTATGATACAGGCACAAAAATAGAAATATAGATCAATGGAACAGGATTGAAAACCCAGAAGTAAACCCACACACCTATGGCCAATTAATCTACAACAAAGGAGGCAAGACTACACAATGGTGGAAAGACAGTCTCTTCAACAAATGGTGCTGGGAAAACTGGACAGATACATGTAAAAAAATGAAATCAGATCATTCTTGAACACCATACACAAAAATAAGCTCAAAATGGATTAAAGACCTAAATGTGAGACTGGACACTGTAAAACTTCTAGAGGAAAACATAGGCAGAACACTCTCTGACATAAATCACAGCAATAACTTTTTCGATCTGTCTCCCAGAATAAAAACGAAAGTAAACAAATGGTACCTAATTAAACTCAAAAGCTCTTCCACAGCAAAGGAAACCAAAAATAAAACGAAAAGACAACCCACAGATTGGAAGAAAATATTTACAAATGATGTGACTGACAAGGGATTAGTATCCAAAATTTACAAACAGCTCATGAGGCTTAATACCATCAAAACAAACAACCCGATCAAAAAATGGGCAGAAGAATTAGACATTTCTCCAAAGAAGACATACAGATGGCCACGAGGCACATGAAAAGATGTTCAACATTGCTAATTATTAGAGAAACATGCAAATCAAAATTACAATGAGATATCACCTAACACCAGTCAGAAAGGCCATCATCAAGTCTACAAACAATAAATGCTGGAGAGGCTGTGGAGAAAAGGGAACCCTCCTACATTGTTGGTGGGAATGTAAATTGGTACAGCCACTATGGAGAACATTATGGAAGTTCCTTAAAAAACTAAAAACAGGGCTTCTCTGGTGGCGCAGTGGTTGAGAGTCCGCCTGCCGATGAAGGGGACATGGCTTCGTGCCCCAGTCCGGAAAGATCCCACATGCCGTGGAGCGGCTGGGCCTGTAAGCCATGGCCGCTGAGCCTGCGCATCCGGAGCCTGTGCTCCCGCAACGGGAGAGGCCAAAACAGTGAGAGGCCCACGTACCGCAATAAAACCAAAAACAAACAAAAAACAAACCAAAAAACTAAAAAGAGAACTATCATATGACCTGGCAATCCCAATCCTGGGCATATACCCAGAGAAAACAATAATTCAAAAAGACACATGCACCCCAGTGTTCATTGCAGCACTATTTACAATAGCCAAGACATGGAAGCAACCTAAATATCCATTAACAGAGGAATGGATAAAGAAGATGTGGTACATATATACAATGGACTATTACTCGGCTATAAAAGGGAATGAAATTGGTTCATTTGTAGAGACGTGCATGGGCCTAGAGATTGTCATACACAGTGAAGGAAGTCAGAAAGTGCAAAACAAATATTATATATTAACACATATATGTGGAATCTAGAAAAATGGCATAGATGATCTTATTTGCAAAGCAGAAATAGAGATACAGACGTAGAGAACAAATGTATGGATACCAAGGGGGAAAGGTGCGGGTGGGATGAATTGGGAGCCTGTGATTGACATATACACACAATAGATACTATGTATAAAGTAGATAACTAATGAGAACATACCGTATAGCACAGGGAACTCAATGCTCTGTGGTGACCTAAATGGGAAGGAAATCCAAGAAAGAGGGGATATATGTGTACGTATAGCTGATTAACTTTGCTGTACAGCGGAAACTAACACAACATTGTAAAGCAACTATACTCCAATAAAAATTAATTAAAAAAAAGAAAAGAAAAAAGAGTAGAATGGTTGTTGCTAGGGACTAGGAGGTGGGGGAAATGGGAAGAAGCTGGGAAAGAATACAAATTTTCAGTTATAAGATGAATAAGGTATGAGGATCTAATGTATAACGTGATGACTATAGTTGATAATACTGTGGGTTTAATTCAAATTTGCTAAGAGAATAGACTTGTGTTTTCACCAAAAAAAAAAAAAGAAAGAAGGAAAGAAAATATGTGAGTTGGTAGATATAAGTGACTTGATGCTGGGAATACTTTCACAATGTGATTATATCAAATCACACACTTTAAATATTTTACAATTTTATTTGACAATTATACCTCAATAAAGCTGAAAAAAAAGATATATTCACAAGGAGCCAAACTATCTCCCTACATTTAGCTTTCTAATCATAAGGATAAAAATACACAACTTTACCATGGAAAGATTTGACTTCTATCAACTTAAGTGCTCAAACTTGGCATCGCCAATAGTAAAGCAATTTGATTTTATGTGTCACTTGATGTAATATAATATGAAGTACACAGCATTCCCTATAAAGCATTCTTATTGAACGTGTTTAACTTGAAGCTAATTCCTTTAAACCGAACTTCCAGTTTATAGAAATATAGGAGATAAAAGAAGCAAGATAATTGACATCCAGATGGAAGTAATCAGTGAAGCAAATTCAGATTGTAGAAGTTTTACAAGACAACTGGCCCAGTCTCTTCAAAATTCAATGTTATTAAAAAGAAAAACGGTATTGGGACTGTTCTCAATTAAGAAAGACTAAAAAGATATACAACCAAATATTATGGGTAGATTTCAGTTGGAATTTTTTTTATTAAAAAACAGTTAATTGAGGTATTTTGTGGACAATTGGCGAATATTTAAGCATGAGTGATTTTATGTTACATTAGGGAGTTATGGTTAATTTTATCCTGGGCATTAATAGTTTTATAATAATGAAGGAAAATTTCTTTATTTTTAAGAGACATGGGGATACCATTGTTTAAGAGTGTCACAATCTCTGCATCTTACTCTGAAATGACAAAATATTCACAGTTGTTCCATCTAGATTTTTGATACATGAAATGTATTTTATCATTCTTTCAACTTTTTCTATACATTAAAATTTTTTATAACATAAAATATTGTGAAGGAAAGAACATATTCTACTGAACAATTTACTGTCTAGAAAATTGTCCTAAGGAATTAGTGATGAATAGTGACAAAAGTTTCATCAGAATGTTCTTGTTGAAATAATGTAAGTGTATAAGAATTATAAATCTAGATAAATAAGGTCTGTATTCTCAAAGAAAAAATTAAACTCAACAGGATTTTTTTTGGCAGATTGATTCTAAAATTTATGTAGAGCAGCAAAGGGCAAAGAATAGTCAATTTGTTTCTAGAAAGGGAGAAAATTCTTGTGGTTCTGAATAAAAAGATTAGAAAGCTATTTGAAAGTTAAAAAGATATGGTGTAGTTTTTAAGGAAACTTCATACTGTTTTCCATAGTGGCTGCACCAATTTACTTTCCCACCAATAGTATAGGAGGGTTCTTTTTTCTCCACACCCTCTCCAGCATGTTTTACTTGTAGACTTTTTGATGATGGTCATTCTGTGATACCTCATTGTAGTTTTGCCTTGCATTTCTCTGATAATTAGTGATGTTGAGCATATTTTCATGTGCCTGTTGGCCATTTGTATGTCTTCTTTGGAGAAATGTCTATTTAGGTCTTCCCGTTTTTTAATTGTTTTTTTTTCTTGATAGTGAGCTGTATGAGCTGTTTATATATTTTGGAAATTAACCCTTGTTGTCTCATAATTGCAAATATTTTCTCCCATCCTGTAGGTCGTCTTTTCACTTAGTTTATAGTTTCCTTTGTTGTGCAAAAGCTTTTAAGTTTAATAAAGTCCCATTTGTTTACTTTTGCTTTTGTTTCCTTTGTCTTAGGAGACAGGTCCAGAAAAATATTGCTGCAACTTATGTCAAAGAGTTTTCTGCATATGTTTTCCTGTAGGACTTTTATAGTATCTGGTCTTATATTTAGGTCTTTAATCCACTTTGAGTTTACTTTTGTATATGGTACTGGAGAATGTCCTAATTTCATTCTTTTACATGTGGCTGTCAAGTTTTCCCAGCATCACTCATCAAAGATACTATCTTTTCTCTGTTATATATTCTTACCTACTTTGTCATAGATTAATTGACCATAAGTGCATGGGTTTATTTCTGGGCTTTCTATCCTGTTCCATTGATCTATATTTCTGTTTTTGTGCCAGTACCATTCTGTTTTGATGACTGTAGCTTTGTAGGATAGTCTGAAGTCAGGGAGCCTGATTCCTCCAGCTCCATTTTTCTTTCTCAAGGTTGCTTTGGCTATTCAGTATCTTTTGTGTTTCCATACAAACTGTGAAATTTTTTGTTCTAGTTCTGTGAAAAATGCCATCTGTAAGTTGATAGAGATTGCACTAAATCCTATGTAGATTGCTATCATATGATCCTGCAATCCCACTCTGGGTATATATATATGCAGAGAAAACTGCAATTCAAAAAGATACATGCACCCCAATGTTCATTGCAACATTATTTATACAATAGCCAAAACATGGAAGCAACCTAAATGTCCATCAACAGAGAAATGGATTAAGAAGATGTGGTACATATGTACAATGGAATATTACTCTGCCATAAAAAAGAATGAAATCATGCCATTTGCAACAACATGGATGGACATGGAGATCACACTAAGTGAAGTAAGCCAGACAGCGATAGACAAATATCATATGATGTCACTTATATTTGGAATCTTAAAAAAAAAAAAAGACACAAATGAACTTATTTCCAAAACAGAAAGAGATTCACAGACACAGAAACAAACTTACGGTTACCAAAGCAGACAGGGGGAGGAGGGAGAGATAAATTAAGAGGCTGGGATTAACATACATGTAAGACTATATATAAAATAGATATCCAACAGGACCTACTGTATAGCACAGGACACTATACTCCATATTATGTAATAACCTATAAGTGAAAAATATCTGAAAAAGTATACAAAACTGAATCGATGTGCTGTACAGCTGAAACTTACACAATACTGTAAATCAACTATATTTCAATAAAATTTTAAAAAAATATGGTGTAGGGACTATTTGACTGACTGAACAAATTTGTTCACAGATTAGGGTATACAAATATGGAATTTTAATATATGATAGAAGTGGCATGACAAATTACATGAGAAAGGAGACAATTTAATAAATGGAGCTGGAACAGATATAAGTTGTTTTAAGAGAAAAATGAAATTGTAGCCGTATGTCAAACCATACACAAGAATCAATCTCAAATAGAGTAAGAACCGAAATGTTGAAAATTTTTTGTGAAGGGGAAGAAAGAAAAGTCACTAGCTGTAGAAGAACATTAGGTTGAGGGATTTTTTTTTTTTTTTTTAGTTTTAAAGATAGGAGAAACTTGAACTTCAGAAAAGCATTCAGTAAAGAGGGAGGTATAAAAAAGAGGAGTATCCTTAAGAAAGTAAATGGCAATTGGATAATAAGCAAGAGGGATAGCATAGAGCAGGTGTTCTGTAATTATTGAATGAATGGATTAACTAGTAAAAGAGAAGGAATTAGCTTAGATGGAATGTACAGAAATTGGCTCACAAAGGAGGTAGGTCTTTTTTCATTGACAGATGTGAAAGTGAAGTTAACAGATGCAGCTACCAATGTTTGCCTGGGTTATGAGTTTTTACTTCAGGCTTCAGAAACAGACCTTAAAGCAGGAGGAAAGAGCCCACTGTGGCTAAAAACCAAACATAAACTTCTCAAACTCAAAGGGCATGGAGAACAGTATTTAGATATGAAAAATATGTACTGTAACCAGACACAAAGAGAGAATTCTCTAAGTAGTGTCATTTGCTTGCTTGTTTCTTCCTGTTGCTTTGTTAAACCTGGCACCAGTACACTCTTGAAGGGTAGGGGATCTTCTTACATCCCAGTGATTTCAGGAGATCAAAAATGGCCATGTGTGGCAAGAGCCAGCAGCAGAAGGAGGCTAGCCTTAAAATTAAACTGTCTGGGTTCATATCTTGACATTGCCACATACCAGTTGTGAAAACTTTGAGCAAATGACTTAGCTTCTGAAGCTTCAGTTACAACTCCTATCAAATAAGGATACTATTTACTTAGGTTCTTTGTTACAAGGCATAGAACCTGACTCTGGCTAACTTGAACTCATTGGGAGAATATGGAGAGTCCGTGAATCAAAGGGAAAGCTGCAAAATCAGGCTTAGAAGAACAGAAACTGGGGTAGCTTCAAATATGCATGTAAGAGGAAAGAATGGATATTTCTTCTAGCATCCTGTACCCTCGATGCATTATATTCAGTTTTCAGCCTTTTTCATCGTCCTCATGATTCAAATTTTGGAAAGTTTAGTTCCAGATAGCCTAATTTAGATTCTTTGCTTATCTTCCAGCTAGAGTACAGAGCATCTTTATCCATGGTTCCATCAAATTGTGGAAGAGTGTTGTTGGGAAAAGGATGGAGGGTAGTTGCTACCTGGAGAAAACTACAAATTTGTATGTACTCCACGCTTTGGCTACTCAAATAGTTTTATTTCTATACATAAACTTTCAATAATGCTTTGTCATTATTGAACATAACATAATGCAAATATTCCACAATGAAAATACATTCATCTTCTTTCCAAAGATGAATAACCCCAAACTGCATCCACCTCCAAGTCCAGGATCTCTGAATAATATGTGTTTTTGTTCTCTAACTTTGTTATCAATCTAAGTCTGTAGTGTATGGGTCAAGCAAAATCACACAACAAAGAATAATTGTGGTCTTTGGTTATAGAGCAGTGCATTTACATTAGTGCTAATCTTCTTATGTCTCAGATGTCCCCAATGGACAGATATGGAATGTGAGATCCAGAGTGACCATGTAATTTATTCAAAGCCACCAATGAATGACTTAAGTAATCAAGCCAAGGTCTGAATCCAGGTTTGTCCAACTCTAAAACCATCTCTTTTCTTTCCATCACAAAAGGCTTAGAACAACATGAAATAAATGTCCTCCTTGGAGAATTTTAACAGGAAACAAAGCTTTGGGACATGAAAAAGGAGATCAGAGGAGAGTTTTAGGCTATGGAAAGCAGAGGGTGGAAAGTTTAGGATTGTAGATATAAGAGCAGGGGATGAGAATTATATTTATTTAATGGAGAGAGGAGGAGGAATAGAGCTTTCCTATTTTTAAAACTATTTCACAGTAACGTAACACTTTATAAGGGGCTTAAATGACTATTTCCTCAACCATTCTTGTGCCAATAGGTAATTGTTTAGATTATTTTATTAGTAAAGGCTTTGACTGACACAAGTTAAGTAGGTCACTTAGGAAATACTGATTTTTTTAACCTCTGTACCTATAAAGTAAAAATACTACTCAATTAGAGATAGAATGGTGTTCAAATTGGCTATTAAAAAAACAAATTAGATTCTCACCTTAAATCAGACAGCAAAACAAAAGCCAGATACATTGAAAAGCTTTGTTTTGTTTTAAAAAGAAAGAACCGTGAGAAAACAAAACTTTGAAGAAAATATGGGAAATATCTGGGAACAGAAAAAGGCTAAGGCAATGAAATTTTCCTGTTAGTTGGGGCCAGGACGGCTCAGGCACTGTACAAATTTTAGTGATTTTAAGTTAGTGATGGTGGAGGTATTTAGGAGGTGGTGAGATACCCAGCATCCAAAACATTAAATTCCCTGTAAAATCTCCTAAGAGAACATTCCCACCCCCACTTCTTTATACCCAACAAAGATCAGTGCCAGACATTTTATTCTGCCAAGATTTATTCCCAATTTAAATCTTGGACACAGCACATAGGCATAATTATTTTGGTCAATCAGGAGAGAGCTTATTGTGTTTCAAAACAAGTCATGCAAGGAAAGATTTAAGGAATTTCATTTTAGCTTGAAGATGTGAAATTTAAACTTCCACTAAAGGATGCTTAGAGGAAATGTTTAGAGAAAGTCATGGTATTGGCTACACTCCTTCTGAGTGAATAAGTCTGATGTCAGGTTATGTGGTAAGGGTTAGTAAGAATCATACATTTGGCACAATCTAGGTTCTCACAGTCTCAAATAACAAGCTGGTCATACTCGGTTTTTATTTTCTTTGATTGTTTAGATTGTATTCCACTGTTGGCTTGGAAGCTATTATTCAACTTGCACTTTTTAAATGAACATTTATCTATTGGTAAGCAAAGAAGACCACAGAGAATATTTTTTCCTTGCTTTTCAGTCTTTGGTCAGAATATTTAGAACTAGATGAATTCCAAGAAAAACAAAGATCTAAGCTAACGACTATAATTGCTGCTACAGAATTCATATCCTTGTGTGTCATCTCTGACTGTAATTTTTAAATTAGTGACTATATAATGTCAACTAATGTGAGAGCTTCAGCCAAGCAAAACAAAACTAAGGGATAATGTCACAGTGGGGAGTGTTGCCAGTCAATTGAATGAGTTCTGAGCAAAAAGGGATACATGTAAAGTGGGTAAAGTCACAGTTGGTAGAATACAGAGAATATTGGTGTATTGATGAACTGTTAAGTGTCAGTCTCTATCAGTATGGCTTAGTCTTTTTTCTTTTTAACATCTTTATTGGAGTATAATTGCTTTACAATGGTGTGTTAGCTTCTGCTGTATAACAAAGTGAATCAGCTATACATACACATACATCCCCATATCTCCTCCCTCTTGCGTCTCCCTCGCACCCTCCCTAGCCCACCACTCTAGGTGGACACAAAGCACTGAGCTGATCTCCCTGAGCTATGTGGCTGCTTCCTACTAGCTATCTATTTTACATTTGGGGGTGTATATATGTCCATGCTACTCTCTCACTTCATCCCAGCTTACCCTTACCCCTCCCCATGTCTTCCAGTCCATTTTCTATGTCTGCATCTCTATTCCTGTCCTGTCCCTAGATTATTCAGAACCATTTTTTTTAGATTCCGTATATACGTATTAGCATATGGTGTTTGTTTTCCTCTTTCTGACTTACTTCACTCTGTATGACAGACTCTAGGTCCATCCACCTTGCTACAAATAACTCAATTTCATTTTATTTTTATGGCTGAGTAATATTCCACTGTATATATGTGCCACATCTTCATTATCCATTCATCTGTCGACGGACACATAGGTTGCTTCCATGTCCTGGCTACTGTAAATAGAGCTGCAATGAACATTGTGGTACATGACTCTTTTTGAATTATGGTTTTCACAGGATTTATGCCCAGTAGTGGGATTGCTGGGTCGTATGGTAGTTCTATTTTTAGTTTTTTTCAGACCTCCATAGTGTTCTGCATAGTGGCTGTAACAATTTACATACCCACCAACAGTTTAAGAGGGTGCCCTTTTCTCCAAACCCTTTCCAGCATTTATTGTTTGTACATTTCTTGATGATGGCCATTCTGAGTGGTGTGAGGTTTTGATTTGCATTTCTCTAATGATTGTTTCATGTGTTTGTTGGCAATCTGTATATCTTTCTTGGAGAAATGTCTATTTTGGTCTTCTGTGCTTTTTTGGATTGGATTTTTTTTTTTTTTGATATTGAGCTGCATGAGCTGCTTGTAAATTTTGGAGATTAATCCTTTGCCAGTTGCTTTGTATGCAAATATTTTCTCCCATTCTGAGGGTTGTCTTTTCGTCTTCTTTATGGTTTCCTTTGCTGTGCAAAGCTTGTAAGTTTCATTAGGTCCCATTTGTTTATTTTTGTTTTTATTTCCCTTTCTCTAGGAGGTGGGTCAAAAGGATCTTGCTGTGATTTATGTCATGGAGTGTTCTGCCTATGTTTTCCTCTAAGAGTCTTATAGAGTTGGGCCTCACATTTAGGTTTAATCCATTTTGAGTTTATATTTGTGTATGGTGTTACGGAGTGTTCTAATTTCATTCTTTTACATGTAGCTGTCCAGTTTTCCCAGCACCACTTATTGAAGAGGCAGTCTTTTCTCCATTGTATATTCTTGCCTCCTTTATCAAAGATAAGGTAACCACATGTGCATGGGTTTATCTCTGGGCTTTCTATTCTGTTCCATTGATCTATTTTTCTGCTTTTGTGCCAGTACCACACTTTCTTGATACTGTAGCTTTGTAGTATAGCCTGGGAGCTATACTACAAAGCCAGGGAGTCTGATTCCTCCAGCTCTGTTTTTCCTTCTCAAGATTGCTTTAGCTATTCAGGGTCTTTTCTGTTTCCATAAAAATTGTGAAACTTTTTGTTCTAGTTCTGTGAAAAGTGCCATTGGTAGTTTGATAGGGATTGCTTTCAATCTGTAGAATGCTTTGGGTAGTACAGTCACTTTCACAATGTTGATTCTGCCAATCCAAGAACATTGTATACCTCTCCATCTGTTTGTATCTTTAATTTCTTTCATCAGTGTCTTATAGTTTTATGCATACAGGTCTTTTGTCTCCTTAGGTAGCTTTACTCCTAGGTACTTTATTCTTTTTGTTGAAATGGTAAATGAGAGTCTTTCTTTAATTTCTCATTCAGATTTTTCATCATTAATGTATAGGAATGCAAGAGATTTCTGTGCATTAATTTTGTATCCTGCTACTTTACCAAATTAATTGATCAGCCCTAGCAGTCTTCTGGTAGCATCTTTAGGATTCTTTATCTGTAGTATCATGTCATCTGCAAACAGTGACATTTGTACTCCTTTACTGATTTGGATTCCTTTTATTTCTTTTTCTTCTCTGATTGCTGTGGCTAAAACATCCAAAACTATGCGGAATAATAGTGGTGAGAGTGGGCAACCTTGTTTTGCTCCTGATCTTAGTGAAAATGGTTGTAGTTTTTTACCATTGAGAATGATGTTGGCTGTGGGTTTGTCATATATGGCCTTTATTATGTTGAGGTAAGTTCACTCTATGCCTACTTTCTGGAGGATTTTTATCATAAATGGGTGTTGAATTTTGTTGAAAGCTTTTTCTACATCTTTTTTAGATCATCCTATGGTTTTTATTCTTCAATTTGTTAATATGGTGTATCACATTGATTGATTTGCATATATTGAAGAATTCTTGCATTCCTGGGATAAACCCCATTTGATCATGGTGTATGATCCTTTTAATCTGCTGTTGGATTCTGTTTGCTAGTATTTTGTTGAGGATTTTTGCATCTATTTTCATCAGTGATATTGGCCTGTAATTTTCTTTCTTTGTGACATCTTTGTCTGGTTTTGGTATAAGGGTGATAGTGCCCTTGTAGAATGAGTTTGGGGTTGTTCCTCTCTCTGCTATATTTTGCCAGAGTTGGAGAAGGATACGTGTTAGCTCTTCTCTAAATGTTTGATAGAATTCACCAGTGAAGCCATCTGGTCCTGGGCTTTTGTTTGTTGGAAGATTTTTAATCAGAGTTTCAATTTCAGTGTTTGTGATTGGTCTGTTTATATTTTCTATTTCTTCCTGGTTCAGTCTCAGAAGTTTGTGCTTTTCTAAGAATTTGTCCATTTCTTCCAGGTTGTCCATTTTGTTGTCATATAGCTGCCTGTAATATCTCTCATAATCCTTTGTATTTCTGCAGTGTCAGTTGTTACTTCTACTTTTTCATTTCTAATTCTATTGATTTGAGTCTTTTCCCTTTTTTTATTGATGAGTCTGGTTAATGGTATATCAATTTTGTTTATCTTCTCAAAGAACCACCTTGTAGTTTTATTGATCTTTGCTATTGTTTCCTTCATTTCTTTTTCATTTAATTCTGATCTGATCTTTTTGATTTCTTTCCTTCTGCTAACTTTGGGGATTTTATGTTCTTCTTTCTCTGATGGCTTTAGGTGTAAGGTTAGATTGTTTATATGAGATGTTTCTTGTTTCTGGAGGTAGGATTTTATTGCTATAGACTTCCCTCTCAGAACTGCTTTTGCTGCATCCCATAGTTTTTGACTTGTCGTGTTTTCATTGTCATGTTTTTCTAGGTTTTTAAAAAAATTCCTCTTCGATTTTTTTTCAGTGTATTGTTTAACCTCAATGTGTTTGTTTTTTTAAATTTTTTTTTCATGTAACTGACATCTAGTCTCATAGCATTGTGGTCAGAAAAGATACTTGATACGATTTCAATTTTCTTAAATTTACTAAGGCTTGATTTGTGATCCAAGATATGATCTATCCTGGAGAACGTTCCATGAGCACTTGAGAAGAAAGTGTAATGTGCTGGTTTTAGACTGAATTTCCTATAAATATCAATTAAGCCATCTTTTTTATATGTATCATTTAAAACTTGTATTTCCTTATTTATTTTCATTTTGGATGATCTGTCCATTGGTGAAAGTGGGGTGTTGAAGTCCCCTACTATTACTGTGTTACTGTCAATTTCCCCTTTTATAGCTATTCGCGTTTGTCTTATGTAGTGAGGTGTTCCTATTTTGTGTGCATAAGTATTTACAATTGTTATATCTTCTTGGATAGATCCCTTGATCATTATGTAGTGTCCTTCTTTGTCTCTTGAAATAGACTTTATGTTAAATTCTATTTTGTGTGATATGAGAATTGCTGCTCCAGCTTTCTTTTGATTTCCATTCGCATGGAATACCTTTTTCCATCCCCTTACTTTCAGTCTCTATGTGTCCCTAGGTCTGAAGTGGGTCTTTTTTAGACAGCAAATGTACGGGTTGTGGTTTTGAATCTATTCAGCCAGTCTATGCCTTTTGGTTTGATCATTTAATCCATTTACATTTAAGGTAGTTATCGATAAGTATATTCCTATTACCACTTTCTTAATTGTTTTGGGTTTGTTATTGTAAGTCTTTTTTTACTTCTCTTGTGTTCCCTGCCTAGAGAAGTTCCTTTAGCATTTGTTGTAGAGCCGGTTTTGTGGTGCTGAGTTCTCTTATCTGTAAAGGTTTTAATTTCTCCATCGAATCTGAATGATATCCTTGTTGGGTAGAGTAATCTTGGTCATAGGTGTTTCCCTCTCATCACTTTAAATATGTCCTGCCAGTCCCTTCTGGCTTGCAGAGTTTCTGCTGAAATATCAGCTTTAACCTTATGGGGATTCCCTTGTATATTAATTGTTGCTTTTCCCTTGCTGCTTTTAATATTTTTTCCTTGTATTTAATTTTTGATAGTTTGATTAATATGTGTCTTGGTGTGTTTCTCCTTGGATTTATCCTGTATGGGACTCTCTGCTCTTTCTGGACTTGATTGACTATTTCCTTTCCCATATTAGGGAAGTTTTCATCTATAATCCATTCAAATATTTTCTCACTCCCTTTCTCTTCTTCTTCTGGGACCTCTATAATTCTAATGTTGGTGCATTTAATGTTGTCCCAGAGGTCTCTGAGACTGTCCTGAATTCTTTTCATTATTTTGCTCTGCGGTAGTTATTTCCCCTATTTTATCTTCCAGGTCACTTATGTGTTCTTCTGCCTCAGTTATTCTGCTACTGATTCCATCTAGAGAATTTTAAATTTCATTTATTGTGTTGTTCATCATTGTTTGTTTGCTCGTTAGTTCTTCTAGGTCCTTGTTAAACGTTTCATGTATTTTCTCCATTCTATATCCAAGATTTTGGATCATCTTTACTATCATTACTTTGAATTCTTTTTCAGGTAAAGTGCCTATTTCCTCTTCATTTGTATTGTCTAGGGGTTTTTTACCTTGCTCCTTCATCTGGTGTTTATTCCTCTGTCTTCTCATTTTGCTTAACTTACTTTGTTTGGGGGCTCCATTTCACAGCCTGCATGTTCGTAGTTCCCATTGTTTTTGGTGTCTGCTCGCAGTGGGTATGGTTCATTCAGTGGGTTGTGTAGGCTTCCTAGTGGAGGGGACTGGTGCCTGTGTACTGGTGGGTGGGGCTGGATCTTGTCTTTCTGGTGAGCAGGACTGCATCCAGTGGTGTGTTTTGGGGTGTCTGTGACCTTATTATGATTTTAGGCAGCCTCTCTGCTAATAGGTTGTGTTCCTGTCTTGCTAGTTGTTTGGCATAGTGTTTCTAGCACTGTTGCTTGCTGGTCTTTGAGTGGAGCTGGGTCTTTGTGTTGAGATGGAGATATATGGGAGAGCTTTCGTCATTTGCTGTTATGTGGGGCCGGGAGGTCTCTTGTGGACCAATATCCTGAACTTGGCTCTCCCACCTCAGAGGCTCAGGCCTGACACCCGGCCAGAACACCAAGACCCTGTCAGCCACAGGGCTTAATCACAACTCCACTACTGAGGGCAAAGGGTCTCTCTCTCAGGTCCATGTTGTAGCACCTCAGGGAAGTGTTCAGATTGGTTGCCTCCCACAGACGTCCAGAGCGGCCCAGACAAAGCCACAGAGCATCTCATGTCTCACTCTGCAATCCTGCTCGCTCGATCCATTTTGGATCTGTTTTCCCAGTTTTAATCATGAGGCTTTAGAGCTCTATATCAGATGCTGTTAGAGCTCAGCCTGTTATCCCATGGCTCCCTTCAGCATTTTTGTAGCATGGCTTAGTCTTGAAGACAATTGACACAGCCTGAAGTTGGATTAAAGATGTGAACAAAGTACATTAATTACATTTCCCAGGGAAGTGTATTAGGAACATTTCAAAGCTACAAACGCAAATAGATGTGAACTCACTGAATAAATGAAAAAAGAAAAGTTGAAAAAGAGGTAAATAAGCATATCAGAAGAAGTTCATTCTCCCAGGCATTAAAGTATAGCAGATTTCCCTTTATCCAGCAAGAAATTTGAGTTATGGGACTCAGACAAGGATGACATTAGACAGAAAATTAACATATATCAATAAGGGCACTTCTGAGTTTTAGGAAAGAAATAAGGGCCTTCCAATAAAGCACTACATCTGAGAGCTTTAAACACTGAGGCCCTCAATGCAACAGAGATGCTGGTGACTGATGGAGAATGTATAGAAAAACAAGAGTACTTTGAAGGATTGGGACTAAGGTTGAGGGAATGAGAGATTCAACACTGCCTGGTTAAACCATAATTCAGGAGGGATATGGGTAATGATGCACGAAAGTTTCAAAGTTCCAAGTGACTATGAGGGGAAAGATTTAGTGCTTTTAGAGTCATAAATTCAAGCTAATTATTAGGATAAACTTTCTGACAGTATTATTTGTTTTATCTGGGAGATAAACTGCTCCTAGAGTGAGGAAATGGGGAAGGTTAAGACAAACACCAGCTAAGTGAAACACATTTTATAAGGAGTGTAGTGTCTAACACATGATCTAATGGCAGGCGTGTGACTATGAAGCCCACATTTACTGTTGGGCTGATATTCACTTGAATTCCTGGGTGTTATTGGGTTTAGGAGGAAGTAAGGTAACTGTACAACTTTCTCTCTAACTGAGGCCACGTCTGTAAAGAGGAAGAAGTAGGTTCATCTCTGCTTCATCATGGGAAGGTTCCCAAGGGAGGCATAAGCTAGGAATAAATGTGTGTGAATGTAGAAGGAATCCATAAGATAAAAATAGCTTTCTTGGAGCCTAAGGGTTTTGAATTCTTGTGCTTTGGGGTGACATTTTGCTGGCCACTTCCATTTGGCCCCTGCATCTCTAAATTTCATGGGGATATTGGATGTCTCTTGTTAGTGCCTTATTTTTAGATATGCTTATCAGATGGCACTCCCAAGTAGCAGTGGACAGGTTTATGAATATTTCTTGGATTTATTTGTCCCTAGTGGTAGTTACAAACCCAAGCCACAAGTGTAAACCCAAGTCTTTAGAGTCACTCAGACTTTGCATTCACTGTTATATTTGTAGCTTCTTTGACTTTTTCTTGATTTCTTTTGTGTAAGAATCTTAGGTTGCCAGTATTGCTTGGTTTAGCATGATATTTTTCTTACCTTCTCTTGGGATCTTCTTTAGGAGGACAAACCTTTAATTCTTTTTCTGTATTGTCCCGGCCCAACTATTCAGGATCCCCGTAACAATCTCATATGTTTCCTCATAAGGTTCCCTTTAGCCAGCCATGAAAATCAGGTCAAAAATAGCCTAGGTTTGCAATAATACCCAGAGTGAGAACTATCCATACCAAGAGTGGGAAGTAGGGAAATTGGGGAAGTAGGGAAATAGGAGATATGTAGTCTTCTTGTCCTGTGGTATGGAGAAAGAGGTATACTCGTAATGTAAAGAGAAGTCAACACGTTTTAAATAGACTGTGTCCGTTTAAGTCAACAAATGTTTCTTGTTTGCTAATATATGCAAGGCTCTGGAAAAGAAAATTCAGAGCATGTAAAGATGAGTAGAATACAAACCTAGACATTAAGGAACTAAATGTCTCTTGGAAGGGGATTGGATACATGACATCTTTGATGTAAACTGGGGAATGATGTGATCCTATTGCCTCTTAGACTAGGACAAGGGAGTGACAAGGCAACAAATGACAGGTTACTTTTCATGATCAGTTTGGCACCCCTGACTTACACAGCTGCAGCCCTCATCTACTAGAGAAATGAAACTGTAGCTTTAAGTGAAAAGTAAGATTCTTTATTAAATGGTGTAAAATTATTCTTAAGATCTCACTTTTTCCTCTTGTCCCTTTATACTTTTTCACTCTTCTGATTTTACCATCATATTTATTACAATGACTTCTGTCTGCTATACAGTTGGTCCTTGTTGGTTATCTATTTTAAATATAGCAGTATGTACATGTGAATCCCAAACTTCCAATCAATCCCACCCCCCTCCGGTAACCATAAGTTCATTCTCTAAGTCTGTGAGTCTGTTTCTGTTTTGTAAATAAGTTCATTTGTATCATTTTTTTTAGATTCCACATATACGTGATATCATATATTTGTCTTTGTCTGACTTACTTCACTTAGTATGATAATCTCCAGGTCCACCCATGTTGCTGTAAATGGCATTATTTCATTCTTTTTAATGGCTGAGTAATATTCAAATGATTGTATATATGTACCACATCTTCTTTATCCATTCATCTGTTGATGGACATTTAGGTTGCTTCCATGTCTTGGCTACTGTAAACAGTGCTGCAATGAATATTGGGGTGCACGTACCCTTTTGAACCATGTTTTTCTCCAGATATATGCCCAGGAGTGGGATTGCTGGGTCACATGGTAGCTCTATTTTCAGTTTCTTAAGGAACCTCTATACTGTTCTCCATAGTGGATGTACCAATTTACATTCCCACCAACAGTGTAGCAGGGTTTCCTTTTCTCCACACTCTCCAACATTTATTGTTTGTAGACTTTTGGTGATGGCCATTCCGACTGGTGTGAGGTGATATCTCATTGTAGTTTTGATTGCATTTCTCCGTTTTATTCTTAGCTTTTATTAGTTTCAGTCTCATATTATCCACAGATTCCTGGAAATATATATTTCATCACCACTTCTGTCTTAATGTATCCCAAACAGGATATGCCTTCTTCCCTGATGGTACTCACTCTTCCAACTTTCATGACTCTATCCCTCACAGAATCTTTCAAGTGTCTGTCATTATCTTTGACTCTTTCTCTCCTTTTTGTGTCTGGATACCAATACATACTAATTAGTCATTTATCGAACAAACTGTATCCTTGTCCAAGTTACCATCATCTTTCCCTTTGACCACTGCAATTACCTTCTCTTCTGTCCATCTATAATTCACTCTCCACACATCAGCCAAAGTAATCTTTTAAAAATATTAATATCAGGGCATTGTCCAATGCCTATTACACATAATAATTTACTTCAACTCGTAAGGGCCTTGATGATATAGTCCCTGCTCCATTTCCAACTCCATTTTATATTACTCCTTGTTTTCTACATTAAATCCACACTTTCTTTCTGTTCCACCACCATACCAAACTCGATCCCCAATAGGGCTTTTGTATTAGCCATTTCCTCTGCCTGTTGTGCTTGTCCAGATCCTTAGTTGGCTGACTGGCTTCTTCTGTCATTCAGGTCTCAGCCAAAATATCTTGTCACCTGCTCAGGGAAAGCACCCTGATCATCCTCCTCTCCTCAGTTTTCCTTTAAAACACGGCCTCTCATAGCTTTCATCACTATCTTGTATATTCTTTACTCATATAAGCTTCGTTAGAGTTTGGGATTTATCTCTCATGTTCAGCACTATATCCTTAGACCCTTCTAAAGTATCTGGAAGAAACGGCTATACAGAGCCAAGCATAGTACTTTGCACTGGGGACACAGAAATGAATATGATAAAATGCCATCATTGGAAATGTATCTGTTATCCATTTGGCATTGTTGCCTGATCCACAGCAATTCAACTAATTGTTCCCTCTCAGACTGCTATGATCCAACAGACTATCCCTTTGGATTTATAACTTCTCCCTTTAGAAACATAACATTGCACATGCATTTTGTTATACTTTGTCAAGGAATATTTCTGTCTCTTCTAGTCAGTTTCATGGAGATCTGATGCCATCATTCTGTGCTATTTCTATGTATCACCTTCAGTGCTTAATTACGAAACTGATTTCTTATTATTGCTTTATGTGTTTCAGTTTTATTTTTATCCAGTAGGTTCTTATTAGTTATCTATTTTATACATATTACTGTATATATGTCAATCCCAATCTCCCAAATCATCACACCACAGCCACCCCTACTTTCCCCCCTTGGTGTCCATATGTTTGTTCTCTACATCTGTGTCTCTATTTCTGCCTTGCAACCGGTTCATTTGTACCAAGTTTCTAGAATCCACATATATGCATTAATATATGATATGTGTTCTTCTCTTTCTGACTTACTTCACTCTGCATGACAGCCTCTAGGTACATCCACGTCTCAACAAATGACCCAATTTTGTTCCTTTTTATGGCTGAGTAATAATTAATTGCATATATGTACCACATTTTCTTTATCCATTCGTCTGTTGATGGGCATTTAAGTTGCTTCCATGACCTGCTTACTGTAAATAGTGCTACAATGAAATTGGGGGTACATGTATCTTTTTGAAATGGTTTCCTCTGGGTATATGCCCAGGAGTGGGATTGCTGGGTCATACGGTAACTCTATTTTTAGTTTTTAAAGGAACCTCCATACTGTTCTCCATAGTGGCTGTATCCACTTACATTACCCCCAACACTGTAAGAGGGTTCCCTTTTCTCCACACCCTCTCCAGCATTTGTTGTTTGTGGATTTTCTGATGATGCCCATTCTAACTAGTGTGAGGTGATACCTCATGGTAGTTTTGGTTTGCATTTCTCTAATAATTAGTGATGTTGAGCAGCTTTTAATGTGCCTCTTGGCCACCTGTATGTATTCTTTGGAGAAATGTCTATTTAGGTCTTCTGTCCATTTTTGATTGGGTTGCTTGTTTTTTAATATTGAGCTGCATGAGCAGTTTATATATTTTGGAGATTAACCCTTTGTCCGTTGATTCATTTGCAAATATTTTCTCCCATTCTGTGGATTGTCTTTTCGTCTTGTTTATACTTTCCTTTGCTGTGCGAAAGCTTTTAAGTTTCATTAGGTCTCATTTTTTAATTATTGTTTTCATTCCCATTACTCTAGTAGGTGGGTCAAAAAAGATCTTGCTATGATTTATGTCAAAAAGTTTTTTTTCTACGTTTTCCTCTAAGAGTTTTATAGTGTCTGGCCTTACATTTAGGTCCCAAATCCATTTTAAGTTTGTTTTTGTGTATGGTGTTAGGGAGTGTTCTAATTTCATTATTTTCCATATAGCTGTCCAGTTTTCCCAGCACCACTTATTGAAGAGACTGTCTTTTCTCCATTGTATATTCTTGCCTCCTTTCCATAGGTGCGTGGGTTTATCTCTGGGCTTCCTATCCTGTTCTATTGATCTATATTTCTGTTTTTGTGCCGGTACCATATTGTCTTGATTACTGTAGCTCTGAAATCAGGGAGTCTAATTCCTCCAGCTCCATTTATTTCATGAAGATTGCTTTGGCTATTCGGAGTCTTTTGTGTCTCCACGTAAGTTTTAAGACTATTTGTTCCAGTTCTGTAAAAAATGCCATTGGTAGTTTGATAGGGATTGCACTGAATCTGTAGATCATTTTGGATAGTAGAGTCATTTTCACAATATTAATTCTTCCAATCCAAGAACATCGTATATCTCTCCATCTGTGTCTTTTTTTTAAAATAGATTTTTATTGAATTATAATTGCTTCACAATACTGTGTTACTTTCTGTTGTAAACCAAAGTGAATCAGCCATATGCATACACATATCCCCATATCCCCTCCCTCTTGAGCCTCCTTCCCATCCTCCCTATCTCACCCCTCTAGGTCATTGCAAAGCACCCAGCTTATCTCCCTGTGCTATGTGGCTTCTTCCCACTAGCTAACTGCTTTACATTCGGTAGTGTATATATGTTGATGCTACTCTCATTTCGTCCCAGCTTCTCCCTCCCATCCTGTGTCCTCAAGTCCATTCTCTATGCCTACATCTTCATTCCTGCCCTGCAACTAGGTTCATCAGTACCTTTTTATTTATTTTTTTAGATTCCTTATATATGCTTTAGAATACGGTATTTGTTTTTCTCTTTCTGACTTACTTCACTCTGTATGACAGACTCTAGGTCCATCCACCTCAATTTCAATAACTCAATTTCATTTCTTTTTATGGTTGAATAATATTCCATTGTATATATGTACCACATCTTCTTTATCCATTCATGTTTCAACGGACATTTAGGTTTGTTCCATGTCCTGGCTATTGTAAATAGTGCTGCAATGAACATTGTGGTACATGTCTCTTTTTGAATTATGGTTTTCTCAGGGTATGTGCCCAGCAATGAGATTGCTTGGTCATATGCTAGTTCTATTTTTGTTTCTTAAGGAACCTCCATACTGTTTTCCATAGTGGTTGTATCAATTTACATTCCCATCAACAGTGCAGGAGTGTTCCCTTTTCACCACATCCATTCCAGAATTTATTGTTTCTAGATTTTTTTTTTGGAGGGGGGGCTGCATTCGATCTTCATTGCTATGCACAGGCTTTCTCTAGTTGCAGCGAGTGGGGGCTACTCTTCGTTGTGGTGCGCGGGCTTCTCATTGTGGTGGCTTCTCTAGTTGTGGAGCATGGGCTCAAGGCACACGGGCTTCAGTAGTAATTGGTTTCCAACCTCATAGAATTTTTGTCAGAAAAGATGCTTGATACAATTTCAATTTTCTTAAATTTTCTGAGGCTTGATTTTGTGACCTAAGATGTGATCTATTCTGAAGAATGTTCCCTGTGCACTTGAGAAGAAAGTTTATTCTGCAACTTTTGGGTGGAATGTTCTATAAATATCAATTAGATCTATATGGTCTATTGTATAATTTAAGCTTGTGTTTTCTTATTTATTTTCTGTTTGGATGATCTGTCAATTGGTATAAGTGGTATGTTAAAGATCCCTAAAATTATTGTGTTACTGTTGATTTCTCCTTTCATGGTTGTTAGCATTTATCTGATTTATTGAGGTGCTCCTATGTTGGGTGCATAAACATTTATAATTGTTATATCTTCTTCTTGGATTAATTCTTTGATCATTATGTAGTGTCCCTCCTTATCTCTTGTAACAGTCTTTATTTTAAAGTCTATTTTTTTCCCTAATATGAGTATTGTTACTCCAGCTCTCTTTTGATTTCCGTTTGCATGGAATATCTTTTATCCATCCCCTCCCTTTCAGTCTGTACGTGTCCCTCGATCTGAAGTGGGTCTCTTGTAGACTGCATATATATGGGTCTTGTTTTTGTATCCATTCAGCCAATCTGTGTCTTTTGGTTGGGACATTTAATCCATTTACATTCAAGGTTATTATCAATATGTATGATCCTATTACCATTTTCTTAATTGTTTTTGTTTTTGTGGGTCTTTTTCTTCTCTTGTGTTTCCTGCCTAGTGAAGTTTCTTTAGCATTTTTGTAAAGCTGGTTTAGTGGTGCTGAATTCTCTTAGCTTTTGCTTGTCTGAAAAGCTTTTCTCCGTTGAATCTGAATAAGATCCTTGCTGGGTAGAGTAATCTTGGCTGTAGGTTTTTCTCTTTCATCACTTTAAGTATATCATGCCACTCTCTCCTGGCTTGCAGAGTTTCTGCTGAAAAATCAGCTGATAACCTTATGGGGATTCCTTTGTATGCTATTTTTTGTTTTTCCCTTGTTACTTTTAATTTTTTTTCTTTGAATTTAATTTTTGTTAGTTTGATTAATGTGTGTCTTGGTGCGTTTTTCCTAGGGTTATCCTGTATGGGACTCTTTGTGCTTGCTGGACATGGGTGACTATTTCCTTCCCCATGTTAGGGAAGTTTTCAACTATAATCTCGTCTAATATTTTTTCAGTCCCTTTCTTTTTCTCTTCTTCTTCTGGGACCCCAATAATTAGAATATTGGTGCATTTAGTGTTGTCCCAGAGGTCTCTGAGATTGTCTTCAATTCTTTCAGCCTTTTTTCTTTATTCTTCTCCCTGGCAGTTATTTCCACCATTTTGTCTTTCAGCTCACTTATTCATTTTTCTGCCTCAGTTATTCTGTCATTGATTCCTTCTAGTGTATTTTTCACTTCAGTTATGGTGTTGTGCACCTGTGTTTGTTCTTTAGTTCTTCTAGATCTTTTTAAAACAGTTCTTGTATTTTTTCGTGCCTCCATTCTATTTCTGAGACTCTGGATCATCTTTACTATCATTACCCTGAATTATTTTTTTAGGTAGATTGCCTATTTCCTCTTCATTTATTTGGTCTTGTAGATTTTTACCTTGCTCCTTCATCTGTGACACTTTTTTTTTGCTGTCTCATTTTATTTTATATATATATTTTTTAATGAGTGGGATTCTGTACATGTCTTACTGGTTGTTTGGCCTGAGGCTTCCAACACTGGAATTTGTAGGCTATTGGGTAGAGCTGGGTTTTGGTGTGGAGATGAGGACCTCCATGAGACCTCACTCTGATGAATATTCCCTGGGGTCTGAGCTTCTCTGTTAGTCAAGCGTTTGTGACATGGAGCTCCTACTGCAGGAGCTTTGACCCAATCCCAGCTTGCAAACCAAGATCCTGCAAGCCACATGGAGTGGCATAAAACAAACAAAAAAGAGAGAATAAGAAAATCAAAAATAAAATTAGACTAGGAGACTAACAGATATGTTAGAAAGAATATAAAAATAAAAATATAGATGAATCAACAATCAGAAGGTACAAGAGTACCACAATAGTAAAAAAGAGGAGGAGGGCCAAAAAAAAAAAAGAAAGAAAGCCAAAAAAAACCAAAAGAAATAAAGGGTGGGAAAGGTCTTGGCTGTGGAGGGCACTGCATAAGCAAAGGTGAGGTTTGGGCAGTGGGCTGGGCCTATGCTTAGGACCCAGAGGGCTGGAAAAGGCCCTGGGGGCTGTGGGGGGGCAGCTTAGGCTCAAGGAACAGAAGGGGCCCAGGCATGTCCCCCACCCCTGGTCTCAGAGGGTGGGGAACCTCATCTGGGAGCCCAGCAGGCTTACTGGGCTCTAATGGCCAGGGCAAACAACCTCCTCTCCTCTCCTGCTCCTCTGGTCCTGGAGGGCCCCTCCTACCTGCCTCTACTGATCTCCCTGGTCTGCCTCTTATGCCCCCAGGACCAATGTGGTGGGGAGAGAGGGGGGCCCTTGGAGGGCAGGGGACTGGCCTGGGAGTTCAGCAGGCTCCCTGGGCCTTAGCAGGCAGGGCAAATGCCCTCCGATTCTCTCCCTCTCCTCCTGGATGGTCCCTCCTGCCTGCCTCTCCTAATCTCCCCAGCCTGAGGGACACCAATCTTTTCTGGCCTCCACTTCTCCTTCTCCGTTTCCCCACATCCTACCAGTTCACTTGGGTGTTCCTCCCTTCTCCTTGGGCATCAGGGTCCCACCCCAGCATCCGCCAGGTGCCCTAGCTGTGGGGAGATGCTAACTCGGTGTCTTCCCACACTGCCATCTTGACTCTGCCCCCTGTTTGTGTCATATTTGTTTTCTTTCATCAGTGTCTTATAATTTTCTGAGTACAGGTTTTTACCTCCTTAGGTTGGTTCATTCCTAGGTATCTTATTCTTTTTCTTGTGATGGTAAGTGGGATTGTTCCCTTAACTTCTCTTTCTAATCTTTTGTTGTTAGTGTATAGGAATGTAAGAGATTTCTGTGCATTAATTTTATATCCTGCAACCTTGACAAATTTATTGATTAGGTCTAGTAGTTTTCTGGTGACATATTTAGGATTTTCTATGTTTAGTATCATGTCATCTGCAAACAGTGACAACTTGCTTCTTCTTTTCCAATTTGTATTCTTTTTATTTCTTTTTCTTCTCTGATTGCTGTGGCTAGGACTTCCAAATCTATGTTGAATAAAAGTGGTGAGAGTGGACATCCCTGTCTGGTTCCTGATCTTAGAGAAAATGCTTTCAGTTTTTCACCATTTAAAATGATGTTTGCTGTGGGTTTGTAATATATGGCCTTTATTATGTTGAGGTAGCTTCACTCTATGCCAATTTTCTGGAGAGTTTTTATCAAATGGATGTTGAATTTTGTTGAAAGCTTTTTCTGCATCTATTGAGATGATCATATGGGTTTTATTCTTTAATTTGTTAATATGGTGTATCACATTGATTTGCGTATACTGAAACATCCTTGCATGCCTGGGATAACTCCCACTATTATGTATGATACTTTTAATGTGCTGTTGGATTCTTTTTGCTAGTATTTTGTTGAGGACTTTTGCATCGTATTCATCAGTGATACTGGTATGTAATTTCCTTTTTCTGTAGTATCTTTGTCTGGTTTTGGTATCAGGGTGATGGTGGCCTCATAGAATGAGTTTAGGAGTGTTCCTTCCTCTGCAGTTTTTTGGAAGAGTTTGAGAAGGATGGGTGTTAGCTCTTCTCTAAATATTTGATAGAATTCACCTGTGAAGCCCTCTGGTCCTGAACTTTTGTTTGTTGAAACATTTTAAATCACAGTTTCAATTTCATTGTGATTTGTCTGTTCTTATTTTTTATTTCTTCCTGTTTCAGTCTTAGAAGGTTATACCTTTCTAGGAATTTGTCCATTTCTTCCAGGTTGCCATTTTATTGGCATAGAGTTGCTTGTAGTAGCCTCTTAGGATGCTTGGTATTCTTGCGGTGTCTGTTGTAACTTCTCCTTTTTCATTTCTAATTCTATTGATTTGAGTGCTCACCCTCTTTCTCTTGATGAGTCTGGCTAAAGGTTTATCAATTTTGTTTATCTTCTCAAAGAACCAGCTTTTAGTTTTATTGATCTTTGCTATTTTTTTCTTTGTTTCTATTTCATTTATTTCTGCTCTGATCTTTATAATTTCTTTCCTTCTACTAAATTTGGGGGTTTTTTTTGGTTCTTTCTCTAGTTCCTTTAGGTGTAAGGTTAGATTATTTATTTGAGATTTTTCTTGTTTCTTGAGGTAGGATTGTATTGCTGGAAACTTCTCTCTTAGAACTGCTTTTGTTGTATCCCATAGGTTTTGGATCATCATGTTTTTGTTGTCATTTGTCTCTAGGTATTTTTTGATTTCCTCTTTTATTTCTTCCGTGATATCTTGGTTATTTAGTAACTTGTTGTTTAACATCCATATGCTTTTGTTTTTTACATATTTTTTCCTGTAATTGATTTCTAATCTATTAGCGTTGTGGTCAGAAAAGATGCTTGATATGATTTCATTTTTCTTATATTTATCAAGGCTTGATTTGTGACCCAAGATGTGAGCCATCCTGGAGAATGTTCTGTGTGTGCACTTGAAAAAAAAGTGTAATGTGCTGTTTTTGGGTGGAATGTCCTATAAATATCAATTAATTCTATGAGGTCTATTGTGTCATTAAAAGCTACTGTTTCCTTATTAATTTTCTGTCAGGATGATCTGTCCATTGGTGTAAGTGAGGTGTTAATGTCCCCCAGTATTATTGTGTTACTGTTGATTTCCTCTTTTATAGCTGTTAACACTTGCCTTATGTATTGAGGTGCTCCTATGTTCAGTGCCTATATATTTATAATTGTTATATCTTCTTCTTGGATTGATCCCTTGATCATTATATAGTGTCCGTCTTTGTCTCTTGTAACATTCTTCATTTTAAAGTCTATTTTATCTGATATGAGTATTGTTACTCCAGCTTTCTTTAGATTTCCATTTGCATGGAATATCTTTTTCTATTCCCTCACTTTCAGTCTGTATGTGTCCCTAGGTCTGAAGTGGGTCTCTTGTAGACAGCATATATATGGGTCTTGTTTTTGTATCCATTCAATGAGCCTGTGTCTTTTGGTTGGAGCATTTAATCCAGTCACCTTTAAGGTAATTATCCATATGTATGTTCCTATTACAATTTTTTATATTGTTTTGGGTTTGTATTTGTAGGTCCTTTTCTTCTCTAGTGTTTCCCAATTAGAGAAGTTCCTTTACCATTTGTTGTAGAGCTGATATGGTAGTGCTGAATTCTCTTAGCTTTTGCTTGTCTGTAAAGCTTCTGATTTCTCCAATGAATCTGAATGAGATCCTTGCTGGGTAGAGTAATCTTGGTTGTATGTTCTTCACTTTCATCACCCCCTTCTTACTTATAGAATTTCTTCTGAGAAATTAGCTGTTAACCTTATCGGAGTTCCCGTGTATGTTATTGGTTGTTTTCCCCTTGTTGCTTCTAATAATTTTTCTCTTTAATTTTTGTCAATTTGATTACTATGTGTCTCATCATGTTTCTCCTTGGATTTATCCTGCCTGGGACTCTCTGTGCTTCCTGGATTTGGGTGGCTATTTCCTTTCCCATGTTAGGGAAGTTTTTGACTATAATCTCTTGAAATATTTTCCCAGGTGTCTTCTCTCTCTCTTCTCCTTCTCGGACCCGTATAATGCAAATGTTGGTGTGCTTAATGTTTTCCCAGAAGTCTCTTAAGCTGTCTTCATTTCTTTTCATTCTTTTTTCTTTATTTTGTTCTGCAGCAGTGAATTCCACCATTCTATCTTCCAGGTCACTTATCCGTTCTTCCCTCCATTACTCTGCTATTGATTCCTTCTAGTGTATTTTTCATTTCAGTTATTGTATTGTTCATCTCTGTTTGTTTGTTCTTTAATTCTTCTAGGTGATTGTTCTTTAATTCTTCTAGGACTTTGTTAAACATTTCTTGCATCTTTGCCTCCATTCTTTTCCAAGGTCCTGCTTCATCTTAACTATCATTATTCTGAGTTCTTTTTCTGGAAAGTTGATTATCTCCATTTCATTTAGTTGTTTTCCTGGGGTTTTATCTTGTTCCTTCATCTGGTACATAGTCCTCTGCCTTTTCTTTTCTTTTTAACATCTTTATTGGAGTATAATTGTTTACAATGGTGTGTTATTTTCTGCTTTATAACAAAGTGAATCAGCTATACATATACATATATCCCTGTATCTCCTGCCTTTTGCATTTCCTTCCAATCCTTCCTATCCAACCCCTCTAGGTGGTAACGAAACACCAAGCTAATCTCCCTGTGCTATGCGGCTGCTTCCCACTAGCTATTTTTGGTAGTGTATATATGTACCTGTCACTCTCTCACTTCATCTGAGCTTATCCTTCCCCCTCCCCATGACCTCAAGTTAGTTCTCTACATCTGCATTTTTATTCCTGTCCTGCCCCTAGGTTCTTCAGAACAGGGTTTTTTTTGTTTCTGTTTTTTTAGATTCCATATATATGTGTTAGCATACGGTATTTGTTTTTCTCTTTCTGACTTACTTCACTCTGTATGACAGACTCTAGGTCCATCCAACCTCATTAAAAATAATTCAATTTCATTTCTTTATATGGCTGAGTAATATTCCATTTATATATGTGCCACATTTTCTTTTTCAATACATCTGTCGATGGACACTTAAGTTGATTCCATGTCCTGGCTATTGTAAATAGAGCTGCAGTGAACATTGTGGTACATGACTTTTTTGAATTATGGTTTCCTCAGAGAATATGCCCAGCAGTGGGATTGCTGCATCGTATTGTGGTTTTATTTTTAGTTTTTTAAGGGACTCCGTACTGTTCACCAGAGGGGCTGTATCAATTTACATTCCCACTGACAGTGTAAGAGGGTTCCCTTTTCTCCACACCCACTCCAGAATTTATTGTTTGCAGATTTTGTGATGATGGCCATTCTGACCAGTGTGAGGTGATACCTCACTGTAGTTTTGATTTGCATTTTTCTAATGATTAGTGATGTTGAGCATTCTTTCATGTGTTTGTTGGCTCTCTGTATATCTTCTTTGGAGAAATGTCTATTTAGGTTTCTGCCCATTTTTGGATGGGGTTGTTTATGTTTTTGATATTGAGCTGCATGAGCTGCTTGTTAATTGTGGAGATTAACCCTTTGTCAGTTCCTTCATTTGCAAATAGTTTCTCCCATTCTGAGGGTTATCTTTCCATCTAGTGTATGGCTTCTTTTGCTGTGCAGAAGCTTTTAAGTTTCATTAGGTCTCATTTGTTTATTTTTGTTATTATTTCCATTTCTCTAGGAGGTGAGTCAAAAAGGATCTTGCTGTGATTTATGTCATAGAGTGTCTGCCTATGTTTTTTCCTAAGAATTTTATATGGTCTGGCCTTACATTTAGATGTTTAATCCATTTTGAGTTCATTTTTGTGTATGGTGTTAGGGAGTGTTCTAATTTCATTCTTTTACATGTAGCTGTCCAGTTTTCCCAGTACCACTTATTGAAGAGGCTGTCTTTTCTCCATTGTATATTCTTATCTCCTTTATCAAAAATAAGGTGACCATACGTGTGTGGGTTTATCTCTGGGGTTTCTATCATGTTCCATTGATCTATATTTCTATTTTTGTGCCAAAACCATATTGTCTTGATTAGTGTAGCATTGTAGTATAGTCTGAAGTCAGGGAGCCTGATTCCTCCAGCTCCATTTCTTTTTCTCAGGTTTGCTTTGGCTATTCCGGGTCTTTTGTGTTTCCATAAAAATTGTGAAAATAAAATTTATTTATTTTTGCTTCTGTGCTTTGTCTTTGTTGCTGTGCATGGGATTTCACAGGTTGCGGTGAGCGGGGGCTACTCTTCGTTTCAGTGTGCGGGCTTCTCATTGCAGTGGCTTCTCTTGTTGCACAGCATGGGCTCTAGGCATGTAGGCTTCAGTATTTGTGGCTTGTGGGCTGTAGAGCACAGGTTCAGTAGTTGTGGTGCATGGGCTTAGTTGCTCTTCCGCATGTTGGATCTTCCCGGATCAGGGTTCGAATCCATGTCCCCTGCATTGGCAGGCGGGTCGTTAACCACTGTGCACCAGGGAATTCCCCAAATTGTGGAATTTTTTGTTCTAGTTCTGTGAAAAATGCCATTGGTAGTTTGATAGGGTTTGCATTGCATCTGTAGATTGCTGTGGGTAGTACAGTCATTTTCACAATGTTGATTCTTCCAATCCAAGAACATGGTATATTTCTCCAGCTGTTTGTATCATCTTTAATCTCTTTCATCAGTGCCTTATAGTTTTCTGCATACAGGTCTTTTGTCTCCCTAGGTAGGTTTATTCCTAGGTATATTATTCTTTTTTTGCATTGGTAAATGGGATTGTTTCCTTAATTTCTCGTTCAGATTTTTACCATTAGTGTAAAGGAATGCAAGAGATTTCTATGCATTAATTTTGTATATTTATACTTTACCAAATTCATTGATTAGCTCTAGTAGTTTTCGGGTAGCATCTTTAGGATTCTCTATCTATAGTATCATGTCATCTGCAACAGTGACAGTTTTACTTCTTCTTTTCCGATTTGGATTTTTTTCTTCTCTGATTGCTGTGGCTAAAACTTCTAAAAGTATATTGAATAATAGTGGTGAGAGTGCGTAACTTTGTTTTGTACCTAATCTTAGAGGAAATGTTCTGCTTTTCACCATTGAAAACAATGTTGGCTTTGGCTTTGTCATATATGGCCTTTATTATGTTGAGATAAGTTCCCTCTCTGCCTATTTTCTGGGGGGTTTTATCATAATAGGTTTCAAATTTTTTGAAAGCTTTTTCTGCATCTATTGAGATGATCATATGTTTTTTCTCCTTCAATTTGTTAATATGGCTTATTACATTGATTGATTTGCGTATACTGAAGAATCCTTGCATTCCTGTGATAAACCCCACTTGATCATGGTGTATGATCCTTTTAATGTGTTGTTGGATTCTATGTGCTACTATTTTGTTGAGGATATTTGCACATATGTTCATCAGTGATCCTGGCCTGTAGTTTTCTTTCTTTGTGACATCTTTGTCTGGTTTTGATATCTGGGTGATGGTGGCCTCATAGAATGAATTAGGGAGTGTTCCTCCCTCTGTCATATTTTGGAAGAGTTTGAGAAGGACAGGTGTTAGCTCTTCTCTAAATGTTTAATAGACTTTGCCTGTGAAGCCTTGTGGTCCTGGGCTTTTTTTGGGAAGATTTTTAATCATAGTCTCAATTACAGTGCTTGTGACTGGTCTGTTCATATTTTCTATTTCTTCCTGATTCATTCTCTGAAGGTTGTGTTTCTAAGAATTTGTCCATTTCTTCCAGGTTGTCCTTTTTATTGACATATAGTTGCTTGTAGTAATCGCTCATGATCCTTTGTATTTCTCCAGTGTTAGTTGTTACTTCTCATTTTTCAATTCTAATTCTATTGAGTCTTCTCCCTTTATTTCTTGATGAGTCCAGCTAATGATTTATCAATTTTGTTTATCTTTTCAAAGAACCAGTTTTTAGTTTCATTGATCTTTGCTATTGTTTCCTTCATTTCTTTTTCATTTATTTCTGTTCTGATGTTTATGATTTCTTTCCTTCTGTTAACTTTGGGGTGGTTTTTGTTCTTCTTTCTCTAATTGCTATAGGTGTAAAGTTAGGTTGTTTATTTGAGATATTTCTTGTTTATTGAGGTAGGATTGCATTGCTATAAACTTCCCTCTTTGAACTGCTTTTGCTGCATCTCATAGGTTTTGGATCATCATGTTTTCATTGTCAGTTGTTTCTAGGTATTTTTTATTCCCTCTTTAATTTCTTTAGTGATCTCTTGGTTATTTAGTGGTGTACTGTTTAGCGTCCATGTGCTTGTATTTTTTACAGATTCTTTCTTGTAATTGGTATCTAGTCTCTTAGCATTGTGCTTGGAAAAGATACTTGATATGATTTCAATTTTCTTAAATTTATAAAGGCTTGATTTGTGACCCAAGATATGATGTATCCTGGAGAATATTCCATGAGCACTGGAGAAGAAAGTGCATTCTGTTGTTTTTGGATGGAATGTCCTATAAATATCAATTAAGCCATCTTGCTTAATATATCATTTAAAGCTTTATTTCCTTATTTATTTTCATTTTGGATGAACTGTCCATTGGTGAAAGTGGGTGCTAAAATTCCCTACTATGATTGTGTTACTGTCGATTTCCCTTTTTATCGTTGTTAGCATTTGCCTTATGTATTGAGTTGCTATATTGGCTGTATAAATATTTACAATTGTTATATCTTCTTGGATTGATCCCTTGATCATTATGTAGTGTCCTTCTTTGTCTCTTATAAGCGTCTTTATGTTAAAGTCTATTTTGTCTGATATGAGAATTGCTACTCTAACTTTCTTTTGATTTCCATTTGCATGGAATATCTTTTTCCATTCCCTCACCTTCAGTCTGTATGTGTCCCTAGGTCTGAAGTGGGTCTCTTGTAGACTGCATATATATGGGTCTCATTTTTATATCCATTCATCCAGTCTATGTCTTTTGGTTGGAGCATTTAATCCATTTACATTTAAGGTAATTAGCTATATGTATGTTCCTATTACCAGTTTCTTAGTTGTTTTGGGTTTGTTTTTGTAGGTCTTTCCCTTTTCTTGTGTTTCCTGCCTAGAGAAGTTCCTTTAGCATCTGTTGTAAAGCTGATTTTGTGGTGCTGAATTCTCGGCTTTTGTTTGTCTGAGAAGGTTTTAATTTCTCTGTCAAATCTGAAAAAGATCGTTGCTGGGTAGAGTAATCTTGGTTGTGGGGTTCTCCCTTTCATCACTTTGCTTTTGTCAGTCCCTTCTGACTTGCAGAGTTTCTGCTGAAAGATCAGCTGTTAACCTTATGGGAATTCCCTTGTATGTTATTTGTTGGTTTTCCCGTGCTGCTTTTAATATTTTTTCTTTTTTTTTAATTTTTCATAGTTTGATTAATATGTGTCTTGACGTGTTTCTCCTTGGATTTATCCCGTATGGGACTCTCTGCACTTCCTGGGCTTGATTATTTCCTTTCCTATTTCGGAAGTTTTCAACTATAATCTCCTCAAATATTTTCTCAGTCCCTTTTTTTTCCTCTTTTCTGGGACCCCTATAATTCGAATGTTCGTGCCTTTAATATTGTCCTAGATGTCTCTGAGACTGTCCTGAATTCTTTTCATTCTTTTTTCTTTATTCTGCTCTTTGGCATTTATTTCCACTATTTTATCTTCCCAGTCACTTATCTGTTCTTCTGCCTCAGTTATTCAGCTATTAATTCCTTCTAGAGAATTTTAAATTTCATTTATTGTGTTGTTCATCACTGTTTGTTTGCTCTTTAGTCCTTCTAGGTCCTTGTTAAAATTTTCTTGTATTTTCTCCATTGTATCTCCAAAATTTGGGGTCATCTTTACTATCATTACTCTGAATTCTTTTTCGGGTAGATCGCCTATTTTCTCTTCACTTGTTTTGTCTGGTGGGTTTTTACCTTGCTCCTTCATCTGCTGTGTGTTTCTCTGTTTTCTCATTTTGCTTAGCTTACTGTGTTTTGGGTCTCCTTTTCGCAGGCTGTGGGTTCACAGTTCCCGTTATTTTTGGTGTCTGCTCCCAGTGGCTAAGTTTGGTTCAGTGTGTTGTGTAGGCTTCCTGGTGGAGGGGACTGGTGCCTGTGTTCTGGTGTATTAGGCTGGATCTTGTCTTTCTGATGGGCAGGACCACATCTGGTGGAGTGTTTTGGTGTGTCTGTGACCTTATTATGATTTTAGGCTGCCTCTGTGCTAATGGGTGGGATTGTATTCCTGTCTTGCTTTTTGTTTGGCATATGCTGTCAAGCACTGTAGCTTGCTGGTCCTTGAGTGGAGCTGTGTCTTAGCATTGAGATGGAGATCTCTGGGAGACCTTTTGCTGTTTTATATTACATGGAGCCGGGAGGTCTCTAATGGACCAATATCCTGTACTCGGCTCTCCCACCTCAGAGGCACAGGCCTGACACCTGGCCAGAGCACCAAGACCCCCTAGCCACACTTTCAGGAGAAAAGGGAGAAAAAAAGAAAGAACAAAAGGAAAAATAAAATAAAAAAACAAAAAATAAGATTAAAAAGTTATTAAAATAAAAAAGTATTAAAAATGAAAAATAAAAAGAATTGAAGAACAAAAGAAAGAAAGAAGGAATAGAGCAACCAAACCAAAGAACTAATCCACCAATGATAACAAGTGCTTAGAATGCTACCAAAAAATAAAAGACTGACACAACCCTAGGACCCATGGTGAAAGCAAAGCTATACAGACAATATCACACAAAGAAGCATACACATACACACTCACAAAAAGAGCAAAAGAAAAAAATATCTATCTATCTAAAAACAGAGCAACCAAATCAATAAACAAATCTACCAATGATAATAAAGTCTAAATACTAAACTAAGGTAAACATAAAACCAGAAACAGATTAAATGCAGAAAGCAAACCCCAAGTCTATATTTGCTCTGAAAGTGCACTGCCTCAATATTGGGATGATTCGTTGTCTATTCAGGTATTCCACAGATGCAGTGTACATTAATTTGAAGGTGGAGATTTAATTTGCTGTTCCTGAGGCTGCTGGGAGAAATTCCCCTGTTTTTTCTTTTTTTGCACAGCTCCTGGGGTTCAACTTTGGAATTGGCCCTGTCTTTTCATGTAGGTTCCCTGAAGACATCTGTTCCGTGCCCAGAGAGGACAGGGTTAAAGGAGCAGCTGATTAGGAGGCTCTGGATCACTCAGGTCAGGGGGAAGGAGGGTTACAGAATACGGGGTGAACCTGCGGCGGCAGAGGCCAGTGTGATGTTGCAACAGACTGAGGCGTGCTGTGTGTTCTTCTGGAGAAGTTGTCCCTGGATCATGGGACCCTAGCAGTGGAGGGCTGCACAGGCTCCCTAGAGGGGAGGTGTGGATAGTAACCTGCGCTTTCACACAGGTTTCTTGGTGGCTGCAGCAGCAGCCTTAATGTTTCATGCCCGTCTCTGGTGTCCCTGCTGATAGCCGTGGCTCGCGCCCATCTCTGGAGCTTGTTTAGGCTTTTCCTAATTTATTTTTTCCCTAATCTGTTTAGGTGTTCTGAAACCCCTCTCCTCGCGCACCCCGAAACAATGGTCTCTTGCCTCTTAGGCAGTTCCAGACTTTTTCCCGGACTCCTTCCCAGCTAGCTGTGGTGCACTAGCCCCCTTCAAGCTGTGTTCACGCAGCCAACCCCAGTCCTCTCCCTGGGATCTGAACGCCAAAGCTGAAGCCTCAGCTCTCAACCCCCACCTGCCCTGGTGGGTGAGCAGACAAGCCTCTCAGGCTGGTTAGTGCTGGTCAGCACTGATCCTCTGTGCAGGAATCTCTCTGCTTTGCCCTCCGCACCCCTGTTGCTGCACTCTCCTCCGTGGCTCCGAAGCTTCCCCTCCACCACCACCCCTCTCTGCCATTGAAGGGGCTTCTAGTGTGTGGAAACTTTTCCTCCTTCACAGCTCCCTCGCTGAGGTGTAGGCCTGTCCCTATTCTTCTGTCTCTGTTTTTCCTTTTTTCTTTTGCCCTACCCAGGTACTTGGGGAGTTTCTTGCCTTTTGGGAAGTCTGAGGTCTTCTGCCAGCGTTCAGTAGGTGCTCTGTAGGAGTTGTCCCACATGTAGATGTATTTCTGATGTATTTGTGGGGAGGAAGGTGATCTCCACATCTTACTCCTCCGCCATACTGAAGGTCTCCTTTGCCTTTTTATTTTGTCTTTCTGTGAATGTGGTTTTCATTCCACAGGCTGTAGGATTATAGCTCTCCTTGCTTCTGCTGTCTTCCCTCTGGTGGCTGAGGCTATCTATCAGTTCTGTCTTAACTAGACAATCAATGCTCTGTGTTATTTATATATTTATCTACATTCACATTACCATTCAACATAAGTGTACTTAATAATTTCTTTTTAGGTTGATGTTTCAACATTATCTTCTTCTGATGATTAGTGCCTCTAAATATGACTATTGGGACAAGGAGTATTTTTTTCCCTAATCTGTTTTCTTTCCAAAACATAGAAAAGAAAAAGAAAATGTGCTTGGGATAAACCTTCACTTATAGCATTTACCAAAATAGAATCAGCAACTGATACAAGGGACAAGGCTGATGGTTTTATTTTACTTCCCAGCAACAGAGTGAGGATGTTAATAATGAAATTTTAAAAATAATACCTTGAAATGAAAATGTAGCTCAAATTAACTTTTGCTTTATATATTTCTTTGGAGTAAAGATGGCTGAAATTTAATCCTCTACTATTTTCAATACCCTCTGAATAGCATAAATCCTAACCAGGTTTTAATTCATTTCTTTGAGGAAATTTTCTTCCTTATGTCTCATTTCCTGAACCCTACTCTGCATTCCAGTTTGATGTTATCCCAAGTGCTGTTTGCAAATTGATCTAATTGCAAATGTTGGAGATTGCTTGAACTGTGGAAACATTACCCATGATAATTTGTTGTTACTCATAAAGAATAAGATATATTGACTACAATTTATCTAATATGCTCAAATATATATTTACTGTATTACATAATATATTCAAAATATAATAATAAATCAATAACAATCGGCATTTATTGAGGAAGTGTTACATTCTAGGGACAGGATTAAAACCTTTACGTGCTCACTTAGTCGTAACAATTCTATGAGGTAGTTCTCATTACCCCTATTTTATACAGAGAAAGAAATGTAACTAAGTGGATGAAGTAGAACTCAAATAGGGTTCTTTATGGCTACAATGTCTCTGGCCTTAATTTCTTTGCTATGTAAAAATTCACTGATATTGTGGTCAAGCCAAATTGTATTCAGAATCTGCTGTGCCTTTACTATATATCACCATGCAAGGGGAGCTTGAATAATTGATGGAGTACACTGGCATTGGTAGGCAGTTTGGCAGCTGATCACTGGGGATGTTTGCTAAGCCTTTGTTTATGGTTTGATGGAAAGAGTAATAGTATTTGGAGTCACAAAACTTGCATTTAAATCCTAAATCTAGGAATCTCTTGGGCAAGTTACTTAATGAGCTTGAGCCTTAGCCTTCTTGCCTGTAGAGTTAATATTATTAATATTTTTCCCCAGAGATGTTTCAGGTATTAAGTTACATGAAATTATATTGAGGATGGGAATATCTAAGCTTGCGTTTAACAGGAAATTCAAAATAATTGGCAAACTGATGGAGGGATTTACCTTCCAGAAACCTACTCTCAGGGTACTTGGGAATTTTCTGGCATGTCTGGGGAAATGGTGGGATGACCTCAACATATGTCCTTTTACAGGAAAATGAGGAGCCTTCAGGAAGAAAATTCATCCTTAGGGAAGAAGGATCCAGGAGTGATAAACTTTATCAAATTATAAAATCTTAATACTGTAAAGGAGGAAGAATTCTAAATAGAGTTTGGTGTCCATCAGTAAAAATTGTCTCCCAACATAGTCTCCATTGAACTTTAGACCAAAAGCCAAGTAGAGCATAAAAATGGAAAGAACTGTTTACTAAATTATTTATAGCACTATGTAGAACAAGAAAAATTGCTTTGGGATTCCTCTGACAGAGGGAAACATAGGAAAAACATCTCTCTTACTTTGCAACAGACCATCTCAAAAGTTTGGACACTTGGAACTTTTAGAAAATTTTGTCAAAAGCATAGGCAGCACTGGCGGCACCAGAAGTAAATGCAATTTATGTGTCACCTTGGTTGGGCTAAGGGATGCCAGATCACTGGTGAAAGTATTTCTGGGTGGATCTGTGAGAGTGTCTCCAGAAGAGATTAGCATTTGAATTGGTAAACAGAATAGAGCAGATGGCCTGCCCCAATATAGGTGGGCATCATACAATCTCATGAGGACCCAAATACAGCAAAAAAGTGGAGGATGTGTGAATTTGCCATCTGTCTGGTTGAGCTGAGATATCCATCTTCTCCTGCCCTCAGATATTGGCATTCCTGATTCTTAGGATTTTTGACATAAGTGCAATGGCAATTGAATGGAGGAAAGAGCAGTCTTTTCAATAAATGGTACAACTGGACATCCACAGGCAAAAAATAATAAACTTCGACTTCAGCCTCATAACTCTTACAAAAATGAACTCAAATTGGTTCATAGATCTAAATGTAAAGGGTAAAGCTTTAAAACTTTCAAAAGAAAATGTAGAAGAAAATCTTCATGACCTGGGAATAGGCAAATAATTCTTAGACATTATACCAAATGTATGATCCATTTAAAAAATGATTAATGGTCATCCACCAGAGGGCAGACAGCAGAAGCAAGAAGAACTACAACCTGCAGCCTGTGGAACAAAAACCACATTTACAGAAAGATAGACAAGATGAAAAGGCAGAGGGCTCTGTACCAGATGAAGGAACGAGACAAAACCCTAGAAAAACAACTAAATGAAGTAGAGTTAGGCAACCTTCCAGAAAAAGAATTCAGAATAATGATGGTGAAGATGATCAAGGACCTCGGAAAAAGAATGGAGGCAAAGACTGAGAAGATGCAAGAAATGTTTAACAAAGACCTAGAAGAATTAAAGAACAAACAAACAGAGATGAACAATACAATAACTGAAATGGAAAATACACTAGAAGGAATCAATAGCAGAATAACTGAGGCAGAAGAACAGAGAAATGACCTAGAAGACAGAATGGTGGAATTCACTGTTGAGGAACAGAATAAAGAAAAAAGAATGAAAAGAAATGAAGACAGCCTAAGAGACCTCTGGGACAACATTACATGCAACAACATTTGCATTATAGGTGTACCAGAAGGAGAAGAGAAAGAGAAAGGACCCGAGAAAATATTTGAAGAGATTATAGTCATAAACTTCCCTAACATGGAAAAGGATATAGCCACCCAAGTCCAGGAAGGGCAGAGAGTCCCATACAGGATAAATCCAAGGAGAAACACTCCAAGACACACAGTAATCAAAATGGCAAAAATTAAAGACAAAGAAAAATTATTGAAAGCAGCCAGGGAAAAACAACCAATAACATACAAGGGAACTCTCATAAGGTTAACAGCCGATTTCTCAGCAGAAAGTCTACAAGCCAGAACGGAGTGGCATGATATACTTAAAGTGATGAAATGGAAGAAACTAAAACCAAGATTACTCTACCCAGCAAGGATCTGATTCAGATTTGATGGAGAAATCAAAAGCTTTACAGACAAGCAAAAGCTAAGAGAATTCAGCACCACCAAACCAGCTCTACAACAAATGCTAAAGGAATTTCTCTAAGTGGGAAACACAAGAGAAGAAAAGGACCTACAAAAACAAACCCAAAACAATTAAGAAAATAGTCATAGGAACATATATATTGATAATAACCTTAAACGTGAATGGATTCAATGCTCCACCCAAAAGACACAGGCTTGCAGAATGGATACAAAAAGAAGAACTATATATATGCTGTCTACAAGAGACCCACTTCAGACCTAGGGACACATACAGACTGAAAGTGAGCAGATGGAAAAAGATATTCCATGCAAAGGGAAATCAAAAGAAAGCTGGAGTAGCAATACTCATATCAGATAAAATAGACTTTAAAGAATGTTACAAGACACAAGGAAGGACACTACATAATGATCAAGGGATCAATCCAAGAAGAAGATATAAGAATTATAAATATATAGGCACCCAACATAGGAGCACCCAATACATAAAGCCACTGCTAACAGCTCTAAAAGAGGAAATTGACAGTAAAACAAAAATAGTGTGGGACTTTAACACCTCACTTATACCAAAGGGCAGATCATCCAAAAGGAAAATAAGGAAACAAAAGCTTTAAATGACACAACAGACCAGATAGATTTAATTGATATTTATAGGATATTCATCCAAAAACAGCAGATTATACTTTCTTCTCAGATGCGCACGGAACATTCTCCAGGATAGATCATATCTTGGGTCACAAATCAAACCTCAGTAAATTTAAGAAAATTGAAATCATATCAAGCATCCTTTCTGACCACCAGGCTAAGAGATTAGAAATGAATTACAGGGAAAAAAACGTAGAAAACACAAATACATGGGGGCTAAACAATACATTACTAAATAACCAAGAGATCACTGAAGAAATCAAAGAGGAAATCAAAAAACACCTAGAGACAAATGACAAGAAAACATGATGATCCAAAACCTATGGGATGCAGCAAAAGCAGTTCTAAGAGGGAAGTTTATAGCTATAGAAGACTATCTCAAGAAACAAGAAAAACCTCAAATAAACAATCTAACCTTACACCTAAAGGAACTAGAGAAAGAAGAACAAACAAAACACAAAATTAGCAGAAGGAAAGAAATCATAAAGATCAGAGCAGAAATAAATGAAACAGAAACAAAGAAAACAATAGCAAAGATCAATAAAACTAAAAGCTGGTTCTTTGAGAAGATAATATTGATAAACCATTAGCCAGACTCATCAAGAAAAGAGGGAAAGGACTCAAATCAATAATATTAGAAACAAGAAAGGAGAAGTTACAACAGACACCGCAGAAATACAAAGCATCCTGAAGAGACTATTAAAAGCAACTCTATGCCAATAAAATAGATAACCTGGAAGAAATGGACAAATTCTTAGGAAGGTATAGCCTTCCAAGACTAAACCAGGAGAGATAGAAAATATGAACAGAGCAATCACAAGTAATGAAATTGAAACTGTGATTAAAAATCTTCCAATAAACAAAAGTCTAGGACCAGATGGCTTCACAGGTGAATTCTATCAAACATTTAGAGAAGAGCTAACACCCATCCTTCTCAAACTCTTCCAGAAAATTGCAGAAGAAGGAACACTCCCAAACTCATTTTATGAGGCCACCATCACCCTGATACCAAAACCAGACAAAGATACTACAAAAAAAGAAAATTACAGACCAATATCACTGATGAATACGATGCAAAAATCCTCCACAAAATACTAGCAAACAGAATGCAGCAACACATTAAAAGGATCATACACCATGATCAAGTGGGATTTATCCCAGGGATGCAAGGATTCTTCAATATATGCAAATCAATCAATGGGATACACCATATTAACAAGTTGAAGAATAAAATCCATATGACCATCTCAATAGATGCAGAGAAAGCTTTTGACAAAATTCAACACTGATTTATGATAAAAACTCTCCAGAAAGTGGGCATAGAGGGAAACTACCTCAACATAATAAGGTCATATACAACAAACCCACAGTAAATATCATTCTCAATGGTGAAAAACTGAAAGCATTTCCTCTAAGATCAGGAACAAGACAAGGATGTCCACTCTCACCACTAGTATTCAACATAGTTTTGGAAGTTCTAGCCTTGGCAATCAGAGAAGAAAAAGAAATAATAGGAATACAAACTGGAAAAGAAGAAGTAAACCTGTCACTGTTTGCAGATGACATGATACTATACATAGAGAATCCTAAAGATGCCACCAGAGACTACTCGAGCTAATCAATGAATTTGGTAAAGTTGCAGGATACAAAATTAATGCACAGAAATCTCTTGCATTCCTATACACTAATGATGAAAAATCTGAAAGAGAAATTAAGGAAACACTCCCATTTACCATTGCAACAAAAAGAATAAAATACCTAGGAATAAACCTACCTAGAGAGACAAAAGACCTGTAAGCAGAAAACTATAAGACACTGATGAAAGAAATTAAAGATGATACCAACAGATGGAGAGATATACCATGTTCTTGGATTGGAAGAATCAATATTGTGAAAATGACTATACTGCCCAAAGCAATCTACATTTTTTTTGCAATCCCTATGAAATTACCAATGGCATATTTTACGTAACTAGAACAAAAAATCTTAAAATTTGTATGGAGACAGAAAAGACCCCGAATAGCCAGGCCACCTTGAGGGAAAAAAATGGAGCTTGAGGAATCAGACTCCATGACTTCAGACTATACTACAAAGCTACAGTAATTAGGACAATATGGTACTGGCACAAAAACAGAAACATGGATCAATGGAACAAGATAGAAAGCCCAGAGATAAACCCAGGCACCTATGGTCAACTAACCTATGAAAAAAGAGGCAAAGATATACAATGGAGAAAAGGCAGTCTCTTCAATAAGTGGTGCTGGGAAAACTGGACAGGTACATGTAAAAGAATAAAATTAGAAAACTCCCTAACACCATACACAAAAATAAACTCAAAATAGATTAGAGACCTAAATGTGAGGCCCAATACTATAAAACTCTTAGAGGAAAACATAGGAAGAACACTCTTTGAAATAAATCACAGCAAGATCTTTTTTGATCCACATCCTAGAGTAATGGAAATAAAAACAAAAATAAACAAATGGGACCTAATGAAACTTCAAAGCTTTTGCACAGCAAAGGAGACCATAAACAAGATGAAAGGACAACCCTCAGAATGGGAGAAAATATTTGCAAATGAATCAATGGACAAAGGATTAATCTCCAAAATATATAAACAGCTCAATATTAAAAAAAAAAACAAGCAACACAATCAAAAAATGGGCAGAAGACCTAAACAGACATTTCTCCAAAGAAGACGTACAGATGGCCAAGAGGCACATGCAAAGCTGCTCAACATCACTAATTATTAGAGAAATGCAAATCAAAACTACAATGAGGTATCACCTCACACCAGTTATAATCAGAAAATCTACAAACAACAAGTGCTGGAGAGGATGTGGAGAAAAGGGAACCCTCTTGCAGTTTTGGGGGTAATGTAAATGGATACAGCCACTATGGAGAACAGTATGGAGGTTCCTTAAAAAACTAAAAATAGAATTACCATATGATCCAGCAATCCCACTACTGGACATATACCCAGAGAAAACCATAATTCAAAAAGAGACATGCACCCCAATATTCACTGCAGCACTATTTACAGTAGCCAGGTCATGGAAGCAACCTAAATGCCCATCAACAGACGAATGGATAAAGAAGATGTGGTATATATATACAATGGAATATTACTCAGCCATAAAAAGGAATGAAATTGAGTCATTTGTTGAGATGTGAATGGATCTAGAGACTGTTATACAGAGTGAAGTAAGTCAGAAAGAGAAAAACAAATATCGTATATTAATGCATATATGTGGAACCTAGAAAAATGGTACAAATGAACCAGTTTGCAGGGCAGAAACTGAGACACAGATGTAGAGAACAAACATATGGACACCAAAGGGGGAAAGCCGCAAGGGGGTGCTGGTGGTGGTGTGATGAATTGGGCAATTGGGATTGACATGTAGACACTGATGTGTATAAAATTGATGACTGATAAGAACCTGCTGTATTAAAAAAAAATTATAAGTAGTTTTATGTGGAATACAAAAAAGAAAAAGAATCACCTGCCAATGCAGGGGACACAGGTTTGATCCCTGGTCTGGGAGGATCCCACATGCCATGGAGCAACTAAGCCCCTGAGCCACAACTACTGAACCTGCTTGCCACAACTACTCAGACCGAGTGCCACAACTACTGAAGCCCGCATGCCTAGAGCCTGTGCTCCACAACAAGAGAAACCACCGCAATGAGAAGCCCATGCACTGCAATGAAGAGTAGCCCCCATTTGCCACAACTAGAGAAAGCCCGTGCAGCAATGAAGACACAATGCAGACAAAAATAAAATGAATTAAATAAATAAGTAAAAATAAAACCACTGATCATTCCTATGAGAAAAAAAAATTAATGGATTTCATCAAAATTCAAAACATTTGTCTGTGAAAGAATGTTAAGAGAATGAAAAGACAAACTAAAGTCTGGAAGAAAATACTTGCAAATCACATATTTGACAAAGTACTTGTATCCAGAATATATGAAAAAGTCTCAAAACTCAAGCGTCAAAACACAAACAACCTTGTTCAGAAATGGCAAATGATTTGAGCAGATACTTCATCAAAGAGGACACAGTGATATCAAATAAACACATGAAAAAAAGACTCACATCTTTAGCCATTGGGCTAATGCAAATTAAAACTATGATGAGATAACACTAGATACCTGGCAAAGATACAGAACAACTGAAACTCTCATTCATTGCTGTTGGTAATGCAAAATGGTATAGCCACTCTGGAAAACAGTTTAGCAGTTGTTATAAAGTTAAATATACACTTAACATATGACCCAACAATTCCACTCTTAGGTATTTACTTTAGTGAAATGAAAACATATATTCACACAAAAAAACTGAGCATGATTGTTTATAGCAGCTCTATTCATAATCACTCCAAACTGGAAATAGTCCAACTGTCCTTTAACAGCTGAATGGATAAACAAACTTGAGATCCATCCACACAATGGCATACTACTCGGCAATGAAAAGGAGTGAACTATTGATATGTTAATTGGATGTCTCAAAGATATTATGCTGACTGAAAGAAGCCAGTCTTAAAATGTTATATACTGTATGATTCTACGAATACGGTATTCTTGAAAAGACAAACTTACAGTGACAAACAGATCAGTGGATGCCGGGAGCTAGGGATGGGAAGTGGAGTAGCTACAGAGGGGCATCATCAGCAGTTATTTAGGATGAGGGAACAGTTCTGTATCCTGACTGTGGTGGTGGCTAAATGAATCTCTACACATGTTAAAGTTCACAGAACTGTACCTAAAAAGTCAATTTTACCATATGTTAATAAGAAAAAGAATCATTAGGGGCAGCACCTTCCCAAGCTCTCTGTGTCACCAAATGCTGTCCTTGTTCTTGCATTCTGTTGCCACATTACCATCCTTTTCAAAAGTGATCTACGCCAATCTAAAATATAGCACAAATGTACCTATCCACAAAAGAGAAACTGACTCACAGACACAGAGAACAGACTTGTGGTTGCTGAGGGGGAGGGGAGGAGGGAGAGGGATGGCCTGGGAGTTTGGGGTTGGTAGATGCAAACTATTACATTTAGAATGGATAAACAACAAGGTCCTACTGTGTCGCAAAGGGACCTGTATTCTATATCCTGTGATAAACCATAATGGAAAAGAATATTAAAAAAATCATGTCTATATGTGTATAGCTGAGTCACTTTGCTGTACAGCAGAGATTGGCACAACACTGTAAATCAACTATACTTCAATAAAAAAATTATTGCCTAAAAAAAAAGAAAATTATAAAAAATTTGATAATACTCGGTTGGGGAGAGTATGGGAAAATATGTCCTCTTATACACTGCTGTATTGAAATATGGCAATATCTAGCTAAATAAAAATGCACATACACTCAGGAAAAAGTGATCCATATCCACTTCTTCTACCTACTCCATAATATTCAGCATACTGTTCTCTGTCTCACTAAAACTGCTCCCTAAAGGCACTCAAAATCCCTATTCCTCTGCCCACATGGACTTCCTTAATAATTCTGGCTCACTCTGCCATGTCATGTCTTGACTCTTATAACTCTTTCTGTATCCTTCTTCTTGGCACATATTCTAACACTTGTATTATTCAAAAAATGTCTCAGGTGCATATATTGATCTGTCATAACCAAAAGTCTTTTTCTTCAAAAAGCATGGAGATAGAGGATAAACCTCAGACTTGCTGGAGCCACAGTAATCAAAACGTTATGTTGAAAAAAGAGCCAATATTAACCCTATGAGTGTGAGACTTTTGGGAGGATAGCTTAGGACAAAATACCTAATTCTGATTGTCTACAAAATGATTAATTACAAAATTTCATTGAAGAATATACATACCATAACCAATCATGCATACATGTGCACACACACACTCATCTACATGAAGAATGCAATTATCATTATCCATTCAAAATGACTGGTTGTGGTCATAGCGAGGTGGGGTGATAGTTTTTAAATTCTTTTTTAGATTGAACACACTCATAAAATTTCATTTTCATATCTCTTTTACACAACTTCCAGCACGTTTGCTTTGGCCTCTCTTGTAATTTAATTATTTTGATCAGCTATGTTTTTGCAATCAAGTGCTGAAAGGGGCCAGAATATTTTGACATTGGTGAAGTTGTAAAATATTTTTACTCCAAACATTCTATCTTCAGCCAGACTTGTCTCTGTGTGGTTTTCTCTGCTGGAGTTGCCCATTCCACATTCATTCAATACACACTGATTGACAACTTACCATGTGCCAGGTACAATGTTAGATGTTGTCAGTAAAGTGATGAATAAAACAGACATGGCCACTGCGTTCATGGGGTCTACAGTCTAGTGGCTGTAAGCAGACAAATGAGCCAGTATTTGCAGGACCTATGTGTAAGGAAATGTAAGTTATGGATGCACATAGAAGAGGTGCCTGACCAAGTCACTGGAAGTCAGAGATGGTTTCCTGGAGGGAATGACTCTTGTCTGAGTTTTCAGAATAAGTAAGAGTTAAATAGGCCAAGAATGATGGGAATGGATTGACAGAAGAAAAACGTGACAACATTAGGTCCAACAGTCCTAGGATTCTGGTACCATTGTAACCTGACATCTCAGAAACATGACTTCATTCTCCTGTGAAGCCTTCCCTTGCTTCTCTGAAACACAGGATCTTCTGTCCTGTGAATGCAGCAGAATGTGTTGCCTGCGTCTATTTTTGGCACTTCTATGCTACCAGAAAGCAGAATAACTTTTCATATGGGTGATCCACTTAGGATCACAGGCTCTGGGATAAGAGTCCCTAAGTTTGCTCTGGGTTTGAATTCTGACTATGTGATATTTCACTACTTATTATCCTCTTTAGAGACTTCAGTTTCAACATCTATAAAATATGAGTAATAATACCTACTTTACAGGGTTATTATTGCAAAGGTTAAGCGAGCTCATAAATGCAACCATTCATTTCTTTAGAACAGTGCATCACTATTGCTAAGCACCCAAAATAAATGTTACCTATTACTAATATATGTGCATGCCATAGTTTCCAAGCTAAATTATAAGTTCCTGGAAGGCGAAACCAAGTTTTTATCAAAAAAGGCTAAGAGTATTCTACATAAAATTTTATTTAATTCCTTCAATAATTCCGAGTTTGATATTATTTTTCTTTTTTTTAGCTACATTTTAAAAAATTTATTTATTTTATTTATATTATTTATTTTTGGCTGTGTTGGGTCTTCGTTGCTGTGCGGGTTTTCTCTAGTTGTGGTGAGTGGGGGCTACTCTTCATTGCAGTGCACAGGCTTCTCATTGCGGTGGCTTCTCTTGTTGTGGAATGTGGGCTCCAGGCGTGTGGGCTTCAGTAGTTGTGGCACATGGGCTCAGTAGTTGTGGCTCGCGGGCTGTAGAGCACAGGCTCAGTTGTCGTGGCGCACGGGCTTAGTTGCTCTGCAGCATGTGGGATCTTCCTGGACTGGGGCTCGAACCCGTGTCCCCTGCATTGGCAGGTGGATTCTTAACCACTGTGCCACCAGGGAAGTCCCAATATTATTTTTCTCTTGTTTCAGATGTGAAGGCTGAGGCTCAGAGATGTTAACTTAAGGTTGACAGCAAGTAAATGGGAGAATTAATCCCATGTTCCTCTCACCATAAAGACCCTGCCATTTCCATAACATAATGAAATAAGAGAAGGAAAATGTGTCACTCTGGGGTTTTGGGTTACAAACAACAGAAATGGAGATTGACTTATTTAAGCCAAAAGGAAATGATTGGAAGGTCATCTGGTACCTCTCAGATTAGTGGGACGGCTGGAGGGCAAGGTCTGAGAAGGGAAGTTGAATGTCCAGAAACACAGCCTGTTTAGTATGCTACCATGGCCCTCAGTCTGGGGCACCAAGGCAGAATCTAAACAGTGCCTGCTTCTTCTTGACAATGCTGTGGTTTTATCCAAAACAATAAATACACTTTAAATCTAGGAAATGGTGATGCTGGCTTTATCTGTTCTGCTTGGTTGCACCTGGATTCCAAGCCAACCTACTGGCATAAGTGCAGAAAGGAAAGATTCAGGTTTCAAGTGTTGGGTATTTCTTTGTAGGCTTCTGGGAACTGAGATGATACAGAACAAGCACAAAGAGGAGAAGGGGGCTGGGATTCTAGTTGCCATGAAAGAATCAAGGAAAAGTTCAAGCATAAGGCAAAATGAGGAAAACAAGGAAACATAAACACAAATATTAAGTCTAGGAAAAGATCCTAATGAGCATTAAGAAAACAAGACTAGTTTTATATAGTTTGTGAATAAGAAAAGAAACAGAGAATCAATATCTAATAATATGGGAGATCCTGATTTAGAGATCAAAATAGAAACAACCAGGCTAATTACAGGAAGAGCTTAGAGGGGGCCAAAGGAAGAGACTTTTGGGGTACTGTGTCAGAAAGCATTATTCTAAAAGGAAATTAAGAGTTCCAGTTCTCCTCCCCCCTCCTCCACAAAACTAAAAGGCTGTTGGGCCTCACATTTTCCAGCAAGATCACAGATTCCTAACTGGGTCACATGAACACTAAATCCTTTCATATTTTCTTTGATGTGTGTGCAAGGTGGGGCGCCCAACCTCTCTCTGAGCCCATAGCTTCAGGGACAGACACACAGACAATGGACAGGGAAGACAATAACTATCTAACTGCTCAAAGTAGCATAATTTAACATTAGAGTTCAGTGCTGGGGTTTTTTTGTTTGTTTTTTCATGAAAATACATTTTATTTTAAATATAGCAGTGTGTACATGTCAATCCCAGATCAGTGCTGTTTTTATACAGATCCTTCACCATAAGCTGTGTCTGCAACAAGAGATATAATCAGGATTTTTCTCTACGTGAATTGGGGGAATTGTTAAAATCATTTTAACTATCATTTACGGAGGACTTCACATCAAGCATTATTCTATGTGCATTCATTAAATCCACATAGCAGTCTATGGGGTGAATAAAATTAGTCTCCATTATACAGAAGAGGAGGTGGAAGCTAGTGGGTTTAGATAATGTGCCCAAGTTCACGCAAAAAGAAAGCTGGGACTTTAACTTAGATCTGTGGAACACTTCAGCAGTTTAGCTGATTTCTGTTGCAGATGAAAAATACTGACCCTTTAAATCCTAAGGCATATGTTGTTCAACATAGCAGGGGATCTGGAGGGCAGACTGTTGAGCAGTACAGTGATGTCTTCAAGGACTGAAGTTTCTATCTTTCTACTCTGCTGTATGTGTTGGTGCTATCTCATGTCTAAGAGCATGAACAGTATGTAGCAGTTTAGGCATCCCATGAAGACATGACCACATTTGTTTAAAAAGAGGAGGGAGGGGTCTCCCCTGGTGGTGCAGTGGTTGAGAGTCCGCCTGCCGATGCAGGGGACACGGGTTCGTGCCCCGGTCCGGGAAGATCCCACATGCCGCAGAGCGGCTGGGCCCGTGAGCCATGGCCGCTGAGCCTGCGCGTCTGGAGCCTGTGCTCTGCAACGGGAGAGGCCACAACAGTGAGAGGCCCGCGTACCGCAAAAAAAAAAAAAAAAAGGAGGGGGGGATGTCCTCCATAAGTCTCTTTTTTATTAGTGAGAAAATCTCCCCCTGCCAATGTCTCCAGTAAGTTTCTCCACATATATACTATTGACTAGTATTAAGTCACATGTCTACGCCTAAATCCAGTCGCCTTCCAAGATCATGGAATTACTATTATTGGCTTAGATCAATCATGATTCACTGCCTGAGGCTGTTATAGGGGTCAGTTTCCCTTAGCAAGCAAAAGAAGGGGGTGCATAGGGAAATGGGTGGTGGTGACGGCGGTTGGGAAGGCAAGAAAATTTCTCTGCCACAGATACTACAAAAAAATTCTTGTTCTAGAAACTAATTTAGTTCTAATACGAGTGATGGAAATGGAGGAGAGAGGAGGAAAGGAAAGAAAAGGCAAGGAGGGGGAAGGAAAGGGAGGTAACACTTACTGAGCATTTATTGTATAAATTATGTTAGCCCCTTTCGCATACTTCACCATATATTCTTTCTATGGTACTTTTATTGTACCCATTTTCTAGAAGCTCTATAAAGACCTTCAAATCGCACTGCCCCAAATGGAGGAATGATCATTTTAATCCAACCTGATTGATTAGAAAGTACATGTTCTTTTGCTCTTAGGGGAGATTGATTAGAAGTTATTCACTTTAGATTCAAGTATAAAGGAGACTAATATCAAAGGAAAACTGCCATCTTTTCCTGGAAAACTAGTCTAATGCCTCGTGGAACCTTCAAATCTCTCAAAACCCCAAATTAAGCTAAGTCACTAGTTCATTACTTATATTCATGGCCTGCTGTGCCATTGTCTATGTTGTATTTCTTGGTATTGGGTAAGTAAGGAAGAGGAGATTTTTCTGACCCTCCACTGGATCCTTATTACCATATATCAGAAGCTATGACAACCATAGACAGCATTGGTAGGGAACCAAGAAAAAAAAGAAAATCAGAAAAATCACAGGCAGGAATGGTACAAGAACTCCAAGAGGGGCTTCTAATATTTCCTTGTTATTGAAAATTACACTTCATAAAAACTCTTGTTCATTTAAAGTTTGAAGAGTGACAGAAAAATGGCTTTCAGACTTAGGTCTGCTAAATGTAGAATAAATCAAAAAAGATGGAACAAGGAGAAACTTCAAGAAAAGCAAAACAGAAAGTCAGTATGCAGTATAAATAACACTTCATCAGTGCTGTAGTGTCTTACAAAACAGCCTAGAAAATTCCACGGTGTAATCGTAGTATACAGTGCAGGAGAGAATAATTTACTATCATTAGGGGTTTGTAATCCCCACCATGGAAAGGGGAATGTTCACATATAACTCTTTAATGATAGTGGACTTGCAGGCATAAATCCCTAAATGATGAGATGTGAATACATTTTAGAAATTCAAGTTTCTGTTGGGTAAGAAAAAGTCAGGCTGTCTGGTTTGATTGGCTTGCATATCAAAATCTGTTGCTGATCTGCTGAGAACTGCAACCTTGGGAGTGAGCTACATCCATTCTACATCTGAAGAAGGGCGACCCTCAGGGGTAGGGCATAGTGGTTTAATCTTTTACTCATCAGGTACACATCAACACTATAAACACACAAGTTCCAGTTAGTGGTAGTCTATGCCAAAGGCATGGCAGCCTGCCACACCATCCAAAAACACTCTCAGAAATAACTCAAGTGTTTCCTGTCAGGAAAGCTTTTTTCTGTGCTAAGTTTTAGATATTCAGCTTAGTGTGGATCTAAAACAAAAATGAGGAACAGGAAAAATTAATAATTTTACACTCCACCCTCCAAACTCCCTTTTCCTCTCTTAGCAAAGTTTCTTGTCTCAATGCTCTTTAATTCTCAAACTCTCTTCAATGAAATCATCTGTAAAGCAAAGATTTGAAACTTATTAACACGGAAGTGCAAATGAAAGACAGGAGTGTAAACGTTACTTCTCCCAGAGGCATTTTTAAAAAAAATTTTAACCTCCATCCAATCTTTAAGCTAAGCAAGATTTAGAAAATTTTCCTAAGGGGTGTTCACCAGACAAAGATGCCTAGATGTTGGACGAGAAGTAGGGAGTTCCCAGAGGCTGAATTAGATCATATGGGGTGTGTGTGTGTGTGTGTGTGTGTGTGTGTGTGTGTGTGTGTGTGTGTGTGTGGTGGTGCACATTGGTGGGGGGTGGGAATCATTACAGCAGGTTGTGTGTTCAGCCTGATTCCCACCCTGATTTCATCTTCTTTCAGCACCTGCAGCAGGATTGATAATGCATGTTCATTCCTCCCTCCTTCAAGTACTCTAAAAGAGGGAAAAACTTTTACTTGTAAAAGCTTAGTACTGCTATGCAATGGCATCCCTCTCTCTCCCCCGCTCCCCCATGAAAACGAAACTATGTATCCCACTGTTACACCCTGGAAATGCAGGTTGTCCCCAATGCCCCATCTCTGCTCTGCTGGCAGACCACCTAGTCAGCTGCAGTCTCATCTTTCAGATTTCTCAGGTGCGAGCCAGATGCCACTCTATGGGCTGAGCACCAGAGAACACATAAACACATATCAAACTCTCCAAAATGCCCGTTTCCCTAGAATTACTGTTGGAGACGTGGTGAGGACGGAATACACAGTACACTAATAGCACTTTCAAAAATCCTTTCTGATTTTACACTCCTCAGACACTTTAACTTCAAATGTTTTATGCAAACAAGTGGGTGCCAGGCGACGGTATTGAAGCCTGTAATTAGGCATCTTCTTGCAAACCCTGTTTGTATAATCTTACACTGGGGTATGGGAGGAGTTGGAGCCTATTTTCTTGGAGCCATGGGTAAAACTAAGACTGGAATCATTTCATTTTGACAACCTGTTACTTGTGGGTATGTTGGGGGTGGCACGGGGTCCCATGACTAGAAGCAGTGTCCACAGGAGACAAGAACCAGCCTATCAAAGCACAGTGTTCGGAAGAAATCAGTCCTGGAAGAACCATGGCTCCTTCTGGTTCTTTGAAAAATAGGCAAACATTTAGTTTACACCTGAAGAGGAGGCTTTCCTCGTCTGCATTTTACTGTTTCATGTTGGCTTTCCTCGTCTGCATTTTACTGTTTCATGTTGGCAAATTCAAGAGCACATGCTGCTTTCTTTATTGGACACTTAGAGTGGCACATCCCTGTTGATGGGGTACACATGGTGGGAAGGAGAGGCTGAAGAGCCAGAGGGGAAAAGAGGCAGAGGTGTTCCCAGAAGTTCCTTTGGAGAAACTTTTATGTTAGCCAGCAGGAGCAACAACAACGATAAACCATCCTGCAGGGGACTGACTTAGGTTTCTGTTCTAAAACAGAACTTTTGCCATCAGAGGGTTTTTAGTATTCCGGTCTGCAGCAGGAGTGGCTTGTGGTCAGTCTCAACATTGCTAGAGAAGCACAGAGTTTTCTTAAAAGTCCCAAATTGTTTGTGTTCTTTTTAAACAGAATCAAATATAGAGATATCTCACTTATCCAACCCCACAGGGAACTGGATAAGGCCATTCCACAGAAATGCATTTATTCAGATAATATTTAAGTCTGTGCCATGATTTAATAAAGTTTGTAAAAGTGTTTTTGGTGGGGTTTTTTTTTGTCCTCCCTATTTTATTCTGGTCCTTACAACAAGCCATAAAATAAGGCATGGGAGGCTTTATTATCCCACTTGTAGCCTGCCTTGCCCCCATGACACAGGCAGAATACCTCGTGTTTGCCTTCCATGGCTCTGGGTCTTCTGATCCCAGGTGTAGTTTAGAAGTCTTTTCAATATATCACATATAGGATACCTTGGTAAATCCCATTTTTATTCACTATTAGTGAAGAGAAGAGTTGAAGTAAATTCATTAAGTGTTTTCAGCCAACTTTTTAAGTGCCAAGTTCTATTAGGTACTGTTGAAGTTATTTAGGTTTAATCAAGAATAGAGAGAGAGATATTGGATTTAGAAAACTCTGGGACGCAATTAGTGGTGTGGCTGGAATGCCACTGGCTGTGGCAGAGGCTGGGAGGCAGGTCACTACTAGGGGGGCAAGTTAGGAAGGAAAAACAGAAGTGAGAATTGGATGGGCAGATCAGGAACCTGAGAGAGGGGGGCAGAGTAGAATGGAGTCTTTATTAAGACAAGCCAGAGCTTCTGGAGTTTTAAAAGGATACTTATAGAATGACAGACATGGTTCCTGATGTCAAAGTTTTTACCATCCTAGGCTGACCCAGAAATTTCTTATTTCCTATGACTATATCATCAAGTTTCATTAGCTTTTGAAAAAAAATGAAATTATCTTACTGGAATTTTTGGAAGTCTCTTTCTATTTTAAGTATTTTCAATACCCTCATTTGGAAACAAGTAAATCCTACTCTATCAAACATTTAAAGTTGAATCTTGCGTTCTCTATTGCCCTTTTGAGAGGTGGAGAGCAGAGACATTTGCTGAAAAGAGAAAAGGCAGTACTATATCAGACTTCAAAAGCAGCATATTCCAGGGAATTCCCTGGTGGTCCAGTGGTTAAGACTCCTCGCTTCCACCGCAAGGGGCTGGGGTTCAATCCCTAGTCGGGGAACTAGGATCCCACAAGCTGTGCAATAACCCTCCCCCACCGCCACAAAAAGCAGCATATTCCTGAGATAAATGTCTAAGCAGAAGGAGAAATAGGCGCATCCTTTGAACACCAAAGAAAGTCTGCCTTCGTCACACTTGGTATATTTCTTCCACATAAAGAAATCCATGTCTGCCATCTCCTGACCCCTCTTCTGTGCTTTTGCCTTCTCCTTTTCCTCCTCCCATGGGCCGGCTACATTCTTGAGCTGACTTAATCAGCTCCAGTGTTGACCGAAAGAGTTCCTACCTTAGTTCAGGACTCCCAGCTCCTTCCAACAGTGACTTCATACTGATGATGGAGCTTTGGGAGACTGAGGTTCTTGTTTTTGAGTCTGAGTCTGTATCAGCACTTTAAACACACCCTCCCAGCTATTATACTCTCTCGGAAACCTACCAGCTGTCCCAGTTCACTCTGGAGCTTCTGTTCTGAGCCTCCTACTGAGGAACTAGTTTCCCAGGTCCTTTCTTCAGATCCTGCCTTTTCCTTCTCCAGACAAAGGAGTTCTTCCCCTGAACCCAGGCCAGGGGCTAGTGCCTGGGTACCCAAGTACTCAGCCCCTGACAACTGTCTGCAAGTTGGTCTGTATTACAGGATCTGAGTGTCACATGTTGCCAGGATTCCCAGCTGTTGGGTCCTACAGGGTGCTGCATTATCATGTTGGGTCCTTGGTGCCAACCATGTGTCTGAAACTTCACTGAAGATCAAAATAATTTTTCCCTCCCCTATTTTAGTCATGATAAAACACCCCTTTTAGTCCCTGACAGTGGCATACCATCATCTGTCTACTGCCAGCCCTGGACCCTTCTCCTTATAGCTCCTATCTTACTTGTTTACTTAGAAATCCTGATGGAAAATAGTCTTTATGGGTTATTAAAATCCTCTCTCAAATGTCTTCTTAAAAATACAAAGACTTTCAGGAAAATATAAAATAGGGTTACTTTAGTGTTAACCGACATAAATTATTTTCACTGGAAAATTACAGGCAGCATTGAAGTGTAATAAGAAAGCTGGGTTTATGTTTGTGTTGAGGGATGGAAAGAAATCTGAAAAGATGAAAAATTGCAAGTATAGAAGATTGACTTTTCTCAATTTTGCCAACACTGGCATGAGCGAGTTAAATTTCTGCCTAATAAATGTATTAAACCATAAAAATACTTTTCTTGTCAGTTAACTTAGTGCTGGAAATTCTAAAGGGAGACTTTCAAATAAGCACAATTAATCACTCCCAATTCAGCCATTCTGAAACACTTAAAGTATTTCTGAAACAATGGAAGAGTCAGGTAATATCTTCTATGAAAGTTTTTGGATATAATTTCCGTACCCTAAATTGTAAACTACTTTAGAAGAGAGATAATTTCATGAAGATTTGCATCTTGAGAACTCTGGAATTGAATAGTACAAGTTCTATGTTGGGAAATGGGAGCTGTTTGTTTCTGGTTTCTAGTCTATACTTTGTCTTTTACTTTTTCTCTGCCTTCTATCCACTTCTGAGCTGAATGCTCATTTTAAAAATCCCCTTAGAGCACCTAGTTGTATGATTAAAACTTGGTAGGTGCTGAATAATGCTTGTTAAAATGAATTGAAGACAACATGACTACATATGGACCCATTTTACCTATAATCCTAGGGCAAGACTGACTTTTTGTGTTTCTGTTGTGTGATGAAAGCCAGTTGGCAGAGAGCTAGCAGCCTTTCATTCCATGGAATCACTTTTATTATTTATTTACTATTTGTAGCACAAACATGTTTCCAGGAACTTAAGCAACTAAAATGTAGTTTTCTACTTAAATTCAATCCCTCTGTTTAGAAACCTTCTATCTATCAGGGAGAGTTTGGCAAAATTCAGAAACTAGGAAGAAAAAAATGACTGCAACTATTCTTGGGATAGAGGAGAACAGAGAGAAGAAGTATTGATTGAATCCCTTCATGCTTAACAGACCCATAACTGTTTCCAGAACCAGTTCAAACTAATTCTGTGTCTTGCACTGTTTTATTTTGGGTTTAACAAACTTTAGGACCACAGAAGGGAAACCTGGTTTGGCAAAACATTTTAGACTATTCTTTTCTCTCCACTCTTATTCTCTCTTTTTCTTAAATAGTTTGGGTCTTGGCAAAACCAAAAAGTGTTTTTTCCTAGTGCTTTTTAGTTTTTTGTGTTTAATTTTTAAGTAAATGTACATTTCAAAGGAAATGTAACCCAGCTGTTTCTTATTCTTTTGCCCTCAACAAAATGGTACTTTGTAAAAGCCATTCAATGTCCAAGAAGCCATGAGCCCCTTTAAAAAAAAAAAGCAAGGCTTTCCTTTCTTTGAACCAAGAATGTAAGCTTCGCCAAAAGAGAAGAGCTGGAACCAAGAAAGACTTGGATTTTGTTTAATTTAAACTCAGAATTTATAAGTGAGAGAATGATTGCAGCCTTGGCCTGATGTAGGTATTTCCAGGTAACTGAAATTTAACTCTTTTATTTATGAGCCCCGACCACATCCAATAGTGGCACTTCTATATTCCCTTCCCTGGGGACTTAATAGTCTATGTGTCTGTGGATGCTGGGGGTGGAGAGGCATGGGAAGGAGGGTGTAGCGGGAGGGGTAGTAATCCTACATATACAGTTGCACTGGGGAAAAAGAAGTAGAACAAACCCTGATGATTATTATTTGTGTTTATTATCTTTATTTTCACAGAAATAAAGATAAAATTTACTTTTAAAGAGTTACAAGTAGTTTACTAAACAAATGTAACTCAATAAAAATGCAAAGAGATATGCTTAATTTACTTATGAGAGAGGAAATTTCCAAATTTTGGAAAGACTTATTCGTAATACATAAATCTGTATTTTGATTACAAACTTTTATGTTTTTACTAAAGTAGTTTGCTGAAGTTCCTCCACTTGGCAACATTTTGTTGTCCTAATTAGAAGTTATTGAGTAATTGGGAGAAAAAAATTATTTCTTTAAAGATATTTTATAATTCTAACTTTCACTCATGGAGAACAAACTTTCCTCATTTTCCTATTGCTCTCAATTAAATTTTGAGTTAAAAAGAGATGTAGAAAATATTCTTGCAGACTTTGCTTTGAAAAAATGTTGTTCACATGATAAACCCAAGTTTAGTAAGAATTCTGTTGATGCTGCGGCAAATTTTGCCAGCACACATAATTTCTTACTGGTATAATATAGGAGCACTCAAAAACATACCACTTTCTACTATAAGACTACTTTGCATCTCGTCTCTAATATTCTTTTAGTATCGTCTGATAATGTCTTATACTTGTTCTTACTTGTAAAACTTTTATTCTAAATGAGGTTCAGCACACATGTACTGAGAGGGCAAAGAGGTACCAGGGCCTCTAAATCATTAGACCTTTTGTGGGAAGTAGGAAAAGGTTCCCGTTCAGGTTACATGTAGCTGCCAGGCATGGTTTGCAAAGTGGACAGTGCCTACGTGCAAACAGAAAGGAGCTCATTCTTTTTGGTGGCTACAGCCCTCAGCTTTGAGAGGATTTCAGGGTTGGACTTCAGGCTTTGCTCACCCTACTGCTGAACTAGCACAACTGCTCAGACCTGAGAACTGCATTCACTGTCTGGGGAGATGAAAGGAATTTGGAGAAAACCCCTGTCTCATGAATAACTTTAAGAAGTTCACTTGTGGGCTTTAAGATTTAAACCCCCATATCAACCTCTCCTGCAAAAACCTCAGGAAAGTCTCTATTGTTCAATAACACTGTTGGTGCTGGGGATTCCTTTCCTCTGGGGAATATAAAGTAGTATTAAAATTTGCATCAAAATGAACTCAGTTTCAACTGAGGACAGGAGACATCTGAATCAGAAAGTTAACTAAGCCACTTTCCTGCCTTGGAGTAAATCACTGTCTAGTGATGGGAGATGGACAACCTAAACAAGTAATTTGAATCAACCTGGTAATATTCATATACTCCATATGCAGAGGGTATGCTCTCTCAGAGAGCAGAAGCCAGGTCTAAGCTGTGTCCTGGGCAACCCCTAGCAATGTTGCAGGTGTGTGGTAAATACTTACAGAACTGAATAAAAGAAATATTGCCATTCTAGGTCTATGTACTAATCCATGTTTCTTACCTTCAAAAAGTTTGCTTGAAGTAAATGAATTATCATTTTATTTACTTTCCCTCAGATCCAAAGGAAATGAAATATTTTGAGAAAAAAAGTGACTGGGCAACTCTGAGGCATTTTTGGAAACCACGTGTGTTTCCTTCTTTCCTTATTGCTTAAGAAATAAATACCTGAATGAAATTTAAATTTGATAACATGTGCAGATTTTTCTTAAATTAGAAATAGAAAGCACTATGGAAGCTTTGCATTATGAGAAATTTGGGCTACTTTGGGCATTTATTTCATAGTAATGAGTGTGTGACAGAAGGAAAAGGATAAAAAAGAGCTATGACAACATGGACTTATCATCCTTCCAGCCTGGTGCACGAGCTCCCAGAACAGCTTAGTGACAAATGTAGTGAAGGATGGAATCTGTTAGTAAAGGGACTAGGGTCGGTGGGGCCACATGAGGGCGGAGCAGGTTGGTGACAACTGGCTTGAGCAAAAACGGAGGATCTGGAAAATTTAGAGCCCTTGGGCTATCTGGCTAGTTGATATTGTGGAAAAGATGGAAAGGCTAGAAAGGGTCTGCATATAAAAAGTCTTTCTAAAACTTTTCATTATCATTATAGTGCCCATAAGTCTTTCCTTTCCTCCTTGGGGTTTTAAAATTCCAGTACCCTTGGTTTTCATAACCTTTTCAGCCATTATGAGTTAACGACTTAACCAAGTGTTGCTTTTTACCTGTGACAACAATTCAAAAAGGCAAGTCTGTGTGGAGGCTGGAAGTAGATGTGGCTGGATGGAGAAAGGAGGCTAAGAGGCAACATGGGAGGAAGCCAAAGGAAATCTATGCCTGCTTCACAAATTTATGCAAGAATAGACTTACTCTGCAAAACTGACACCACCCTTGTGATGTGACACTGAGATAATCAAGATTTAAACTCTAATTTTTTTCTGCTTGCTTGGAAAGAAGGAAGAAAATACACATATATTTAGCATCTGCCAAGTATTAGGTGCTTTCATAAATGATTTCTTATGTATTTCTCACAACAGCCACACGGAATGCATGTTTATCATTTCCATAGCGAGCAAAGAAGAGCTAGAAGTTAAACCAGGACTTCAAACTCTAAGCCCAATTCTCTTTTTGCTCTTCCAAGGTTTTCTGAGGCTAAAAACAAGCTTGTTCACCTCTGCTTCTACTTCTTTTTTCCCCTTTTGATTATTCTACTACTGGAATTTTGGAAATTCTTAGAGTGAAATTTTCTCAGAACAACTCCCTGAGTTAGGTATTATTGTCCCAATTTTTAAGTGAGGCAGTTGAGGCACAAAGATTAAATAATGGGCCCAACGTTGCACAGCTAGATAACAGTGCAGCCAGGACGCAGTTTCAGGCATGCTGACTCCAAAGCCCATGCTCTGAACCACTGGGGACTCCTCCACATTGATGTCTCTAGGGAGCCACCTCTCAGTGTTGACTGTGACCTCCCTGGCATCCTGGGGACCCACTAGCTGATTTGTTGTGTGTATCAGCACAGACTCGAGAAAAGTATCTAGTGACCTTCACACTGAGGCTTTCTGCACCTAGATGCACACAGCATGCCTATTGCACATTCCCTTTAGCCAGGTCAAATCAGTGATGGGAAAACTGAAGAATCTTGTCTGGTGTTGAGTTCCTATGACTGCTTTCACCCTTGTCTTGTCCAAGACGGATCCAGAATTTAATGGGAACCAGAGTGATTGGAAACATTTTGCAGAGAAAAGGGAACTATTTCAGACTTCTCATTTTATTATAATGAAAAAACTATCAAGGAAAAACGTCAGGGAGTGAACATTGCCATCTTCTCTCCGCCCCCATGGAAAGCAATCCAGCAGCAGGATACAGGGTGTCTCTCATAACTCTACCCCTCACTTGCACATAAATCATCCTCCAATTGCAGATCAGGCATAAATCCTTCCGAAACCACGGTGCTCACTAAATGTTATTGTGTTATTAAGACATAAATACTGTGTCAGCTTGATGAAATGTCTCAGGCCATCGAGTTAAACAAGTCAAGGCAGCTACCTAATGATTTCCAAACATTCGATTATTAAAGTTCAGACAAGAGGTTTGAGAGAAAAGCCATGTTAAGATGGACTCTACCCAGCTGTTTATCACATTTGTTCAGCGACCAAATAGCCATAATGACTCCCCAAACTCTGAACTCCATCTCAGAAAAAGGGTCTAGAATGGACAACATAGGTCACCAAGGAGAAGAAGCCCAGAATTTGGGGAGCCTTTTTTGACCTTTGCAATTTTCATTACATGAATCACAGGCTTGCTGCCACTCTCAGATATCTCTCTTTCTTAAGTCTGTCTCTAGGGCATCTTCTACAAGGTGGAGAGTGAAAAGTACTCATTTTGCCAAAGAGATGCGATCCTAATGAGCTGATTATAGCCCCAACTTACATAAGTACAAAATGGTGCCTTATAGCTGGATAGCTCCTTAGAATTTTGTCCACATCTTCTCCTCTCTCCCTGATACTTCACAGGAAAATTGAGATGATCAAAAAAGAACCTTCCTGACATCTTGCCTCCACAGTACAAATTTATCTGCATCTCCTTTTCCATCCCAGATGTCAGGATGGGAGAACTCTTCTTCCTCCTCCACCTGTTCCAGAATCTCATTATTTTTCCCCTTCTCTTTCCTGAGATAATTCACTCTATGAAAGAGTTTCTCTCCTGGCTCTATTTGCAGCCTCTTCTTTTTACTGGCCCCTTCCCATTAGCATTTTAACAAGCTCAAGTCATCCACATATTTGACTAAGCAATTATACTACTGTCAAACTCGATCCCCATCTACTGCCTTATCTATGTCCTTCTTTCTCTGCTAAGCTTTTTGAAAGAGGCTCTCTCACTGTCTTCTATGCTTCACCTCTCATTCAATCCTCACACCACCCCAGTCTGACTTCTGCCCCTAAAAACTCCTCTGGAACTGATCCTGCCAAAGTCACTGTGTAGGTTAGAAGTCTCTGGATGCAGGTAACAGAAAATCCAACGCAAACTGGGTTAAATCACAAGGGAGATTTGAGACTCATGTAATTGGGAAACCAGGAGTAGAACAATGGTCAGTGGCTCCAGGTCTATACTCCCACATGAATTAGCTGGGTGCAAAATGGCTGCAGTAGATCTGGACTTCACATCAACACACAATGATATTCAGACGAGGAAAAGCCATCTCTTCTTGCATCTCTCTTTTGGAGCACAGAATGATTTCCTAGAAACTCCTAGGAAACATTTTTTGTTATTTCTTAATGTGAATTTTATGTGTGATACTCATTCCTGAAACAAGCCTTAAGGCCAGGGGACTACCATGTGAATGCCTTATTTATACGTGCTGAAATTCTTCTAATATCAGTGGTTCTCAACCTGGAGTTTTTTGCCCCCAAAGGGACAAATGGTCATGTCTGGAGTCAGTTTTGATTGTTATGACTGTGACTGTGATGCTAATGGTATCTAGTGGGTAGAAGTAAGAGATGCTGTTAAATATCTTATGGTGCATAGGACAGCCCCCAACAACAAAGGATTATCTGGCCCCAAATGTCAACAGTATCATCATCTGTCTTTATTTTCCCACATCTCATCAATCACAGCCTCTGTCAATGCCAAATCCACAGAGTAGAAGGACTCGAGCTCACCTCCTCTCAGGAAAACACCAAAATCACAAGTAACTGCTGAAAAACTACTAACAAAAAAGACAGAACCTACCAAAAAAGGTACAGTCTACATCCAAAGACAAAGAAAAAGCCACAACGAGATGGTAAGGGGGCGAATTTGCGATACAATCAAATCTTATACCTGCCTGGTGGCTGAACCACAAACTGGAAAAAATTATATTGCAGAGGTTATCCCACAGGAGTGAGAGTTCTGAGCCCGACGTCAGGCTCCCCAGTCTGGGGGTCTGGCATCAGGAAGAGGAGCCCCCAGAGCATTTGGCTTTGAAGACCAGCAGGGCTTGATCACAGAAACTCCATAGGATTGGGGAAAACAGAAACTCCACTCTTGGAGGGCACACACAAGGTCTTGTGCACACCAGGACCCAGGCAAAAAGCAGTGACTTCATAGAAGCCTGGGCCAGACCTACCTGCTGGTCTTGGAGTGTCTCCTGGGGATGCGGGGGTGTGGCTGTGGCTCACTATGGGGACAAGGACACTGGTGGTGGATGTACCAGGGAGTACTCATTGGTGTGAGCTCTTCTGGAAGCTGCCATCTTGACATCAAGACCTGGCCCCACCCAACAGCATGTAGGCCCCAGTGCTGGAACATCTCAGGCCAAACAACCAACAAGATGGGAACACAGCTCCACCCATTGGCTGACAGGCACCTAAATTCTTCCTGAGCCCACAGCCACCTCTAAACACACCCACTGACATGACCCTGTCCACCAGAAGGTCAAGATCCAGCTCCACCTACCAGTGGGCAGGGACCAGTCTCTCCCACCATGAAGCCTGCACAAGCCTCTTAGACCAGCCTCACCCACCAGAGTGCAGACACCAGAACTAGGAGGAACTACAATCCTGCAGCCTGAGGAATGAAGACAGCAAACACAGAAAGTTAGAAAACTGAGATGGCAGAGGAATATGTTCCAGATGAAGGAACAAGATAAACCCCCAGAAGAACAACTAAGTGAAATGGAGATGGGCAATCTACCTAAAAAAGAATTCAGAGTAATGATAGCAAAGATGACCCAAGATCTCAGAAAAAGAATGGAAGCACAGACCAAGAAGGTACAAGAAATGTTTCACAAAGAGTTAGATTATATAAAGAACCAACAAAGAGAGTTGACTAATACAATAACTGAAATGGAAAATACACTAGAAGGAACAGCAGAATAAATGAGGCAGAAGAATGGATAAGTGAGCTGGAAGACAGAATGGTGGAAATCACAGCTGCAGAAAAGAATAAAGAAAAAGGAATAAAAATAAATGACAGTTTAAGAAACCTCTGAGACAACATTAAATGCATGGACATTCGCATTATAGGGGTCCCAGAAGGAGAAGAGAGAGAGAAAGGGCCTGAGAAAATATTTGAAGAGATAATAGCTGAAAATGTTCCTAACACAGGAAAGGAAACAGTTACCCAAGTCCAAGAAACACAGAGGTCCATACAGGATAAATCCAAGGAGGAACATGCTGAGACACATATTAACCAAATTGACAAAAATTAAAGACACAACAAGGGAAAAGCAACAAATAACATATGGGAGAATCTCCAAAATGTTATCAGCTTATTTTTCAGCAGAAATTCTGCAGGTCAGGAGGGAGTGGCTTGACATATTTAAAGTGATGAAAGGGAAAAACCTACAACCAAGAATATTCTACCCAGCAAGGCTCTTGTTCAGATTCAATGGAGAAATAAGAAGTTTTATAGACAAGCGAAAGCTAAGGGAATTCATCACCACCAAACCAGCTTTACAAAAAACGCTAAAGGAACTTCTCTAAGCAGAAAAGAAAAGGCCACAACTAGAAACAAGAAAATGACAAATGGGAAAGCTCACCAGTAAAGGCAAACATACAGTAAATGTAGGGAATCATCCACACACAAATATAATATCAATACCAGCAATTGTGAGGAGAGCACAAATGCAGGATATTGGAAATGAATTTGAAATTAAGAGACCAGCAACTTAAAACAATCTTGTATATACATAGACTGCTATATTAAAAACCTCATGGTAACTGCAAACCAAAAATCTACAATAGATATACACACAAAAAAGAAAAAGGAATCCAAACACAACATTAAAGACAGTCATCAAGTCACAGGAGAAGAAAATAAAAAAAGAAGGTAAGAAAAAAGACCTACAAAAACAAATCCAAAACAATTAATGAAATGGCGCTAAGAACATACATATTGGTAAATACCTTAAACGTAAATGATTAAATGCTCCAACCAAAAGACACAGACTGGCTGAATGGATAAAAACAGGACCCATATATATGCTGTCTACAAGAGACTCACTTCAGATCTAGGGACACATACAGATGAAAGGGAAGGGATGGAAAGAGGAATTCCATGGAAATGGAAAACAAAAGAAAGCTGTAGTATCAATACTCATATCAGAGAAAACAGACTTTAAAATAAAGACTGTTACAAGAGAAAAAGAAGGGGACTTCCCTGGTGGAACAGTGGTTAAGAATCTGCCTGCCAACACAGGAGATACTGGTTCGAGCCCTGGTCTGGGAAGATCCCACATGCTGTAGAGCAACTAAGCCCGTGCACCACAACTACTGAGCCCACGTGCTGCAACTACTGAAGCCTGCACACCTAGAGCCCGTGCTCTGCAACAGAAGCCACCACAATGAGAAGCCCACACACTGCAATGAAGAGTAGCAGCCAAAAATAAATAAATAAATAAATGTATTAAAAAAAAAAAAAGACCCTTCCTCGTTAAAAAAAAAAAGAGCAAAAGAAGGACATGACATAATGATCAAGGGATCAATTCAAGAAGATATAACAATTGTAAATATATATGCACCCAATATAGGAGCATCTCAATATATAAGGCAAATATTATCAGACATAAAGTGAGAAATCTACAGTCACACAATAACAGTGGGGGACTTTAACGCCCCACTTGCATCAATGGACAGATCATCCAGAGAGAAAGTCAATAAGGAAACACAGGTCTTAAATAACACATTAGATAGATGGACTTAACTGATATTTATAGAGCATTCCATCTGCAAACAACAGGATAAACATTCTTTTCAAGTGTTCATTAAACATCCTCCAGGATAGATCACATGCTGGTGACATGAGCCTTGGTAAATTTACCAACATTGAAATCATATCAAGCATCTTTTCCAACCACGACACTATGAGATTAGAAATCAACTATAAGAAAAAAACTGTAAAAAACACAAACACGTGGAGGCTAAACAATATGCTACTAAACAACCAATGGATCACTGAAGAAATCAAAGAGGAAACCAGAAAATACCTAGAGATAAATGAAAACAAAAACATGATGATCCAAAAACCTATGGGACACAATAAAAGCCATTCTAAGAGGGAAGTTTTTAGCAATATAATCATACCTCAGGAAACAAGAAAAATCTCAAGTAAACAACCAAGCCTTACACCCAAAGCAACTAAAGAAAGAAAAACAAACAAAACCTAAAGTTAGCAGAAGGAAAGAACTCATAAGGATCAGAGCAGAAATAAATGAAATAGAGATGAAGAAAACAATAGAAAAGATCAGTTAAACTAAAAGCTGTTTCTTTGAAAACATAAACAATTTTAGCCGGGCACATCAAGAAAAAAAAGTGAGAGGGCTCAAATCAATAAAATTAGAAATGAAAAAGGAGAAATTAAAATAGACACCACAGAAATACAAAGGATCATGAGATTACTAAAAGCCACCATATGCCAATAAAATGGACAACCTAGAAGAAATGGACAACTCCTTAGAAAGGTACAATCTCCCAAGAGTGAACCAGGAAGAAACAGAAAATATGCACAGACCAATCACAAGTACTGAAATTGAAACTGTGATTAAAAATCTTCCAACAAATAGAAGTCGAGGACCAGATGGCTTCACAGGTGAATTCTATCAAACATTTACAGAAGAGCTAACACCTATCATTCTGAAACTATTCCAAAAAGTTGCAGAGGAAGGAATACTCCCAAACTCATTCTATGATGCCATCATTACCCTGATACCAAAACCAGACAAAGATACCACACACACACAAAAGGAAAATTACAGGCCAATATCACTGATAAACTTAAATGCAAAAGTCCTCAACAAAATACTAGCAAACCAAATCCAACCATACATTAAAAGAATCATATACATGATCAAGTGAGATTTATCCCAGGTATGCAAGAATTTTTCAATATCTGCAAATCAATCAGTGTGATACACCACATTAACAAATAGAAGAATAAAAACCATATGATCATCTCAGTAGATGCAGAAAAAGCTTTTGACAAAATTCAACACCCATTTATGATAAAAACTCTCTAGAAAGTGGGCATAGAGGGAACCTACCTCAACATAATAAAGGCCATATATGACAAACCCACAGCTAACCTCATACTCAATGGTGAAAAGTTGAGAACATGTCCCCTAAGATCAGGAACAAGACAAGGATGTCCACTATCATCACCTTTATTCAACTTACTTTTGGAAGTATTAGCCATGGCAGAGAAGAAAAAGAAATAAAAGGAAACCAAATTGGAAAAGAAGAAGAAGCAAAACTGTCACTCTTTGCATATAACATCATACTATATATAGAAAATCCTAAAGATTCTACCAGAAAAGTACTAGAGCTTATCAATGAATTTGGTAAATTTGCAGGATACAAAATTCATACACAAAAATCTGTTGCACTTCTATACATTAACAATGAAAGATCAGAAAGAGAAGTTAAGAAAACAATCCCATTTACCAACACATCAAAAAGAATAAAATACCTAGGAACCTACCTAAGGAGGCAAAAGACCTGTACTCCAAAAACTATAAGACACTGATGAAAGAAATCAAAGATGACACAAACAGATGGAAAGATATACCATGGTCTTGGATTAGAAGAATTAATATTGTGAAAATGACTATACTACCCAAAGCAATCTACAGATTCAATGCAATCCCTATCAAATTACCAATGGAATTTTTCACAAAACTAGAACAAAAAAAGTTTTAATTTATATGGAAACACAAAAGACCCTGAATAGCCAAAGCAATCTTGAGAAAGAAAAACAAAGCTGCAGAAATCAGGCTCCCTGACTTCAGACTACACTACAAAGCTACAGTCATCAAAACAGTATAGTACTGGCACAAAGACAGACATTTAGATCAATGGAACAGTATAGAAAGCCCATAAGTAAACCCACACAACTATGGTTAATTAATCTACAAAAAAGGAGGCAAGAATATACAATGGAGAAAAGACAATCTCTTCAATAAGTGGTGCTGGGAAAACTGGACAGCCACATGTAAAAGAATGAAATTAGAACATTCTCTAACCCATATACAAAAATAAACTGAAAATGGATTAAAGATCTAAAGGTAAGACTGGGTACTATAAAACTCTTAGAGGAAAACACAGGCAGAACACACTTTGACACAAATCGCAGCAATATCTATTTGGATCCATCTCATACAATAATGAAAATAAAAACAAAAATAAACTAATGGGACCTAATTAAACTTAAAAGCTTTGGCACAGCAAAGGAAACCATAAACAAAATGAAAAAACAACACGTGGAATGGGAGAAAATATTTGCAGATGATGTTACCAACAAGGGATTAATCTCAAATATAAACAAGCAGCTCATACAGCTCAATATCAAAAAACAAACAATCCAATCCAAAAATGGGCAGAAGATCTAAATAGACATTTCTCCAAAGAAGACGTATAGATGGCCAACAGGCACATGAAAAGATGTTCAACATCGCTAATTATTAGAGAAATACAAATCAAAACTACAGTGAGGTATCACCTCACACCAGTCAGAATGGCCATCATCAAAAAGTCTACAAGTAATAACTGCTGAAGAGGATGTGGAGAAATGGGAACCCTCCTACACTGTTGGTGAGAATGTAAATTGATACAGCCACTGTGGAGAACAGTATGGAGGTTCCTTAAAAAACTAAAAATAGAACTACCATATGACCCAGCAATCCCACTCCTGGGCACATATCCAGAGAAAACCATAATTCGAAAAGATACATGAACCCCAATGTTCATTGCAGCACTATTTACAATAGCCAAGACATGGGAACAACCTAAATGTCATAGACAGAGGAATGGATAAAGAAGATGTGGTACGTATATGCATTGTAATATTACTCAGCCATTAAAAAGAATGAAATAATGACATTTGCAGCAACATGGATGGACCTGGAGATTATCATACTAAGTGAAGTAAGTCAGCCAGAGAAAGGTAAATATCATATGATATCACTTATGTGTGGTATCTAAAAAAGTTATACAAATGAACTTATTTACAAAGCAGAAAGAGACTCACACTTAGAAAACAAATTTATGGTTACCAAAGGGGAAAGATGGGAGGGAAGCATAAATTAGGAAATTGGGATTAACGTATACACACTACTATATATAAAATAGATAATCAACAAGGACCTAGTGTATAGCACAGGGAATTCTACTCAATACTCTGTAATAACCTATATGGGAAAAGAATCTAAAAAGGAATTGATATAGGTATATGTATAACTGAATCACTTTGCTATACACCTGAAACTAACACAATATTTAAATCAACTATACTCCAATATGAAATAGAAATAAAAAACTACACCTAAAAAAAAGAAGAATTCAGGGCCCTTTGGGAAGATGATTTTCTCCTAAAATAGTGGTTCCCAAACTGAATCCCAACAGAGTATTGAGAAGTGTTCAGCTCCTAAAATAATGGCTCTGTTCTCACAGTTCACTGAAAAAAAAAAAGAGTGAATAGAATGTTTTCCTTTTTAATTTGCCTTAAGCTTTTGCTCTCTTGGAAAAACAGAAAGTACCTATAAACAACCACAGGTGCTTAGCATAATACCTTGTTTTTCGGTGGACAGTGTGTTGTGGCTATGACTTCACATTGCTTATATATAACAGAGTCATTTCTTCTGATAGCAAAAATGTTCATATATGTTTGATGGAATGAGATAGATCAGTGTACGCTGGTGCTTTCTTTACACAGAGCATCATGGTTTCTAGGTATTTCCCTGAACAGGTTTGAGGATCACTACTCTACTTTAGAATCTAACGGATGTGGCTACTGAGTTTGCATCACACCCACCTCTTCTACCATCAAAGAGGTGTAGCTAAGCTCTTACCCAAGAATATTGCAAAGTACAGAGCCGGAGACAGCTCTGTGCCTCATTATGCTAATGCGACCTTGCACCCAGGATTTTTCCATTAGCAGTAAACTTGCTTCACCTGATAATTAGAGACTGTACCAAAGCTTCATGTGAACACTATCATTTACCATCCTACTTAATGGTTGTCTAGTATAAAGACCTGCCTTTGCCTTTCACCAGTTCTCTCACTCCTGTTTTCATTTGGAAAGTTATTTCTGACAATGTCTTTAAGTTTGAATTTATGACTTTGAGCTGAGTATTTACTAAAGGTCTCTTTTTTTGTTGCCTTTGCTAAATTAGAGGTTTATTACTCTGTGTAAACATTCTGAATAATTGCAGCTGATATAAAAACATAAAAATTTTCAAAAATAAAAATGGGGACTTCCCTGGCGGTCCACTGGTTAAGACTCCATGCTTCCACTGCAGGGGCCATGGGTTCGATCCCTGGCCGGGGAACTAAGATCCCACATGCAGCCAGAAATAAATTTTAAAAATGGAGGTTTATTTTAAAAAAATAAAATAAAAATGGAAAATTTCAAAAATGAGCTTGACACCTTATGCTATGCTATTTAAGTTTGAGGTTAGACGTTGGAATAACCCAACTTTGAGACACGCACATAAAACAAGTACAGGGAGACTTGGGGCTTCATAGATTAGTGGCTGGAAGATAAGTGGGCTGCACAGTCAGAGCATCAAGGGAACACATTCCCACTTTGGTCTTGATGAATCCCCTGTACACTAGAAGAGAGTTCATGGTCCATAGGACCAAAGTTATATACCGCCACCAGGCTTCAGCCCATAGAAGGGCAAGGTAGTGGAGTACAATAGAAATAGAAATAGAAATAGAAATAGAATAGACTGGGCCTCAGGAGGCCAAAGTTCTGGACCCAGATCTGGTACAACCAGAAAAATCATGGAATATCTGAACCTCACTTTCTTTATGTGCAAAATAAGGAATTTGAGCTAGATGACTGTAAGAGTCCCTTCCAGCCCTCAAATTCTGTGATACTGTTTTGTGATTTTTGACTGGATGCCGTTCATTTCTTATCTGAACCTAATTCCATGAGAATTAGAAACAGACTTAATTGCCAATTAATTAAATTGTAGTGAACATGTTTAGAGAAGACAAACTAAATTTTTCTTATAAAAATTCTCATACACTGTTCAAAAAAGGAAATTAGAAATTGGCCATAGAACACTGAGTCTTTTCTTATAGATCACTTATATCTTTTTAAGAGAAATAAATTATGGATAAAGACAATTTTTAATTGCTATTTCTGTGTCCTAAACTGGTCCAATCTCCAAGTGACCTGAAGTTTCACTTTCCTGCAGGTATCTTTCAACTGACTTGAAACAGATACCTAAAACACCCACTACGCATCTCTTATTTGTGCACATTGACTTCAAAAGACCTGGGTTGAATGTGTACAAGTTCCTTTCTCATACAAATAGTATGAGGATACATTGAATTGTAATTGTTTAACTTATAATGCTATCTGATGCCCATTAACAAGAGAATTAATAAACAGATTTATGGTTTATCTTTATAATGAAATACTACTCAGCAATAGAAAGGAACAAACTGCTTTAACAACATAAGTGAATCTTTAAAACATGCTGAGCAAAAAAACTCAGAAGAAACTCTAGAAAAGACAAGTCTAATCTTTGTCAAAAGAAATTAGCATAGTGGTTGCCTGAGGTGAGGTGGACAGGGGGCAGCTGGTAAGGAGCATGAGGGAATTCTCTGAGGTGATGGAAATGTTCTGCATCTTGTTTGGGGTGTTGGTTACACAGGTGCACACATTTATACAAACTCATTGAACTGTGTATTTAAAATCTGTGAATTTCACTATTTGTAAATTATAACATTAAAGTTGTTCATACTTTTTCAAAATGCTATCCTAACAGTCTCAGTGAATACATTCATACCCATCACTTTAATTCTACCAATGAAATTTTCTTTTTGATTTATCATATATTTATCCCACTATCCTTTGAAGTTAAAAGTCAATATGTGGAAATTTGACATTTTTTACAATATTGAGTCCTACCATTCAGGACTGGAGGAAATATTTTGAAACTCTAACAGATTTTTTTTTCTTCCTGTGTAATAGGATTCCACAAGTTTATAAATCCTATCATAGGTGACCAAAATATTTTCTTTTTTTTTAAAGGAAGGAAATTCTTTAATATTTATTTATTTTTTTGAAAAAATTATTTATTTATTTTTGGCTGTGTTGGGTCTTCATTTCTGTGCAAGGGCTTTCTCTAGTTGTGGAAAGCGGGGGCCACTCTTCATGGCGGTGCGCGAGCCTCTCACTATTGCGGCCTCTCTTGTTGCAGAGCACAGGCTACAGACTGCGCGGGCCCAGTTGCTCCGCAGCATGTGGGATCCTCCCAGACCAGGGCTCGAACCCGTGTCCCCTGCATTAGCAGGCAGATTCTCAACCACTGTGCCACCAGGGAAGCCCTATTTATTTTATTCTTGGCTGCACTGTGTCCTTGCCACTGCGCGCAGGCCCCCTCCAGCTGTGGTGAGCCGTGGCCACTCCCCACCATAGCGTGCAGGCCTCTCATTGCAGTGGCCTCTCCCGTTGCAGAGCACGGGCTTCAGGTGTGCAGGCCTCAGGAGCCGTGGCACATGGGCTCAGTAGTTGTGGCTCACGGGCTCCAGAGCTCAGGCTCAGCAGCTGTGGTGCACGGGCCTAGTTGCTCCACAGCACGCGGGATCCCCCCGGACCAGGGCTCAAACCCGTGTCCCCCGCATTAGCAAGCAGACTCTTAACCACTGCGCCACCAGGGAAGACCCCAAAATATTTTCTTAAATGTACTTATGGAAGTAGAATTGAATTTATCCAGAAAGAGATCAAGTAACTATCTCTGTGTTCTAATATAAGGGAACGACGAAGATACCTTCTGCATTCAGACACCCTCTGTAATCTTCCCTGTTTCCTCAAAGTTACACTAATAAGTAGTCATTCCTTTGAGTTAATGCATTAATTCTAGAGTTAAAAATATGACTACTTCTAGGAGAAAAAAACACATTAAGCCACTCTTGCTATCTACACATTTATACATTCAAATGAGCAGCTAGCTACTAAGCAGAAGGGGTCAAGGGAGTTGGGCAGGCAAGCTTTAAATTGGGAGGATACAAAGAAAGCTTGGCCTAGCACTGGTGAGTCAGAGTGGGGTGTTGGGCAGTAGGATTAAACCTATTTGGGTTTAACCATTTTGGGGGTGGGGAAACAAGGCATCAAAGTTCATGTAAGTGCTGAGGACATTGTAGTGTGGAGTTGGCTCTGTATTCTGGAAGGACCATCTGCAAGAATGAAAACATGATACCTAAACTTGTAGCAAAGGGTTTGTGGATAGTTAAATAAAGCTTTTACTTCCTTTGTAGTTACTAAAAAGTCTGGGCTACCTCCAAATGCTAAATAAATTATGGCTTGTGTTAGATATTTGGGGGTGCCTAGAGGTTGCAATCCATTTGGCTGAGTATTTCCTAGTCTGTATGTTATGTCATTTTGATTTTCTGTTGAAGGGCTGTGGGGACTTGGAATGGGCATCCTCAGGGGGTTCATAGGGATTTTCTGCCAATCTAATCAACAATAGCTCTGGCTTGGTTAGCTTGTTTTCAAAATTGTAGACACTTTTGTTCCAAAATTAATATTTTTGAATATTCAGCACATCCCTGGGGGAGAGCAAAGGGCCTCCCCACCTTTGTTTCCCCTGCAAAACAAGTTAAGATGAAGTCTTTGCTGATGAAACTCTTGGCTTCCTCTTATTCAGCTGTGCTTCATCCCTGCAGCTTTCCCTCTTGGAAATCCCAAAATAGTCATGGAGGCTGGCCTCCAAGTCTAGAGTTGACCCGGCCTGTCTGGCTGCCTTCCAAAAAAGATTTTTATGAAAATGTTACTTTGTTTTTTTTTTCTCATCAGAGACTTTAAAAAAATTGTAACCCATGCAAAGCTGTATCCTTCCCCTCTTTACCATTCTTTCACAGTTCTAAAGTCTTTTTTTACTTTCTTTTTTTATCAAGGATACAAGCTTCCTTCTCTAGGCCTAATAGTTTCTGAGAGAAAATTGGGCAGTAGAGAAGCATGATTCCTTGATCATAAAGATGTCAAGATATTTGAGGTAACGATAGGAAGATATTAAAACCCTGAAAAAAATTGTCCTTCTATCCAGCAATCAACTCCCTCTTTGCTTCAGTGGGAACTTGGTTATACTTTACTTTTCACACATACAAAAAAAAAAAAACATTGCTGTTGACAAAGCCTGGGATATAATAAGGAGTCCTACGACCTATACCTTTATCGTTCTGTTAAGGGAGACTTCATTTCCAAATTCCCTATCAGAATGCTGTGGTTGTGATAACTAAGAGGAATAAGGGCTTGGTACCTCCCACTGTAATTTTCTGGTGTATTTGGCTGCATCCCCTATTAGGCTATGAGCTCCTTGAGAAGCAAATCTGGGCCTCATCAACCTCTACATTCCCAGTCCTATCACAGCGCTTGACATATAGGAACTGCTCAACAAATGTTGAATTTGATCTACAGTTAAAAGATCAAAAATGTGGCTCTCCTTCATGGCTAACTAGTTAAGTATTATAGGGAGAGTCAGGTAGCCTTTCTGAACTTCTTTTTCATGTGAAAAATGGAAATAATATGACTGAATGCCTGCATGAGTTGTAAGAGGCTTAAATGAAATAATTGTATGTGGAAATGCTGTAATTATAAAGAGTTGTGCAAATGTTGATGTCATCATGCAGGCCCAGGGCAAGGGGGCTAACTGTTCTCCTTTCTTCCTGTTTGACTATCACTCCAGGAAGGTTGGGGCTCAAGAAAAATAGGGCGTTCTGGTGCTGACCTCAGTATGTACCCGTTGTGTGAGCTTAGGTACGTCACTTTTTAAGCCTCTTCTTCCTTCTCAGTGAATTGAGGAGATTATATTAAATAGACACATGGCCTAACACACTGCCCCCACCCATTGTAAGCTCTTAGGAGTTCGTCACGGAGGGGACTCAAAGTAGTGTTGTGAAAGTTACAGACTTTGGAGTCAGGCATACATGAGTTCAAAGCTCTGTTCTGCCACTGAACTAGCTGGGTAACCTTGAGCAAGTTACTTTTCAGTTTCTTCAGCTGTAAAATAGAGATAATATCAATATCAACTTCATGAGATGGCTGTGATGATTGCATGAGACGATGGATGTTTAGAGAGTTTCCTGTTTCCCCGTCCTTCCCCCCAACATCAACAGTCTATCGTCCTCTCAGACCTGACTTTTCCTGGCAGAGTGTTCTAACCCCAAACACAGTGAACAACAGAAAAGAAAGGCTGAGCCCCACCCACCTCAGGTTTCCAGATGTGCCTCCTTACTATTCCCAGGCCTTCATCTATATTCTACCTGATACCAACTACACTGTTCTCCTTTGGACCAAATCCCAACATATGAAATTATTAATGGCTCTACCAATTTGACTCGCTATATTGGTAAGCACCCTTCTCTTGCATGGACCAATTTCCTTGCAGCTGCAAAAGTCAGTAATCCCTTCCTGATTCTTTTGTCAGACCCTCTCAGGGCAGTGGCCAGGGCACATAGGGAGGTGGACAGGGAACACGACTGGCAAGTTCCCTTCTGGGTTTGATTTCTGCAGACGAGCCCAGGAGCTGCCGTGGAGGACAGGCCTACTCTCTCTGCTGGGGCATCTTCCTCTGCTGCCTGAGAATCCTGGGCTCACTAACTTGTAGTTACCTATTTTTGCCTCAATTACAGTTAAAGGCAGAAATTGCCCAAATTGTCTGACTTCGTTTACTTTGAGCAGATTGACCCAGGAGTCAATTACTTAAACTGTATTATCTTTTCACTTACATTCTGATATTCCACATACTTTTTAAGCCTGAATTAATTGCTTAAGCAAAGGACCACTGGGATTTTTATCTAACTGGTTTCTGGAATGTAAAATTATGAAAAATCACAAGGAGAGAAGAACTGAAATTCTGATTATGATGGTTTCATGTTAGTCCAGGGAGGGCTGTGTATGTCAATGAATAAAAGTAATAAGAACAGCAACAATAACCATAACTACTATTCATTGAGTGCTTATTTTGTGTACCACATGGTTTGAATAAAGCCATATTAAAGTAGTTGCCAGGCAAAGTACCCCAAACCTTTCCTATGTGCTCTATCAATAGTTTGAAGATGGATTTCAAAAAGGTCTGATAATTGTGCTATTAGGCTAGCCTATATCAGTCAATGGGAATAGGAACATATGGTAACAAGACAATTTTAAGTATTAAGAGGGCCAATGACAATTTTGTGGGTTAATGAAAGTTTTAATAGAGTTTTATTTTTTAGCACAAATGCTGACCTATCTTATCCATGCCAGCCAATCATTCCATACTCCAGAACTCTTCATTATCAGCAAATGCAATCCTCTGAAATTTCAATCTCAAACATACCATGCTTTAACCTAAATTCCTACTCTTTTCCTTTAGTACCCAAGTCAACCATCCTTCAATGTCATTTTTCCTTTAGTTTATTGACGCTATGAACTTCTCATTATTCTCACTCCCCTCCACTTTCCTTTGTGTAGCCTTAATTCCATGATCTATCATTATAAAGAGTCCCTTTCACACACTCTCAAATCCCCTGCCCCTCTCTTACTTCAGCATACTTGCTTGGCAAACCACAACCTTGGTTCTACCTAACACTCTGGCCCCTCTTCACCAGCACCCATGCAGCTAAGTGTGGCTGGAGAAAGACACAAGCCACACTGACCTGTCTTTGTTAAAGACATTGCCACCAGGTCGAGTGGATCCTTAATGCTGCTCAACAACCATATTTTATTTCCCTTTTCTATTCCCCCTCCTGGTCTCCCAAACAATGATCTTAACACTCTCCTCCCACCACTCCACTAAAACTGCCTTATCAAGGTCTCAAATGACCTACAAGATGATAAAACCAAAGATTCTATCTCAGTTCTCATCCTACTTGATTAAGCAGAAATATTTGACACAAATTTTTAAATTGGGCTTTTAGAATAGCTTTGATCCTTATAGCTATTCCTCCTCAGTTTCTTTTGCTGTTTCTTCCTCACCTCTCTGTCCTCTAGACATTGGAGTGCCCCAGTCTTCAGTTGTTGGCTGAAGTCACTCCCCAAGTGATCTCATTATCTCTAAAGGCTTCAGATGCCATTTATATAATGATGACACCCAAATTATTACCCCCTAACTTCCATCCCTGGCAGAAACTATCGTCACGTCCTATGTGGATGACTTCAGTAACTTCATAACCCCTCTCCTGCTTCTGCCCTTGTGGCTCCTTAGGCTAAAATCACCATGGTGGTCAGAATAATCCTATTAAAATGTAAGTCAGATGATGTCATTCCTCTGCTTAGAACCTTCCATACTTTCCCATACCATTCAAAGTAAAATCCAAAGTCCTTATTGTGGCCTATATGTCCAGTCTTCCTGCCTGCCTCACTCCACATCCCACACTCACATTAAATCTCCAATCCTATCTACTACTTTTCTCAGGCAGAGATATTTTTCTGTTTTGTTCTTGCTGAATTCCCAGTGTTTTGCATGTAGAGCATAATTAATCAATAGTTGTTGAATGCGCTAATCAATGGATCGGTGCTCAATCCTAGAAAGCTAGGTAAAGTGTAGGTTTAGGGCTCTTTGGGGAAATAGTGATGAGGTGCAAAGAGGCAGTGAGTTTTCTTCCTCTTCCCATCTTTACCGTCCCACTTACTTTCAAACACACAGTTAGTCAAGGAGCCTGAGTGTTCTATAATACCTGCTGCAAAGTTCTCTTTCCATTTATTCTGGCTAAGCTTCACTGACGTGTTACTGTGACCCTGCTTCATACTGTCTCTCTTCCTGTAAAAGAGGAGAGACCAAAGAAGATATACAGAATGCCAACAAACACATGAAAGAATGCTCAACATCATTAATCATTAGAGAAATGCAAATCAAAACTACAATGAGATATCATCTCACACCAGTCAGAATGGCCATCATCAAAAAATCTAGAAACAATAAATGCTGGAGAGGGTGTGGAGAAAAGGGGACACTCTTGCACTGCTGGTGGGAATGTGAATTGGTTCAGCCACTGTGGAGAACAGTATGGAGGTTCCTTAAAAAACTACAAATAGAATTACCATATGACCCAGCAATCCCACTACTTGGCATATACCCTGAGAAAACCAAAATTCAAAGAGAGTCATGTACCAAAATGTTCATTGCAGCTCTATTTACAATAGCCAGGACATGGAAACAACCTAAGCGCCCATCATCGGATGAATGGATAAAGAAGATGTGGCACATATACACAATGGAATATTACTCAGCCTTAAAAAGAAATGAAATTGAGCTATTTGTAATGAGATGGATAGACCTAGAATCTGTCATACAGAGTGAAGTAAGTCAGAAAGAAAAAGACAAATACCGTATGCTAACACATATATATGGAATTTAAGGGAAAAAAATGTCATGAAGAACCTAGGGGTAAGATAGGAATAAAGACGCAGACCTACTGGAGAACGGACTTAAGGATATGGGGAGGGGGAAGGGTGAGTTTTGACAGGGCGAGAGAGAGTCATGGACATATACACACTAACAAACGTAGTAAGGTAGATAGCTGGGGGGAAGCAGCCGCAAGGCACAGGGATATTAGCTCGGTGCTTTGTGACAGCCTGGAAGGGTGGGATGGGGAGAGTGGGAGGGAGGGAGACGCAAGAGGGAAGACATATGGGAACATATGTATATGTATAGCTGATTCACTTTGTTGTAAAGCAGAAACTAACACACCATTGTAAAGCAATTATACCCCAATAAAGATGTTAAAAAATAAATAAATAAATAAATAAAAATAAATAAATAAATAAATAAATAAATAAATAAAAGAGGAGAGAGCAGTTGTGGGGAGGGAGAAGTACAAACATACTGTGACGTGGCTGCTGCTGTGATACAAAGGTGCCATTACAGACAGTAAATCTTTATTATCCTGATATAGATCCAAGGGCTGTATTAGCTCATAATTGGACTCCTGGTAAGAAACGGAAAGGAATATGTAGAGACCCAAACATGTTGTCTCCCCGAGAGAGAGAAGCAGCTCACCTATGACCAAGCCTACCATGGACATCAGGTCCATGAGCCTTAGGTTGAGTGTGCCAAATGATACTTGTACCACATGGCACCTATATTTATTGCCACCACGTAATGACATACTTCTCTGCAAATAGGCTGTACAATTTATCTGATATACTTTCTTCTAACACAATTACCTGTTACATGAAAACTATATTTTCCCCCAAGTTTATACCGCTCCCTTTTGAAAATCAAACTTACTTCTAATCTTTCCTGATCACATGGTAGGCAGCGATAGGTCAGTGTCCCAGGCTGAAGGAAAGGAGAGCTGCTAGTCCTTTGAACTGCTGGTAGCAATGTCTGCATGTTCTTGGTGCACAAGTGAAGGATCCACTCAACACTTCTACCTGTCTCTCTGTACCCTGCTTTTTGTCTGTCCATACATAGAAAGGCAGATGAAAAGATCCTCTTTTTTTTTCATGCCTACACCTTGATTGTGAATTATGGATAAGTGAAATTTTATTCATAAACCAAGATTTGTATGCATTTCAGCATCAGGATTGGCAAGAAATGTGGAGGAACAACAGTCTGTTGTCATGGTGTTGTTCTTGGCTTGCTCTGCTTCAGATCTACTCCTAGGCTTTTTCCTGTTCCGGGTCTTGCCTTCAGTCTCAGCTGTCTATTGGATGGTGATATCATGATAGAATAATAATAATATTTGCTAGCATTTATTAAGCACTGACTATATGACATGAGCTGTGCTTAGCACTGTATTTAATCAATCACAAAACCTACAATTTGGGCACTATTATTATATGTATTTTACCTAAGAGATATGGAGATTTTGCAAAATCAGGCAATGTGTCCAAGCTCAGGCAGCTAGTAAGTGAGTAGGTCATTAACACAGTGACCAAAGTTGCCACCATTAAGCCTGTTCCCCTGCCCCCTTTCACTGCTGGCTAACCACAAATAAATGAGGGGAGATGGGTGCCAGGGCAGGAATAGTGGTGCTGGAAAAACAGGCTTGTTTTGAATGACTAGAAAGTCATGGGACAGATTTTTCAATTCCTTATATGTATCATTTGTGACAACACTACAGAATAGAATTACACGCAGATTCAAATTATGCCCATGCTGGCGATCTGCTGGAATGAACACAATTAGCCAATCCAAATCTCTGCTGACCAGGTCCTGGGGAAACACAACTGTATCCATTTCAGCATCAAGGAAAGAGAAGGGCTGAATAGGATTCCTGAAAATTGAATCCCAATGTGGGAGAAAGAAATCCACCTCAAGCAATCAGATATTAAGCCTGATACTTCCCCCCCACCAGGAATACAAATTACTCCCCACTGCAGTTCTCTTTTGAAAGGACTATTGTGTCATTCATCACTCTATCTGCATTAACTCCTGGCTCTCACAACACATATATTTTCTAGGGTTGCTAAATTGTGATAAGTTACAGTGTGTGTATAGTAAACACTGGATAATAAAACCAAGAATAAAAGTCTCTGATGTAGATAGCTCTAGGATACAAGGGCAGTTAGTGTAAAGAGTACATATGGGACCTGTGAGATATGCCAAAATGAATAAGAAGAAACATTACAGATAGCAAGAAAAACCTCCACCTTTTCCTGTCCTGCCCCACATGAGACCATCATGATTGCAATGCAATCAGATTTTAACTGTAGTGAGCAAAGGCACACTGGGAACCACCTGATAAAACTGTAGAGAGGTGAAATTACCTTTTTGATGTCTTCCTTCTGTACTCAATTGTGAACTCTTTGGCACAGGGGCTGTTGGTTATTAGATTCCCAGTTCTTTGAGTTTAGTTTCCTCATCTGTGAAACAGATTGAATAATATCTCAGAAGGTGGTCGTAGGAGAAGACGAGCCCCCAGAATGTTTAGCTTTGAAGGCCAGTATGGCTAACTTTGGGTAGAGCCAGAAGGCTGTAAGAAATAGAGACTCCTCGGACACCCCTGGCAGTCAAATGGTTAAGACTCTGCACTTCCAATGCAGGGGATGCAGGTTTAATCCCTGGTTGGGGACCTAAGATCTCACATGCCGCACAGTGTGGCCAAAAAAAAAAAAAAAAAAAAAGAAAGAAATAGAGACTCCGCTCTTAAAGGGTGCACACAAAATCTCACATGCTCCAGGGCCCAGGGCAGAAGCAGTAATTTGAAAGGAGCCTGGGTCAGACCCAACTGCTGGTCTTGGAGAACCCCCTAGAGAGGTAGGAGGCAACTGGAGCTCACCCTGGGGACAGAGATGTTGGTGGGCAGTCACTTTTGGCCGCTTGTTCTACCACAAAGACAGTGGTGCTGGGAAGAGCCATTTTGGTATTTTTCCTCTAGCTTATTAGCATCGGGGCCTGGTCCTGCCCACTAGCCTATGTGCACCAGTACTGGGACACCTCAGGCCAAGTAGCTAGTCAGGCAAGGACACAACCCCACCCACCAGCAGGCTGGCTGCCTCAGGACATCCTGAGCTCCCAGGCACCCCAGGACATAGCTCCATTCCCCAGAGGGGCCAGACAGAGACCTGACTACCAGCAGACAGACACCAATTCTGGGACACCTAGGGTCCCACGGCCAGAGGTGCCAACACCCAGCTCTTCATGCCAGTGGGACAGCACTGGCCCCAGGACCAGCCTCACTCATCAGTGGGCAAGCACCAGTCCCAGAACCTCCTAGGCCTTGGCCCTGCCCACCAGTGGGTCAACACCAACTACGGGACCCCCAGGGTCCTGCAGCCAGAGATCCTGGGACCCAGGTCTGCCCATCAGTGTGTCGGCACTACTTCCAGGACACAGCCCACCAACCAGCTGGCTGGCACCTACCCTAGACTCCAATCCTGCCCAGCCAGCCACCCTGGGATCCAGCCCCACCAATCAGTGGGCCTACACCAGCTTCAGGATACCCCAGAACCTGTAGCCAGCCATGTCAGGAACCAGCCCCTCCCACCAGCAGGCCAATACAGGCTCTGGGATACCCACGGCTCTCTAGCCAAAGACCCAAGGACCTGGCTTTGCTCAGCTGGCCCTAGCTCTGTGACCCCCTGGGCCCTGGCCTCATCCACCAGCAAGTCAGCAGCTTCTGCAAAAGGCAGGGCTTGGCAACCAACAAGACCAGGGTCCAGCCACACATACCAGACCTTCCACTGAAGTCACCCACTACAAAAGGAAGGTTCATGCAGCCCACACAGGGGCACCCCTAGAGCATATAGCTCTGGTGACCAGAGGGGCATGCACTGCTGGGATGCATAGGACATCTCCTTCAAAAGGTCACTTCTCCTTTGATCAGAAAACATAGCCAACCCACAAAATACACAGAATTAAAAACAGTGAATTAGGCAAAATGAGGTGATAGAAGAATATGTTTGAAACAAAGAAACAAGATGAAACCCAAGAGCTAAGTGAAGTGGGGATAAGCAATCTACCTGATAAAGAGTTCAAGATAATGACCATAAAAATGCTCAAAGAACTTGGGAGAAGAATGGTTGAACAGAGTGAGAAAATAGAAATTTTTTAACAAAGAGAAAATATAAAGAAGAACCAAACAGAGGTGAAGAATACAATAACTGAAATGAAAAATACACTAGAAGGTATCAACAGTAGATTAGATGATACAGAGGAATGGATCAGCAAGCTGATAGAGTAGTGAAAATCACCTAAGCTGAACAGAAAATAGATAAAAGAATAAAAAGAATTGAGGACAGTTTAAGAGACAATATCATGTGTACTATATTCATATTATAGGGATCCCAGAAGAAGGGGGAGGGGGCAGAGAACATATTTGAAGACATAATAGTTGAAAACTTCTCTAACCTGTGAAAGAAAACAGACATCCAGGTCCAGGAAGCACAGAGTCCCAGATGAGATAAACCCAAAGAGGACCACACCAAGACACATTGTAATTAAAATGGCAAAATTTAAAGATGAAGAGAAAATGTTAAAAGCAGCAAGTTACATTCAAGGAAACACCCATCAGGTTATTAGATGACCTTTCAGCAGAAACTTTGCAGAAGGGAGTGACATGATATATTTAAAATGAAGAAAGGGATGAAATTAAAACCAAGAATATTCTACTTGACAAGGCTTTCATTGAGATTTGATGACGAGAGCAAAAGTTTTACTGGCAAACAAAAGCTAAGAGATCAGAAACACCAAACCAGCTTTATATGAAATATTATACCACAACTAGAACTATAAAAAGTATTAAAGGAAAAAATATTATCAGCAAAGGTATGCAATAAATCTTATACAGTAAAGGTAGTAAATCAACCATGTATAAAGCTAATAGGAAGGTTAAAAGGCAACAGTAGTAAAGTCACTATATCCACAATAAGTCATTAGGGTATACACAAAACAAAAAGATATAATATATGACGTCAAAAACAGTAAACATAGGGGGAGGAGTAGAGTAAAAATGTAGGGTTGTTGAAATGCATTCAAGCTTAAAAGATAAGCAACATCATCATATCTCACTATATCTATCTACCTATCTATCTATCTATCTATCATGGTAACTACAAACCAAAAATCTGTAATAGGTATACAAACAAAAAGAGAAAGGAATCTAAACATAGCACTAAAGATATTCTTCAAATCACAAGGGAAAAGAAAAACAACGGAACAAAAAAGGACTATAAAAACAATTAACAAAATGGCAATAAGTACATACTTATCAATAATGACTTTAAATGTAAATGGACTAAATGCTGCAATCAAAACACATAGAGGGGTTGAATGGATACAAAAACAAGACCAGTATATATGCTGCCTATAAGAGACTCACTTCAGGTCTAATGACACACACAGACTGAAAGGGGAGGGGGTAAAAAATGGTATTCCATACAAATAGAAATCAAAAGAAAGCTGGGGTAGCAATACTTATATCAGAAAAAAATAGATGTTAAAACAAAGACTGTAACAAGAGACAAAGAAGGACATTATGTAATGATAAAAGGATTAATTCAACAAGAAGATATAACAATTGTAAATATATATGTGCCCACATAAGAGCATCTAAATACATAAAGCAAATATTAATAGACATAAAGGGAAAAATTGACAGTAACTCAATAATATTAGGGGACTTTAACACCCCACTTGCATCAAAGGAGAGATCATCCATACAGCAAATCAATAAGGAAACACTAGCTTTAAATGACACATTAGACCATATGGGATTTAACAGATATATAGAGAGAACATTCCATCCAAAAGCAGCAGAAAACACATTCTTTTCAAGGGCACATGGAACATTCTCCAGGATAGATCACATGCTAGGCCATAAATGCTAGGCTTCTCAGTAAAATGAAGAAGATTGAAATATCAAGCATCTTTTCCAGTCACAACATTATGAAACTAAAAATCAAGTCCAAGAAAAAAAAATTTCAAAAAACCAAACATGTGAAGACTAACCAATATGCTACTAAACAATCAATGGGTCACTGAAATCAAAGAGGAAATTTTAAAACACCCAGAGACAAATGAAAATGAGAAAACACAATCTAAAATCTATGGGATGCACCGAAAACAGTTCTAAGAGGGAAGTTTACAGAGAAACATGCCTACCTCAGGAAACAAGAAAAAGCTCAAACAACCCAAGCTCACACCTGAAGTACCAGAAAAAGAAGAAACCAAATCCAAATTTAGTAGAAGAAAAGATATCATAAAGATCAGAGCAGAAATAAATGAAATACAGACTAAAAAACAAAAACAATAAAAAAGATCAATGAAACTAAGAGCTGGTTCTTTAAAAAGATAAACAAAATTGATAAACCTTTAGCCAGACTCAACAAGAAAACAGAGAGGATTCAAATACATAACATTAAAAATTAAAGGGAGAAATTACAACCAACAGCACAGAAACACAAAGGATCATAAGCTATTACTACAAACAACTATATGCCAATAAAATGGACAAACTAGAAGAAATGGAAAAAAATCCTAAAAATGTAAAATCTCCCAAGACTGAACCAGGAAGAAATACAAAATATAAATAGAACAATTATCAGTAATGAATTTGAATCAGTAATTAAAAAAATTCCCAACAAACAAAGTCCAGCACCAGATGGTTTCACATGTGAATTCTACCGAACATTCAGAGAAGAGTTAACATCTATTTTTTTCAAACTATACCAATTTATTGCAAAGGAAAAAATATCTCCAAACTTATTCTATGAGGTAAGTATCACTTTGATACCAAAACCTAAGACACCTCAAAAAAAGAAAATTATAGGCCAATATCACTGATGAACATAAATGCAAAAATCCTCAACAAAATATTATCAAGCTAAATTTAGCAATACATTAAAAAGATCATATACCAAGGGCTTCCAGGAAGATGGCGGAAGAGTAAGACGCGGAGATCACCTTCCTCCCCACAGATACACCAGAAATACATCTACACGTGGAACAACTCCTACAGAACACCTACTGAACGCTGGCAGAAGACCTCAGACCTCCCAAAAGGTGAGAAACTCCCCACGTACCTGGGTAGGGCAAAAGAAAAAAGAAGAAACACAGACAAAAGGATAGGGACGGGACCTGCACCAGTGGGAGGGAGCTGTGAAGGAGGAAAGGTTTCCACACACTAGGAAGCCCCTTCGCGGGCGGAAACTGCAGGTGGCGGAGGGGGGAAGAAGCTTCGGAGCCACTGAAGAGAGCACAGCAACAGGGGTGCGGAGGGCAAAGCGGAGAGATTCCCTCACAGAGGTTCGGTGCCGACCGGCACTCACCAGACTGAGAGGCTTGTCTGCTCACCAGCCGGGATGGGCGGGGCTGGGAGCTGAGGCTCGGGCTTTGGTCGGAGCACCGGGAGAGGACTGGGGTTGGCGGTGTGAACACAGTCTGAAGGGGCTAGTGCACCACGGCTAGCCGCGAGGGAGTCCGGGGAAAAGCCTGGATCTGCCGAAGAGGCAAGAGACTTTTTCTTCCCTCTTTGTTTCCTGGTGCGCGAGGAGAGGGGATTAAGAGCATCGCTTAAAGGAGCTCCAGAGACGGGCGCGAGCCACGGCTAAAAGCGCAGACCCCAGAGAGGGGCATAAGACGCTAAGGCTGTTGCTGCCGCCACCAAGAAGCCAGTGTGCCAGCACAAGTCACTATCCACACCCCCCTTCCGGGGAGCCTGTGCAGCCTGCCACTGCCAGGGTCCCGGGATCCAGGGACAACTTCCCCGGGAGAACGCACGGCATGCCTCAGGCTGGTGCAATGTCACGCCGGCCTCTTGCCGCCACAGGCCCGCCCCACACTCCGTGCCCCTCCCTCCCCCGCGGCCTGAGTGAGCCAGAGCCCCCACATCAGCGGCTCCTTTAACCCCTTCCTGTCTGAGCGAAGAACAGACGCCCTCCTGTGACCTACATGCAGAAGCGGGGCCAAATCCGGGAGCTGTGAGAACAAAGAAAAGGAAATCTCTCCCAGCAGCCTCAGGAGCAGTGGATTAAATCTCCACAATCAACTTGATGTACCCTGCATCTGTGGAATACCTGAATAGACAACGAATCATCCCAAATTGAGGAGGTGGACTTTGAGAGCAATATTTATGATTTTTTCCCCTTTTCCTCTTTTTGTGACTGTGTATGTGTATGCTTCTTTGTGAGATTTTGTCTGTATAGCTTTGCTTCCACCATTTGTCCTAGGGTTCTATCTGTCCGTTTTGTTAAACAAATTTTTTTTCTTAATAATTATTTTTTATTTTAATAACTTTATTTTATTTTACCTTACTTTATTTTACTTTATCTTCTTTCTTTCTTTTTTCCTTCCTTCCCTCCTTCCTTCCTTACTCCCTCCCTCCCTCCCCCCCTTTCTTTCTTTCTACTTCTACTAATTCTTTTTTTTTTTTTTTTAAACATCTTTATTGGGGTATAATTGCTTTACAGTGGTGTGTTAGTTTCTGCTTTATAACAAAGTGAATCAGCTATACATATACATATGTTTACTAATTCTTTCTTTCTACTTTTTCTCCCTTTTATTCTGAGCCGTGGGGATGAAAGGCCCTTGGTGCTGCAGCCAGGAGTCAGTGCTGCACCTCTGAGGTGGGAGAGCCAACTTCAGGACACAGGTCCACAAGAGACCTCCCAGCTCCACATAATATCAAACGGCGAAAATCTCCCAGAGATCTCCATCTCAACACTAGAAGCCAGCTTCACTCAACAACCAGCAAGCTACAGTGCTGGACACCCTATGCCAAACAACTAGCAAAACAGGAACACAACCCCACCCATTAGCAGAGAGGCTGCCTAAAATCATAAGTCCACAGACACCCCAAAACACACCAACAGACGTGGACCTGCCCACCAGAAAGACAAGATGCAGCCTCATCCACCAGAACACAGGCACTAGTCCCCTCCACCAGGAAGCCTACACAACCCACTGAACCAACCTTAGCCACTGGGGACAGACACCAAAAACAACGGGAACTACGAACCTGCAATCTGTGAAAAGGAGACCCCAAACACAGTAAGTTTAGCAAAATAAGAAGACAGAGAAACACACAGCAGTTGAAGGAGCAAGGCAAAAACCCACCAGACCTAACAAATGAGGAGGAAATAGGCAGTCTACCTGAAAAAGAATTAAGAATAATGATAGTAAAGATGATCCAAAATCTTGGAAATTGAATAGACAAAATGCAAGAAACATTTAACAAGGACCTACAAGAACTAAAGATGAAATAAGCAATGATGAACAACACAATAAATGAAATTAAAAATACTCTAGATGGGATCAATAACAGAATAACTGAGGCAGAAGAACGGATAAGTGACCTGGAAGATAAAATAGTGGAAATAACTACTGCAGAGCAGAATAAAAAAAAAAAAGAATGAAAAGAACTGAGGACAGTCTCAGAGACCTCTGGGACAACACTAAACGCACCAACACGTGAATTATAGGGGTTCCAGAAGAAGAAGAGAAAAAGAAAGGGACTGAGAAAATATTTAAAGAGATTATAGTTGAATACTTCCCTAATATGGGAAAGGAAATAGTTAATCAAGTCCAGGAAGCACAGAGAGTCCCATACAGGATAAATCCAAGGAGAAATACGCCAAGACACATATTAATCAAACTGTCAAAAATTAAATACAAAGAAAACATACTAAAAGCAGCAAGGGAAAAACAACAAATAACACACAAGGGAATCCCCATAAGGTTAACCACTGATCTTTCAGCAGAAACTCTGCAAGGCAGAAGGGAGTGGCAGGACATAATTAAAATGATGAAGGAGAAAAACCTGCAACCAAGATTACTCTACCCAGCAAGGATTTCATTCAGATTTGATGGAGAAATTAAAATCTTTACAGACAAGAAAAAGCTGAGAGAGTTCAGCACCACCAAACCAGCTTTACGACAAACGCTAAAGAAACTTCTCTAGACAAGAAACACAAAAGAAGGAAAACACCTACAATAATGAACCCAAAACAATTAAGAAAATGGGAATAGGAACATACATATCGATAATTACCTTAAATGTAAATGGATTAAATGCTCCCACCAAAAGATACAGATTGGCTGAATGGATACAAAAACAAGACCCATATATATGCTGTCTACAAGAGACCCACGTCAGACCTAGAGACACATATAGACTGAAAGTAAGGGGATGGAAAAAGATATTCCATGCAAATGGAAACCAAAAGAAAGATGGAGTAGCAATTTTCATATCAGACAAAATAGACTTTAAAATAAAGACTATTACAAGAGACAAACAAGGACACTACAAATGATCAAGGAATCGATCCAAAAAGAAATAACAATTGGAAATATTTATGCACCCAACATAGGAGCACCTCAATACACAAGGCAAATACTAACAGCAATAAAAGAAGAAATCGACAGTAACACATTCATAGTAGGGGACTTTAACACCCCACTTTCAGCAATGGACAAACCATCCAAAATGAAAATAAATAAGGAAACACAAGCTTTATATGATACATTAAACAAGATGTACTTAATTGATACTGACAGGACATTCCATCCAAAAACAACAGAATACACATTTTTCTCAAGTGCTCATGGAACATTCTCCAGGACAGATCATATCTTGGATCACAAATCAAGCCTTGGTAAATTTAAGAAAACTGAAATTGTATCAAGTATCTTTTCTGACCACAACGCTATGAGACTAGATATCACTTACAGGAAAAGATCTGTAAAAAATACAAATACATGGAGCCTAAACAATACACTACTTAATAATGAAGTGATCACTAAAGATATCAAAGAGGAAATTTAAAACTACCTAGAAACAAATGACAATGGAGACATGACGACTCAAAACCTATGGGATGCAGCAAAAGCAGTTCTAAGAGGGAATTTTATAGCGATACAATCTTACCTTAAGAAACAGGAAACACCTCGAATAAACAACCTAACCTTACACCTAAAGCAATTAGAGAAAGAAGAACAAAAAAACCCAAAAGTTAGCAGAAATCATAAAAATCAGATCAGAAATAAATGAAAAAGAAGTGAAGGAAACAATAGCAAAGATCAATAAAACTAAAAGCTGGTTCTTTGAGAAGATAAACAAAATTGATAAACCATTAGCCAGACTCATCAATAAAAAAAGGAAGAAGACTCAAATCAGTAGAATTAGAAGTGAAAAAGGAGAAGTAACAACTGACACTGCAGAAATACAAAAGATCATGAGAGATTACTACAAGCAACTCTATGCCAATAAAATGGACAACCTGGAAGAAATGGACAAATTCTTAGAAATGCACAACCTGCCAAGACTGAATCAGGAAGAAGTAGAAAATATGAACAGACCAATCACAAGCATTGAAATTGAAACTGTGATTAAAAATCTTCCAACAAACAAAAGCCCAGGACCAGATGGCTTCACAGGCGAATTCTATCAAACATTTAGAGAAGAGCTAACACCTATCCTTCTCAAACTCTTCCAAAATATAGCAGAGGGAGAAACACTCTCAAACTCATTCTACAAGGCCACCATCACCCTAATACGAAAACCAGACAAGGATGTCACAAAGAAAGAAAACAACAGGCCAATATGACTGATGAACATAGCTGCAAAAATCCTCAACAATATACTAGCAAACAGAATCCAACAGCACATTAAAAGGATCATACACTATGATCAAGTGAGGTTTATTCCAGGAATGCAAGGATTCTTCAATATACGCAAATCAACGTGATACACCATATTAACAAATTAAAGGAGAAAAACGACATGATCGTCTCAAAAGATGCAGAGAAAGCTTTTGACAAAATTCAAAACCCATTTATGATAAAAACCCTCAAGAAAGTAGGCATAGAGTGAACTTACCTCAACATAATAAAGGCCATATATGACAAATCCACAGGCAACATCCTCCTCAATGGTGCAAAACTTAAAGCATTTCCACTAAGATCAGGAACAAGACAAGGTTGCCCACTCTCACCACTCTTATTCAACATAGTTATGGAAGTTTTAGCCACAGCAATCAGAGAAGAAAAAGAAGTAAAAGGAATTTAAATTAGAAAAGAAGAAGTAAAAGTGTCACTGTTTTCAGATGACATGATACTATACATAGAGAATCCTAAAGATGCTACCAGAAAACTACTAGAGCTAATCAATGAATTTGGTAAAGTAGCAGGATACAAAATTAATGCACAGAAATCTCTGGTATTCCTATACACTAATGATGAAAAATCTGAAAGTGAAATCAAGAAAACACACCCATTTACCACTGCAACAAAAAGAATAAAATATCTAGGAATAAACTTACCTACGGAGACAAAAGACCTGTATGCAGAAAATTATAAGACACTGATGAAAGAAATTAAAGGCGATACAAATAGATGGAGAGATATACCATGTTCTTGGATTGGAAGAATCTACATTGTGAAAATGACTCTACTACCCAAACCCATCTACAGATTCAATGCAATCCCTATCAAACTACCACTGGCATTTTTCACAGAACTAGAACAAAAAATTTCACAATTTGTATGGAAACACAAAAGACCCCGAATAGCCAAAGCAATCTAGAGAACGAAAAACGGAGCTAGAGGAATCAGGCTCCCTGACTTCAGACTATACTACAAAGCTACAGTAATCAAGACAGTATGGTACTGGCACAAAAACAGAAAGATAGATGAATGGAACAGGATACAAAGCCCAGAGATAAACCCACGCACATATGGTCAACTTATCTTTGATAAAGGAGGGAGGAATGTATAGTGGAGAAAAGACAGCCTCTTCAATAAGTGGTGCTGGGAAAACTGGACAGGTACATGTAAAAGTATGAGATTAGATCACTCCCTAACACCATACACGAAAATAAACTCAAAATGTATTAAAGACCTAAATGTAAGGCCAGAAACTATCAAACTCTTAGAGGAAAACATAGGCAGAACACTCTGTGATATAAATCACAGCAAGATCCTTTTTGACCCACTTCCTAGAGAAACGGAAATAAAAACAAAAATAAACAAATGGAACCTAATGAAACTTGAAAGCTTTTGCACAGCAAAGGAAACCATAAACAAGACCAAAAGGCAAACCTCATAATGGGAGAAAATATTTGCAAATGAAGCAACTGACAAAGGATTAATCTCCAAAATTTATAGGCAGCTCATGCAGCTCAATAACAAAAAAAACACAAACAACCCAATCCAAAAATGGGCAGAAGACCTAAATAGACATTTCTCCGAAGAAGATATACAGACTGCCAACAAACACATGAAAGAATGCTCAACATCATTAATCATTAGAGAAATGCAAATCAAAACTACAATGATATATCATCTCATACCAGTCAGAATGGCCATCATCAAAAAATCTAGAAATAATAAATGCTGGAGAGGGTGTGGAGAAAAGGGGACACTCTTGCACTGCTGGTGGGAATGTGAATTGGTACGGCCACTATGGAGAACAGTATGGAGGTTCCTTAAAAAACTACAAATAGGACTACCATATGACCCAGGAATCCCACTACTGGGCATATACCCTGAGAAAACCATAATTCAAAAAGACTCATATACCAAAATGTTCATTGCAGCTCTATTTACCATAGCCCGGAGGTGGAAACAACCTAAATGTCCATCATCAGATGACTGGATAAAGAAGATGTGGCTCATATATACCATAGAATATTACTCAGCCATAAAAAGAAACGAAATTGAGCTATTTGTGATGAGGTGGATAGACCTAGAGTCTGTCATACAGAGTGAAGTAAGTCAGAAAGAGAAAGACAAATACCATATGCTAATACATATATGTTAAATTTAAGAAAAAAAAATGTCATGAAGAACCTAGGGGTAAGACAGGAATAAAGACACAGACCTACTAGAGAATGGACTTGAGGATATGGGGAGCAGGAAGGGTAAGCTGTAACAAAGTGAGAGAGAGGCATGGACATATATACACTACCAAACGTAAGGTAGATAGCGAGTGGGAAGCAGCCTCATAGCACAGGGGGATCAACTCGGTGCTTTGTGACCTCCTGGAGGGGTGGGATAGGGAGGGTGGGAGGGAGGGAGATGCAAGAGGGAAGAGATATGGGAACATATGTATATGTATTACTGATTCACTTTGTTATAAAGCAGAAACTAAAACACCATTGTAAAGCAATTATACTCTAATAAAGATGTTAAAAAAAAAAGATCATATACCATGATCAAGTGGGATTTATCCCAGGGATACAAGAATCGTTCAATATCTGCAAATCAATCAATGTGGTTCACTACATTAACAAACTGAAGAGTAAAAATTATATGATCATCTCAATAGATGCAGAAAAAGCTTCTGACAATATTCAACATCCATTTATGATAAAAACTGTCAACAAAGTGGGCATAGAGAGAACATACCTCAACATAATAAAGGCCATATATGACAAGCCCATTGCTAACATCATTCTCAATGGTGAAAAGCTACAATCATTCCCTCTAACATCAGGAACAAAACAAGGGTGCCCACTCTCACCACTTTTATTCAACACAGCGTTGAAAGTCTTAGCCACAGCAATCAGAGAAAAGAAATAAAAGGAATCCAAATTGAAAAGGAAGAAGTAAAACTGCCACTATTTGCAGATGACATAATACTTTACATAGAATATCTTATAGATGCCACTAAAATACTATTAAAAATAATAAATGAATTCAGTAAATTTGCAGGATACAAAATTAATATACAGAAATCTACTGCATTTATATGCACTAATAACAAGCTTCCAGAAAGAGAAATTATGAAAACAATCAAATTTATAATTGCACCGGAAAGAAAGAAACACCTAGGAACAAACCTAGTCAATATAAAAGACCCGAAATAGCCAGAGCAATCTTGGGAAAGAAGAGCAGGACTGGAGGTATCACATTCCCTGACTTCAGACTATACTACAAAGCTACAGTAATCAAAACAATATGGTACTAAAATGTACTGAAAGGGGTTTCCCTGTTGGCACAGTGGTTGAGAGTTCGCCTGCTGATGCAGGGGACACAGGTTCGTACTCCGGTACGGGAGGATCCCACATGCGACAGAGTGGCTGGGCCCGTGAGCCATGGTCGCTGAGCCTGCACATCCAGAGCCTGTGCTCTGCAACGGGAGAGGCCACAACAGTGAGAGGCCCACGTGCTGCAAAATAAAATAAAATAAAATGCACTGGAAAACGAATTTCTTTTAAAGCACAAAAGGTGGGCTTCCCTAGTGGCTCAGTGGTAGAAATCCACCTGCCAATGCAGTAGACATGGGTTCGAGCTCTGGTCCAGGAAGATCCCACATGTCATGAAGCAGCTAAGCCCGTGTGCTACAACTACTGAGCCTGTGCTCTAGAGCCTTTGAGCCATAACTACTGAAGCCTTTGTGTAGAGCCTGCGCTCCACAACAAGAGAAGCCACCACAATGAGAAGCCCGCTTGCAATGAAGACCCAACACAGCCAAAAATAAAATAAAATTTAAAAATAAATAAAGCACAAAAGGCAAAACAGTGTAAATTGAAACGCAAAATTTCCATGCAAGAGTAAAATGTTAAATCACTTTTGCAGGAGTATAAGTTACCTATAGAGAATTCATCCATTATAAGTGAACAGTTCAGTAAGCTTTGACAAATATATACAGTCAAGTGATCAGACCATAATTAAGATATAGACGAGTTACATCAACCCTAAAATTCACTTAAGACCCTTTGGAGTATGGGTTATCTTTGATCGAATCGTATTCCAAATTCTATTCAAGAAAAAGGCACAGACTTGCTGAAGGATTGGGTGTAAAGTATGGGGTAGGTGAAACAAGGATGCCTCCAAGCTTTTGCCCTGAGAAACTGGGTGCATTGAAAGGCCACTATTTGATAGAGATGTTGGAAGGCAGAGCAGTTTTGTGGGTAAAGTCAATAGATTAATTTTGAACATTAAGGAAGAGTTAATTTATGCAAGACAAAATTTAAAAAGTGGATAAGCATTTAGTAGAAGGGTCACAATAAAAAAGAAGATTCTTACTGAAATAACAATGGGGTGCAATTTTACACCTGTTAAGTTATCAGTCATTGAAAGAGATGATGCTCTCCAGTACTGGTTGTGTTGGGAGAACTTGCACATGCAGAAACTGCAGGTGGCAATGCAGATAATAACTGTCATTTGAAGAAAAGTGGTCCAGAGATATGAAATGTCCATGCCTCTTTAATGCTCTCATTCCAGTTCTGGGACTTAATACTTTTTTTTTAAAACATCTTTATTGGAGTATAATTGATTTACAATGGTGTGTTAGCTTCTGCTTTACAACAAAGTGAATCTGTTATACATATACATATGTCGCCATATCTCTTCCCTCTTGCGTCTCCCTCCCTCCCACCCTCTCTATCCCTCCCCTCTAGGTGGTCACAAAGCACCGAGCTGATCTCCCTGTGCTATGCAGCTGCTTCCCACTAGCTATCTATTTTACGTTTGGTAGTGTATATATGCCCATGCCACTCTCTCACTCTGTCCCAGCTTACCCTTCCCCCTCCCCATATCCTCAAGTCCATTCTCTAGTAGGTCTGCATCTTTATTCCTGTCTTGACCTTAGGTTCTTCATGAGAACTTTTCTTTTTTTTTAGATTCCATATATATGTGTTAGCATGTGGTATTTGTTTTTCTCTTTCTGACTTACTTCACTCTGTATAACAGACTCTAGGTCCATCCACCTCACTACAAATAACTCAGTTTCGTTTCTTTTTATGGCTGAGTAATATTCCATTACATATATGTGCCACATCTTCTTTATCCATTCATCTGTTGATGGACACTTAGGTTGCTTCCATGTACTGGCTATTGTAAATAGAGCTGCAATGAACATTTTGGTATATGAGTCTTTTTGAATTATGGTTTTCTCAGGGTATATGCCCAGTAGTGGGATTGCTGGGTCGTATGGTAGTTCTATTTTTAGTTTTTTAAGGAACCTCCATACTGTTCTCAATAGTGGCTGTATCATATTACATTCCCACCAACAGTGCAAGAGTGTCCCCTTTTCTCCACACCCTCTCCAGCATTTATTGTTTCTAGATTTTTTGATGATGGGCATTCTAACTGGTGTGAGATGATATCTCATTGTAGTTTTGATTTACATTTCTCTAGTGATTAATGATGTTGAGCATTCTTTCATGTGTTTGTTGCCAATCTGTATATCTTCTTTGTAGAAATGTCTATATAGGCCTTCTGCCCATCTTTGGATTGGGTTGCTTGTTTTTTTGATATTGAGCTGCATGAGCTGCTTGTAAATTATGGAGATTAATCCTTTGTCAGTTGCTTCATTTACAAATATTTTCTCCCATTCTGAGGGTTGTCTTTTGGTCTTGTTTATGGTTTCCTCTGCTGTGCAAAAGCTTTCAAGTTTCATTAGGTCCCATTTGTTTATTTTTGTTTTTATTTCCATTTTTCTAGGAGGTGGGTCAAAAAGGATCTTGCTGTGATTTATGTCACAGAGTGTTCTGCATATGTTTTCCTCTAAGAGTTTGATAGTGCCTGGCCTTACATTTAGGTCTTTAATCCATTTTCAGTTTATTTTTGTGTATGGTGTTAGGGAGTGTTCTAGTTTCATTCTTTTACATGTAGCTGTCCAGTTTTCCCAGCACCAGTTATCGAAGAGGCTGTCTTTTCTCCACTGTATATTCTTGCCTCCTTTATTAAAGATAAGGTGACCATATGTGCGTGGGTTTATCTCTGGGCTTTCTATCCTGTTCCATTGATCAGTATTTCTGTTTTTGTGCCAGTACCATACTGTCTTGACTACTGTAGCTTTGTAGTATTGTCTGTAGTCAGGAAGTCTGATTCCTCCAGCTCTGTTTTCCTTTCTCAAGATTGCTTTGGCTATTCGGGGTCTTTTGTGTTTCCATACAAATTGTGAAACTTTTTGTTCTAGTTCTGTGAAAAATGCCAGTGGTAGTTTGATAGGGATTGCATTGAATCTGTAGATGGGTTTGGGTAGTAGAGTCATTTTCACAATGTAGATTCTTCCAATCCAAGAACATGGTATGTCTCTCCATATATTTGTATCACCTTTAATTTCTTTCATCAGTGTCTTATAATTTTCTACATACAGGTCTTTTGTCTCCTTAGGTACGTTTATTCCTAGGTATTTTGTTCTTTTTGTTGCAATTGTAAATGGGAGTGTTTTCTTAATTCACTTTCAGATTTTTCATCATTAGTATATAGGAATGCCAGAGATTTCTGTGCATTAATTTTGTATCCTGCTACTTTACCAAATTCATTGATTAGCTCTAGTAGTTTTCTGGTAGCATCTTTAGGATTCTCTATGTATAGTATCATGTCATCTGCAAACAGTGACAGCTTTACTTCTTCTTTTACGATTTGGATTCCTTTTATTTCCTTTTCCTCTCTGACTGCTGTGGAAAAAACTTCCAAAACTATGTTGAATAATAGTGGTGAGAGTGGGCAACCTTGTCTTCTTCCTGATCTTAGTGGAAATGGTTTCAGTTTTACCATTGAGGACAATGCTGTCTGTGGGTTTTCATATATGGCCTTTATTATGTTGAGGAAAGTTCCCTCTATGCCTACTTTCTGGAGGGTTTTTATCATAAATGGATGTTGAATTTTGTCCAACACTTTCTCTGCATCTATTGAGATGATTGTATGTTTTTCTCATTCAATTTGTTAATATAGTGTATCACATTGATTGATTTGCGTAAATTGAAGAGTTCTTGCATTCCTGGGATAAACCCCACTCGATCATGGTGTATGATCCTTTTAATGTGCTGTTGGATTCTGTTTGCTAGTATTTTGTTGAGGATGTTTGCATCTATGTTCATCAGTGATACTGGCCAGTAGTTTTCTTTCTTTGTGACATCTTTGCCTGGTTTTGGTATTAGGGTGATGGTGGCCTTGTAGAATGAGTTTGGGAGTGTTTCTCCCTCTGCTATATTTTGGAAGAGTTTGAGAAGGAGAGGTGTTAGCTCTTCTCTAAATGTTTGATAGAATTTACCTGTGAAGCCGTCTGGTCCTGGACTTTTGTCAGAAGATTTTTAATCACAGTTTCAATTTCAATGCTTGTGTTTGGTCTGCTCATACTTTCTATTTCTTCCTGGTTCAGTCTCGGAAGGTTTTGCATTTCTAAGAAATTGTCCAATTCTTCCAGGTTGTCCATTTTATTGGCATAGAGTTGCTTGTAGTAATCTCTTATGATCCTTTGTATTTCTGCAGTGTCAGTTGTTACTTCTCCTTTTTCATTTCTAATTCTATTGATTTGAGTCTTTTCCCTTTTTATTCTTGATGAGTCTGGCTAATGGTTTATCAATTTTGTTTATCTTCTCAAAGAACCAGCTTTTAGTTTTATTGATCTTTGCTATCGTTTCCTTCATTTCTTTTTATTTCTGATCTGATGTTTATTTCCTTCTGCTAACTTTGGGGTTTTTTTGTTCTTCTTTCTCTATATGCTTTAGGTGTAAGGTTAGGTTGTTTATTTGAGATCTTTCTTGTTTCTTAAGGTAGGACTGTATGCTATAAACTTCCCTCTTAGAACTGCTTTTGCTGCATCCCATAGGTTTTGGGTCATCGTGTTTTCACTGTCATTTGTTTCTAGGTATTTTTTGATTTCCTCTTTGATTTCTTCAGTGATGTCTTAGTTATTAACTAGTGTGTTGTTTAGCTTCCATGTGTTTGTATTTTTTACAAATTTTTTCCTGTAATTGATATGTATTCTCATAGCATTGTGGTCAGAAAAGATACTTGATACGATTTCAGTTTTCTTAAATTTACCAAGGCTTGATTTGTGACCCAAGATATGACCTATCCTGGAGAATGTTCCATGAGCACTTGAGAAGAATGTGTATTCTGTTGTTTTTGGATGGAATGTTGTATAAATATCAATTAAGTCCATCTTGTTTAATGTATCATTTAAAGCTTGTGTTTCCTTAATTATTTTCATTTTGGATGATCTGTCCATTGCTGAAAGTAGGGTGTTAAAGTCCCCTACTATGAATGTGTTACTGTCGATTTCCCCTTTTATGGCTGTTAGTATTTGCCTTATGTATTGAGGTGCTCCTATGTTGAGTGCATAAATATTTAACATTGTTATATCTTCTTCTTGGATCGATCCCTTGATCATTATGTAGTGTCCTTCTTTGTCTCTTGTAATAGTCTTTGTTTTAAAGTCTGTTTTGTCTGATATGAGAATTGCTACTCCATCTTTCTTTTGGTTTCTATTTGCATGGAATATCTTTTTCCATCCCCTCACTTTCAGTCTGTATGTGTCCCTAGGTCTGAAGTGGGTCTCTTGTAGACAGCATATATACAGGTCTTGTTTTTGTATCTATTCAGCCAGTCTATGTCGTTTGGTTGGAGCATTTAATGCATTTACACTTAAGGTAATTATCAATATGTATGTTTCTATTACCATTTTCTTAATTGTTTTGGGTTTGTTATTGTAGGTCTTTTCCTTCTCTTGTGTTTCCTGCCTAGAGAAGTGCCTTTAGCATTTGTTGTAAAGCTGGTTTGGTGGTGCTGAATTCTCTTAACCTTTGCTTGTCTCTAAAGATTTTAATTTCTCTGTCAAATCTGAATGAGATGCTTGCTGTGTAGAGTAATCTTGGTTGTAGGTTTTTCTCCTTCATCACTTTAAATATGTCCTGTCACTCCCTTCTGCCTTGCAGAGTTTCTGCTGAAAGATCAGCTGTTAACCTTATGGGGATTCCTTCGTGTGTTATTCATTGTTTTTCCCTTGCTGCTTTTAATATTTTTTCTTTGTATTTAATTTTTGATAGTTTGATTAATATGTGTCTTGGCGTGTTTCTCCTTGGATTTATCCTGCATTAGACTCTCTGTGCTTCCTGGACTTGATTAACTATTTCCTTTCCCATATTAAGGAAATTTTCAACTATAATCTCTTCAAATATTTTCTCAGTCCCTTTCTTTTTCTCTTCTTCTTCTGGGACCCCTATATTCGAATTTTCACGTGTTTTATGTTGTCCCAGAGGTCTCTGAGGCTGTCCTCAATTTTTTCCTTCTTTTTTTCTTCTCTGCAGTAGTTATTTCCACTCTTTTATCTTCCAGGTCACATATCCTTTCTTCTCCCTCAGTTATTCTGCTATTCATCCCTTCTAGGGAATTTTTAATTTCATTTATTGTGTTGGTCATTACTGTTTGTTTCATCTTTAGTTCTTGAAGGTCCTTGTTAAACGTTTCTTGTATTTTCTTCATTCTATTTCTGAGATTTTGGATCGTCTTTACTATCATTATTCTGAATTCTTTTTCAGGTAGACTGCCTATTTCCTCCTCATTTGTTAGGTCTGGTGGGTTTTTGCCTTGCTGCTTCAACTGCTGTGTGTTTCTCTGTCTTCTCATTTTGCTAAACTTACTGTGTTTGGGGTCTCCTTTTCACAGATTGCAGGTTCGTAGTTCCCGTTGTTTTTGGTGTCTTTCCCCAGTGGCTAAGGTTGGTTCAGTGGGTTGTGTAGGCTTCCTGGTGGAGGGGACTAGTGCCTGTGTTCTGGTGGATGAGGCTGCATCTTTTCTTTCTGGTGGGCAGGTCCACGTCTGTTGGTGTGTTTTGGGGTGTCTGTGGACTTATTATGATTTTAGGTAGCCTCTTTGCTAATGGATGGGGTTGTGTTCCTGTCTTACTAGTTATTTGCATAGAGTGTCCAGCACTGTAGCTTGCTCGTCGTTGAGTGAAGCTGGGTGTTGGGTTGAGATGGAGATCTCTGGGAGATTTTCACCATTTGATATTACATGGAGCTGGGAGGCTTCTTGTGGACCAGTGTCCTGAACTTGGCTCTCCCACCTCAGAGGCACAGCCCTGACTCCTGGCTGGAGCACCAAGAGTCTGTCATCCAAATGGCTCAGAATAAAAGGGAGAAAAGAAAGAAAGAAGAAGATAAAATAAAATAAAATACAGTAAAATAAAATAAAGTTATTAAAATAAAAAATAATTATTAAGAAAAAAATTTTAAGTAAAAAAAAAAAGGACAGAACTCTAGGATAAATGTTAAAGCAAAGCTATACATACAAAAATCACACACAGAAGCATACACATACACACACACAAAAAGAGAAAAAGGGAAAAAAATATATATATCATTGCTCCCAATGTCCACCTCCTCAATGTGGGATGATTCGTTGTCTATTCAGGTACTCCACAGATGCAGGGTACATCAAGTTGATTGTGGAGATTTAATCCTCTGCCCCTGAGGCTGCTGGGAGAAATTTCCCTTTGTCTTCTTTGTTCGCACAGGTCCCAGGGTTCAGCTTTGGATTTGGCCCCGTCTCTGCATGTAGGTCTCCTGAGGGCATCTGTTCTTCGCTCAGACAGGACGGGGTTAAAGGAGCCGCTGATGCGAGGGCTCTGGCTCGCTCAGGCCGAGGGGAGGAAGGGGCACGGAGTGCAGGGTGAGCCTGCGGCAGCAGAGGCCGGTGTGACGTTGCACCAGCCTGAGGCGCACCATGCTTTCTTCCGGGGAAGTTGTCCCTGGATCACGGGACCCTGGCAGTGGCGGGCTGCACAGGCTCCTGGGAGGGGAGGTGGGGATAGTGACCTGTGCTCGCACACAGGCTTCTTGGTGGCGGCAGCAGCAGCCTTAGCATCTCATTGCCGTCTCTGGGATCCGCGCTTTTAGCCACGGCTCGCGCCCGTCTCTGGAGCTCCTTTCAGCGGTGCTCTTAATGCCCCCTCCTCAAGCACCAGGAAACAAAGAGGCGAGAAAAAGTCTCTTGCCTCTTCAGCAGCTCCAGGCTTTTCCCCGGACTCTCTCCCGGCTAGCCGTGGTGCACTAGCCCCCTTCAGGCTGTGTTCACGCTTCCAACCCCAGTCCTCTCCCTGTGATCCGACCAAAGCCCAAGCCTCAGCACCCAGCGCCTCTCGTCCCGGCGGGTGAGCAGAAAAGCCTCTCGGGCTGGTGAGTGCTGGTTGGCACTGAACCTCTGTGCGGGAATCTCTCTGCTTTGTCCTCCGCACCCCTGTTGCTGCGCTCTCCTCCGCGGCTCCGAAGCTTTCCCCCTCCACCACCCACAGTCTCCGCCCGCGAAGGGGCTTCCTAGTGTGTGGAAACCTTTCCTCCTTCACAGCTCCCTCCCACTGGTGTAGGTCCCGTCCCTGTTCTTTGTCTCTTTTTTCTTTTGCCCTACCCAGGTACGTGGGGAGTTTCTTGCCTTTTGGGAGGTCTGAGGTCTTCTGCCAGCATTCAGTAGGTGTTCTGTAGAAGTTGTTCCACATGTAGATGTATTTCTGATGTATTTGTAGGGAGGAAGGTGATCTCCACGTCTTACTCTTCCATCATCTTGAAGCTCTTTGGGACTTTTATTCTTAAGGAATTATATTTTAAAATTAAACCAAATAATCATAAAGAAAAAGTTTTATTTGCACCAAATACTGACTGCAACTTTTTTATAGTAATAAAATATAGGTACAACTTAAATGTCTAGGAAAGGAGAGTATATAAGTAAGATGCATTTAAGTAGAATGCAGTAAAAGTAGCTAACATCTATTGATTGTTTACTATGTGCTTGCCACTGTTCTAGGATTAATTTACATTACTCATTTTATCTTCATAATAGCCTTATGGCATAGATTCTATACTATCCCCATTACACTATAAGTTATATTTTAAGTAACTTCTATCACAGGCCAATAAGTAGCAAAGATAAGATTTTATACCACTTTTTATCCACTTTTGTTTTTTTGGTAACTCTAAAGCCCAGGTTCTTAACCATAATTAAAACTATTCAATGGCATGCAAATGTTGAAAGTGATTATAATGGGTAGGGAGTAGAAGTAATGAAGGTAATAGTATTATGTTAAAAGGGAAATAAAATACAAAAAAATGTTTCTATACTATAGGTACAGCTATGTGAAACATATGGGGAAAGACCAGAAGAAAATACAAAAATAAGTTTTCATAGGAGACCATTGGATTTCTCAGTTAGAAGTTTACTACTGATTTTGCCAGATCAATTTCCTTTGAGAGGTAAAGGCAAAACCCAGGTTGAATAAGGGTGAAGAGTGAATGGAATTAAAAAGGGAGAGTAGAAGGAAATGAAAACCATGAGGGTAGACTGATCCGTCAGCTGTTGGTGGTGTACAGAAGAAAACTGCATATGTTCTTATATGAAAAGAGGTAGAATTAGGGGATTTGAAACAAGCCAAGGGGAAGAAATCAGAGGAGATAAGTGTAGGAAAGGTAGATATAGAAAGGCGATGAGAGGAAAGGGAAGAATAGGATGGGAAGGGAGGCAGAATGCTGAAGAGCTAAAGAAAGATTTAGGAATATAGTGCCTTGTACATAATATTTACTCAAAACTGTGTGTTAAATTAAGAGTTAAAGCCATTGGTTGAACAGTTCAGTTACCAGGGCTTGCTTATTATTTCCAAGAACTCAGTTTTTTGTGTTGTGTTTTGTTTTGTTTGCTGTGTGTAAAATAAAAATAGCTTTCTTTTATTTTTCTGAAGATATATACATAAATATACTAATGTATATTCTGAAAGCACAATAAACAATTAAGAAGAAAATAATCTATAATTTTATCTAAACAAAACTATGGTTAGCACTTTAGTATTGTAACCATTTTGGTTATTTCTATTCATATATGTACACATGTATAAATTCATATTTCTTTCTGCAAAGGTATCAACATTTGTAACCTTCTTTCATCACTCAAAACCATGCCACGAACATTCTCCATGTTAACAAATATATTCCCCTTTAGTTGTTTTATAGTATTATGTTGTATGGATGGATATAACTTATTTAATCAATCCTCTATTGACGGACACTGGGTTATTTTGAATTTTTAGTTACTATAAACAACATTGTGTTGAATATCCTTGAACATATATCCCTGTACAAAGGTCCATTTGTTTCTTTAAGATAAACTCTGGGGTAGAATTGCAAGGTCAAAGAGTTTGCACTTGGTTAAAGTTTCTTTTAACACAAATTACACAAGTGGCTTCCAGGAAGTTTGTGGAATATCTCCTTCCAATCAACAGAGTGTAAGAATGCCTATATCCCCCATAATTTGCCACTTGGGGCATGAGCCTTCTTTCTAACTTTTCAGAAGGACATTGTTGACATGCACACTCAAAATCTCCTCTTTCTCATTACATATTGCCTCATGAATATACAATTTGTCATAAGATGTATCTGGAAACTCTTCCAGAGGATATTTCTAGCAGTAAGAAATAAAACTCTATTTGGTTTTAGGGTTCTTCCAGAGAACAGAGAAAACCAACAAGGCAATATTTTATATGTTTTATACCCTGAAAACTAGTACCCTCTGATTGGAAAATAGAGCAATTAAACTTATGGAGATGCTTAACAAACATGCAAAAATAAATCTTTTTTTTTCCCCTTCCCATACATTTAATGTACATAAAATATCTTTATACAACATGGTGAGGAAATTGCTCTGACATTTAAAAAATTTTTCTTTAGTTAATGCTACCGTTTTAACTCTGATTTAAGTGCTGTACTTAGTTGGGAATAGGTTTTATATAACATGATGCAATCTAGGGAGCCACGGATTTTCCCTCATGTGAGTCTAAAATTATATGCAAGTTTTTTCTCCTTCCTTTTTTTAAAGAACAAATATAAAAGCATTGTCTCTCAACCCTTTGAAAATAAGCCTGGGAATCACACACAAAAAAGTTTCATTCTTTGAACTCTGATTTGAGTTTGGACAAACATTTATGTATTAATTTAATTTCAGACAAACTACAGAATTCTGTCAATTCATTATAGGTCTAATTTGCAATAAGGGATATCAGTAATATTTCTACCAGTATTTTAGTAGAAATGTAAAACGTATACATGCAACACTTATTCACCTCCCTTTAAAAATAAAATATTTTTGGCCTGCATGTAAAGTGGCCAGATGCCTAATTAGGAATCCTGAAATTCAGCTGTACTGAGTTAATAAGTATCTGTGGGACGTATTAACCAGAATTTCCCATTACTCAACATTGAGAAAAACTCTTGTTAAGTTCAGAAAATGAGCTATTAAAACTGCAAAATTTAAAATGGGGAAATTTTACGATATGTGAATTATATCTCAATAAAGCTGTTCTTTTATTTCATTTTTATTTTTTATTCTTTTGGCCATGCTGCACAGCATGAGGGATCCTAGTTCCCTGACCAGGGATTGAACCTGGGCCCCCTGCAAATGGAAGCACGGAGTCTTAACCATGGACTACGAGGGAAGTCCCAAAGCTGTTATTTTAAAAAGAAAAAAAAAATGATTTGGTAAATTTCTAAATAAGATCATTATATTTACAGGTCCTTGCTAACCTATACCGTGATTAGAAATGTATCTCCCTTATTTTTTTGCTGTTTCCCCTCAACCCCCCACTCCTCATTCCTATTTTTTTTGGATAGAAGGAAAGGCTATAGATTGTTGGAATTTATGGGGTTTTGTTTGTTTCTTGAAGATAGAAAAAGATTAGCATATGTATATATGTAATTTCCCTACTTTAAAGGCTTTGTGGTATATTAGTGAATCAAAATGCATGAAATTTCAGTAGTCCTAATCAGTCATTCGGCCACTCTTCCCACAGATTTTTTTTTATCTGAAGAGAAGGCAACAAAGATTACAAATATATATTTTTAATTTCTACTAAAATGCTGGATGAAATGGAACTGATATACCTTATGAGGAAAAATGCACACTCTCATGATGTTTAGTAAATTACTTGCAGTCTGGAGCCTAGTCAGGTCTGAAGTTAAATTAATAAATCCATATTTGCATAAATCTCTGTGTTTACTTCAAGCAATAGAGAGGTAGATGCATTTGTATTTTGTTAAGAAAGGCTAGTAAACTCCTACAGGAAATAAAAGTAACATAAAGATAGTGGTTAGTACTTAGTTGAAATTGTTAGCATGAAAATTAACTAACATAATGCATGCAAAGGGCATAAACACTTACTTGACGTGTGTCAGGTAAGTGAGTACTCAGTATCAGCTGCTATTATAAGTGGGGTCACACTACCTGCCATGACCTGGCCACCTAAATCCCCCAGGTCTCAGTCTCCTCACTTATAAAATGAGGATACTAATAGTACCTACTCTATAGGGATTCTTATGAGGATCAAATAAATGCTTAGAACAGCATCTAGCACACAGTAAATTCGCACTAAATGTTAGTTTTTATTTTTGACTATTAGTACCCAACATAAGAGCATCTTGCCTGAATTATTACTAGTTGGATTTATATATATTTTTTATTTTCCTAATTAGATTTCAAATATCTTAGACAATAAAGATAGGGTCTCATTTTTCTTTTGTAGCTCTGTCCTTTTCTAGCTTTGTATAATAAGCACAAAACTCAAAGTCTGTAAATGCCACTGTTTCAATACATAAGTGATTTAGTGAATTAATGTGTAAATTCAAGTGGTATGAGTCATGGTTAAATTGGCACTAACAGGAATCAAGAGAAAACAAAGGAATTCCTCCTCGGTTCATCCAGCGGAATCAAAAGGGGGAACGTTAGATATTTCTTATCATTTACTAATCCTATATAATTAAAATGACTCATCAGCCATATATGGCTTCTCAAAAACAAAGTGGTTCTGCAAAGAGGGATATCTGTGCTCCTCACATCTGTCCTATTCTTTAACAACAGGTGTAATTAAAAAACAAAACAAAAACAAAAACAGCAATAACAAAACCGATGTTGGTGGTTGCTTAGCCCCTGTGCTGGTCCTAAGGCCATTTATAAATCAACAATGCCACCTGTTGGATAGAAGAAGCAAGCCTGATACAATTTTTTGTTGTTCACTAGACAAGAGTTTATTTCTGCCTCCTCTAGGCAATGCACCATGTTGGACTGCAGTATGAGAAAGAAAGAAAAATAAAAACCAATCCCAACTTTCAATAAGCCTCCTGTTTAGTAAAGCAAATGAAAGGTTGTTTCCACTCGTAGCTAATAGATGGGTTTCTATTTTAAAACCTGATCTGATTATTCTCTATCTTGGCATTTGCTCTATTGCTCCTTCACGTTCCTTCATTCTTTTTATGGGACTGCTGAAAGAAAAAAATAGCAATCTCTAATATCTGTCACTTAATTAAGAGGAGATATTATTTTTAATAAACCAGATTAATTGCTTTAAAAAGTTAACAAAGGTGGTTCCATTTGTGGGGCTTCAGCAGCTATACACTGTCCTGTCCTTGTCATTTCTACATAGTCATAATCTCTGAAATGTCAAGAAAGAAAAATCAGAGTTTGATATTCTGATAGTGAGATGACATGTGGACCTTATTCCCTGACCTGGAAACTCAAAACAATTTCTTTCTAAAAACAGTTTTAGAACGTCCTCAGAGTTGGAAACTCATCACTACTGCTCAAGATGGCACCTTGTCACTCACTAATGCAGTAATCTAACAATGAAACACTCAATGCTATTGCTTTTCCATTGCTAGCAAGCACATGAAGTTAACTTTTGGTTTGGCTTCAGCAGCAGAGAAAATCTGCTGCCATTGCCACACTTATTGAAAAGCCTAGTGGGCATGGCAGGAGGGAAATAAGAGGCATATTATCAAAGAACAGAAGGAGTCTAAAGGAAACAGGCATCTCTGTTTTTTTTATCTTCAGGCAGGATAATTACCCTAGGACCTATTTGGATTGACTTCCCGGCTGCAAAGACCAACCTAGTGGGGTAAAGGAAAAGACAGGTGGCACACTGAGAACAGCACATGCCACTTGTGTGTCTGTACAAAAATAATGACAATATAAGGTAATGTGCAATGTCGTATGAGTGGCATAAGTGATTTGGGAGTTTATAGGTCATAAATATTCCAATTAAGATAAACAGGGAAGACCTATGCAAATGGAATGGTGAAAGCAAGGAAACTCTGAGATCCAATCAGAAATAGCAAGCCAGATTATGGGAGTCATTAGGACGGTTCAATTATTTTTCCACTTCCCAGTCTTTCAGGAACATGGTACAACTGCATTTTCCTGCCTCAATCAAGTGAGGCATGGCCATGTGACTTACACCAGTGACATATGAAGGAAAACAGTGTGTGTTATTTCTGGGCAGAAGCTTTCAAATCCAGTACAGCATTTTTCATGAATCCTTTCCTACCTCAGCAATTATAGATCCAAATGTTGAGATGAAGCTTCTCTCAGTCTGGTCTCTGGATAACGAAGAGGATCAGTTGCCTGCTAATCCACACTGGATATATACTTTTATGGTGTTAAATTGTTAAAATTTTGAGGTTTATTTGTCACTGACCCATTACCTAGCCCTTCTGGACTAATACACAGGGTTCCCATGGAATATATATAATAATTAGCTAAGAAAAGAAAAAGTCTTAAAGAGCCTAAAATTAGAAGGCATTAGTTTGGAGGGAACTAAAGGACAAGAATTTATTTAGTAACCTGTAGACAGAAGATAGATAGATAACTCTATATATACACACAATCTGTATATATATATATATACATATATATGTATGTATATATATATATATATATATATATATATATATATATATATATACACAGAGATTTATATAGAGAGAGAATATATAGACATATACTGGTTTAGATATGTATTTCCAAATCTTAGCCTTCCTCCCACTGAGTACCATATTGTTTCCCTATTTCCCTCACCCTTGAAATAGCAGCAGCAACAACAAAAACAATAGCCACAGTACCACCACGGGGGTATCTCTCTTTTCTGTTATAAAATATTCTTCTTCACTGCCCAGACTGAAATTATAGCATCAACTGGATCCCCTGCTTCTACTTTTGTCCACAGAGTCTCTTTATACAATAGCAGAGCAAGTTTACGAAAACATGAGTCAACTATGTCGCTCCTCTACATAACGCCCTTTGATAGCTCACCATGCACTCAGAGAAAAGGCAGTCCTTGCTGGAGCTTGTAAGGTCCTGTATGCTCTTGTCCTCAACTACTTGTGATTTCCTTTTCTTTCCTCTTACCCTGTGCATAGCTTTTCCTCAACACTATCAAGCACACTCTTGCCTAAGGGCATCTGTAGTTACCATTACCTCTATGAAAGGTGTTCTTCCCTTAGACGTCTACATGGCACACTTCCTGCCTTTTCTTCTAGTGTCTGCTCTGGGAGACCTTCTCTGATAGCTTTTCACGCTTGAGTGACTCTACCTATCAGACTTACCGTGCTTTATTTTTCTCTATAGTATTTAAGGCCATGTGATACACTATGTATTTGCTGTGTCTTTGTTAATAATCTGGTTCTCTTAACAACATAAGTTCCCTGGAGGCAGCTCTTGTGTTTGTTTTGTTCTCTATGGAATTCTATCACACAGAGGAGTTCCTGGCATGTAGCAGTTGTTCAATAATAATTAGTTTCCCAGTGCTGAATATCTCTGCTCTGCAGTGTGGCTTCTACTTTCCCTCTGAGTCCTTGAATTTGCCATTCAACATCCAGTATGCTATCGGGGGTCAGGCTCACGATCACAGCATGCCAGCATGATAGCACCAGAAGGGAATGTGAGAGAGCTTACTGCTGAGGTTCCCAAATGCAGTCCATGGCGAATGTGTACTTGTCCATGGAGGAAAGAGACAAAGAAGGGCAAATTTTGAGAGTTTTTAACATAAAGCTAATTTTTTAAATGTGAGATTGTGTCCTTACACTTTTGGTGCTAATGTGTCCTTTCATTTGTGAAATGATGATGGAATTTGATGACAGTTTTTGGTTTGCAGTTTGTTGGTTTCCTTTTTCCTTTTCATTGTGCTTGCTTGGCAAGGTTAAAAAATTTAGCATCCTCAATAATTTTCAATTTTAAAATATTCTAAAATGAGTTCTTTTATAAGGCAAGAAACTGAAGCCAAGAGGGACACCATGACTCCTGCAGTTTCACTGATCTGTGTGTTCACAGAACTGGAACTAAAACTCATGTATCCTCACTTCCAGCCAGTTCTGCTTTCTCTACACAAAAACTCCTTCCTCTGAGAAGCTGTCGAGAAAATCCCTTTCCCGACGTGGAGTGTTCTTCATCCCCTGATACTTGCTCTTTTGATTATTAAGCACTCTGGGGCTGTAGGAGAAAATCAAGGCTCCTCTTTCTCATTTTTCTTTTCTTATTCCTCTCTAGAAAAAAAAGAAGTTTAGGATCAAGACTGAATACTTTCATTTCTTGCCATGCCCCCAAGGATGAGGACTACTGCAATAAATCAGAGTGAAAGAACAGGCACTTTTTATTGGTAACTGCATAGGAAGTAGAGATTTTACTTTTCCCTTTTAGAAATTTTACTAATTTACCTAAATACGTCTTTGTTGTTTAAAATAATAACATAGAAGTGCACAGAATAAAAAAAAAAGTGCCAACACCCTTCCTTTTCCAGAGAAGACCACAGTTACCAATTTTTCATATATCCTTCCAGATCTTTACATATATAAATTAGTGTTCTAGGAGTGGCAAGTGAAAACCCTGTAAATTTGTGAAAGAAAAGAATACATATAGGGCTTCCCTGGTGGTGCAGTGGTTGAGAGTCCGCCTGCCGATGCTGGGGACACGGGTTCATGCCCTGGTCCGGGAAGATCCCACATGCCGTGGAGCGGCTGGGCCCGTGAGCCATGGCCACTGAGCCTGCGCATCTGGAGCCTGTGTTCCGCAACGGGAGAGGCCACAACAGGGAGAGGCCCGTGTACCGCAAAAAAAAAAAAAAAGAAAAAAAAAAAGAATACATATAGAAAAAACTGAGAGAATACACATCACTATGCTAATGGTGGTTATATCTGAGTGGTAGGATTAAGAGTGATGCATAAATTTTATACCAATAAAATTGTGATAAAAATGACTTCAACAGACAGCAAGCTAAGGTTACATGGAATATTTAGGAGAGTCAATTGACTTAAGAAAGTCAATTCTAATAGGGCAGAGAGAGTATCAGTGTTGAAGTGAATTGAGAGGTTAGGACAGGCTAGGAGGGGGAGTGGGAGGGTAGACTGTGTGTAATACATTTCTGGATGTCATATTGTCCAGTCACCCCCTTTACTGTTTTGGATGTTGTTCTGAACATTTCTCAAGTACCGTGTGTGTGCACATGTGTGTGTCTTGCAAATATTCCACTCTAAACTCTAAAGTTTATTGTAGGCCAGAACCTTGTCTCCATGTATTTATTATTCTCCTAACCACCAGAGGGCCTGTCCAGTCCCCAGTGCTAGGTAAACAATGAATGTCTGCCATATTGAGTTCTGCTTTTTTTTTTTTTTTCAGTACGCGGGCCTCTCACTGTTGTGGCCTCTCCCGTTGTGGAGCACAGGCTCAGCGGCCATGGCTCACGGGCCCAGCCGCTCCGCGGCATGTGGAATCCTCCCGGAAGGGGGCACGAACCCATGTCCCCTGCATCGGCAGGCGGACTCTGAACCACTGCGCCACCAGGGAAGCCCGAGTTCTGCTTTTGTTTATTCTCTTTCTTAAAGATTGTTTGAGCTAAAGATTATTCCAGCTGTTAAGAAATTCCTCCCCCACCTCTGGCACTATATTGGCTCATGATCTTCCTTCAGTTATGTTTCTTATTCTTTTGCCATCTGACTGTAAGCAGGCAGAGAATGCCAAGCCCATAGCAGGTGACAATCGGCAAGAACTGGTCATCACAGCTGGCGTGGAGAATGGAATGTGCTCCCTTCGTAGAGGCTATGGCCCTGAAAAGAAGGTTTGAATTTTCATGATTCAGACCGTTGACTCTAGCACCTTCCCACCACCTGGATGGTGCATGAAGAGTTGACCTTAACTCCAGTCTTAATACCATATCCCTTGCCAGGATTCCTAAGCTAAGCCTATCAGTGCATAGCATTTCATGGATGACGATTACTGTTTAAGAAGTGGGAACGTTATGAAGGGAAAAATTAAGTTCAAAGCTCATGAGTGGCAGGCTCTCTTTCATTTTCTCTTTCCAGAAATGAATAAGGAAACATGTAGCCTATTTTCTACTACTGAACGACTTATATCCTTAATGAAGCTGACACTGTTATCAAAATAGAGAGACAAAAAGAAACCTGGATCCTTGATCACGTTGTTGAACTGCTAGATCAACCAATTCTGACATACACTTCCAAGCATGTGAGCCAATAAGTGTGCTTACTTTTGAAGCCAGTTTGATTTGGGTTTTCTGTTACTTGCATGTAAAAGCACCTTAAGTGTTTAACTGCCTAAAGACTTATTAAAATGAAAGGGTGTGATGTCTATTTTTTTCTCCAAACAACCAGTCTAATAATTTTAAGAAGGGAAAGAAAGTTTCTTTGGTATTCCTTGTTTTTGTGAATCAATTATGGTTCCTTGTGTCCAAAGGCACATTTTCCTAAAGAAATGTTCTTGATTCACTTAGAGTATGGTTAACAGTTGGAAGCAATTCAGCTCCACAAGTCTTGATTACATACTACTCTTTGCCCTGCATTATGCTAGGCACCAAGGTATATGCAAAGTGATTCTGAACAAGATATGACTCCTTTCTTTAAGAAACCTAAAATCCTTTGGAAATCAAATGTAATATAAGGAACTTGAGCTTTGTTGTCATATATTCAGTTTCAAATCTTGTGCTGCCTATTATATGTCTGGCATTATACATATGCTGTCTCATTTAATCTTCGCATCAACCGTTAAGGTCATTATTTATGAATGAGGAAATTAAGTTCAAAGAGGTAACTAACTGTCCCAAAGTGACTTGTCAGACATAATGGCGCTGGGAAATGAATGCAGGACTGAGTCCAAAACCAGAGAGGTATGACCAATGTTTAGGTGGAATCTGAATGTGCCATTAATAGGCAAGCACCCCAGACAGCCAATTTATGTCTATTGTAGTTCTTCTGTCTTGGAGATATGCTCTGAAGTCAAAGGTGGTGATGTTGGTCTTGTAAGGGCAAAAAACCCCCCTCAAACCAGGCAAAAGCTCCATCTGATGGCAATTAGGGCAAAAGGCAAGAGCATTAAACAAGATGTTTTGGTAATTCATCCATTCAATGAAGATTTATTATACCTAATATATGACAGGCATTGTGCTAAACACAATGAAGAATACAAAGATTCACGAGATCTAGTTTCTGCTCTGAAAGAGCTATGGCCTTTTAAGTAACAATAGCTGCCCTGTATCATATGTCTACTAACTGCTAGGCATTTTTCATAAACTATCTGTAATCCTTAAATGGCAATGCAATGTAAGTATTTTTGTTCCCATTCTATGGATGGGGAATCTGAGGCTTTGAACAACTAGACCCAGGTCATACAAGCAAAGTCAAGATTTGAGAGCAAGTCTGACCCCAGAGCTTGTGTTCTCAGCCACACATATCTGAAGTCTAAACTTGATTGAGAGAAGCAACATCCAATAGGTCTTCTTTTTTATTCTCCTCTCCTACCATCTAACTCTCATTCCCCGCTGCACTGAGTGCCTACCAAAGTGCTAAGTCCACTTAGGGACTCAGTGAATTCATATCATGTGTTTCCAGCTCTGTAATAGAACTCTATCATCTTCTCCTGATGCTGTCAAATGACTGATCTTGAGAAATCTGAGGTCTGAGCATTATGTTTCAAGTTCAGTTGGCCATAATACGAACTCTTGCTTCTAGTGTAGAATTGGTTGTATTATTTAGAGTCAACAAATACATTTTAAACATTTACTATATATGCTAGGCACTTCCACACATGTTGTTTCATGACTTCCATTTTGCAAATAATAAATTCAAAGCTGTAGAAAAATTGTTCAAGATCACTCAAATTGTAAATAAGTCCAGGATTCAAATTCCAGTTCTCTCTGTCCAGTATAGTTTTATGCATATATCCAAGTTTTTAATATATTTTCAAGGATATGTCCTAGTCAAGTATAATTCTGCTATACCAGATGTGGATGCTGTTGGGTTTTGTATGGTGAGAACTACTTTTATTTAAAGAATTTACTCTCTTTCTTCCTCTCACTCCACTTCCATGATTGCTTTTGGAATATTTTATGTCTACACAACCTCTGCTTTTTTCCTTGGTGTCTCGTAATTGCTGGTCCTGGCTCCAAGCTCTCTCCCATAACTATTCCCAGAGGCCATCCCTCACCATGCTACTGTCTATCAGTTAAGTTTTCATGAGAAACGTCTCCTTTGTGGCATTTACCAAAGGAAAAACAAATCTCCCAAGCTTCTCTAAATAGCACAAAGTAATGTTTTTCTCATAGTCTTTTAAAAAATGTTTTTTTCCTTTTCTTTTTTTTTTTTTCAACTTGTATGACTTGCTTCATCAGTAGGACCTAGATAGCTTGCCACATGAAAACTTTTAAGTAAACTTTCTACAAGCCTTTGGTGTGACTGAGACAGAGATTTGCCCTCCTTAGCCCCAGGTAATCTCTTGGGAATAGTTTAGTATTTTCAGAAAGAAGAAAATATCAAAATAATGGGTGAGATTTATTTAAAAAAATGATGTTTATGATAAAACTCAATAGAGGTAAGGAGCTCATTTGGGTAAGACCACACTGGTTCTTATGTATGTTGCCTTATGAAGTTCTCGGCAACAAATTAGATCTTTCTACATTTCTTCCATAAACCCATCCTGCTTGAAGGCTTCAGTGTGGTGACCCTTGAATTGAACTGGAAGAGGGAATTTAAATAGGAAAAGAGCAGGAGTCACCCACTGCTACATTTAGAAGCTGTTAAGTGTTTTGGGAGTTCAATCAAGAGAAAGTTGGAGCAAAGTAAGGGTAAGACTACTCTCCACCTGTGGAAAAGACATGTAGAAAAACAATGTCCTGGGCTTAATACCTTTCAGCAAACTAGTGAAGATATATGGACCAGAAATAATAGCTTCCCACCCCTCAAACTGGGTGAACTTGCTCTGAATTTTAAAGAGCAGAGTTTTTAGCTAAGCAAGCAAGACATGAACTTCACCTAGTCAAGGAAGGCAGTCAACCACTGGGCAGACCAGCCATTGCCTGATAGCTGTCTCTCCATAGATTATGGAGAACCAGGGAAAGACAGCCAGAAAAGGATGCCCATTGCCAGCTCCACTCTCTTCCTCCCTCTAGACACCACCATTTCTTTTGCAATGCCTTAATTATCTTTGACACAATATTTCTGAACAAGAAACGACGCCAAGACTCAGTGGCTTAAAGGAACAATCTTTTTTTTTTCATGGGTCTGTGGATTGGCTGAGCTGGGAGTGAGACTGGGCTCAGCTGGGTGCGCCTGCTTCTTACTGCAGGTCTGTGGGCAAGCTGGGGTGGCTCTGCTCCATATGTCTCTCGTCATCCTGGAGTAGAGAGCTAGCCAAGCCATGCTTCTCTCATAGAAGGAGCAGAAGCAAAAGGAAGCAAGTAGCAGCATGTGAGGCCTCTGAAAACCTAGCTGTGGAACTGGTCCCTATCACTCCTACCCATGTGGTCAAAGCAAGTCATGTGGCCAAGCCCAAAGTCTAAGAAGCAGGGAAATTTGCTCCACCCACAATGAGCTTGTGGCAAGTGTATATAGATGCAGGGAAAATGGAAGGATTGGGGTCAATTTAGTCTACAAACCTGAATCACCCCAACCCTAAAAAAAGGTGCTTTACATGAAGAATTTGAACTTCCTTTATTAAAATGATTTTTCTTCCTCACTCTTTACATTATTATCAAGGTTCTAAATCCCTTCCACTTCTCCCTTGGCCAGAGTCCAGAATTCTCTCTTCTCTTCATTTCCTGCCTCAAATTGGAAACTTTCTCCCCTTATTGCTTATCAAAGTATGATCACTTTTTGTGCTGTATTTTCTTCATAATTCTTTGGGAACCAATCTGTATAGCATCTTATTGAACAAATAATATTAATATTTGTGGTACTGCCTGTTTCCTCCCCATAAATAATAAAGGAGATAGGGTGTGTGCACACACATGCACGCACACACCCACAAACTACGGAGAGCAGTCAAAAAGAGGAAAAGTTAATTATTGGGTGGGGTTAATCTGAATGACTTCATGGAGAATTTGAATACTGAGTATAGTTTTGAAGGAAATTACCAAGCTTCTTAAGGGCTTAATTACTCAAAAAAATTTTTTTAATAGTCAAAAAATCCAATTGCAACATCCTACTCACTATCCATGTGATGAGGAAATAGATGTGTGGACTGATTAGTATTTTGCTCTTGTACTTGTTACTCACCACAAGCCTTTGTCCAGCCTTCTCAAGAACAGAGACCATTAGGGTAAAGGCAAGTGAGTGAGAGTAGGGATAGCTCACACCTAACCCATCGCCACAACCAGACAGAGCTTAGAGCCCATGCAACTTTCGGGCGGTGGTGGTCAGTGGTACGGTTCGTGAGTGTCCTGTGTCTCTCTCCCCATGTGTGCACACATGTGTGTACATATAATAAAAAGTAAATTTATGCCGTGCTTGTTGATTAATTAATACCAATCGATGATCAATAAATTGTATCATATCTGCCAGATTGTTGTTCTCATCATTAGGAACTATTAGTACATCCAAAAGTATATGTGTTTGAGTCACTAAGGTGATGTATTGTACAGTTGCTTTACTATTCTGTTTCTAAACCCAAGTTTAAGGTAATAGGGTAGAAGCCTCTTCTTGGGTGAAGTACCCCTATTCAGTGTTTCTATGCCACCCTGACTACCCTTCATCATAGCATTTACCATCCTATATTGCAATTGTTCCCTTGTCTTTCTATCCACCATTTGATCATAAGCTCTAGGAGGGCAAGTAAACAATTGTATCTGTTCATCGTTTTATCTCCTGGTACAGTACCTGTCATGTGTTAGATGCTCAATAAATAAGAAAGTATTTATTCAGAGAAATAAACACCGTTCCAATATATTAAAAAAGGACAAGTGAAGCATTTTGTAACTTGCCAAAGTTATATAACTTCTTATAATTGTTATAATCTCCACTAAAATTACCTATTGAGAAAAATTACAATAAGCAAACCCCAGATTATGAATGTACCAGCCCAGGCAATCTGATGAGTTTGCATATTATCTAATTTGGGGGTTTTATGTATAGATCTCAACATGAATGTATTCAGTGTATACATGACAACATGGGCTACAGGGCATATACACATGCTTCATGGCGGGGGGGCAGGCCTGTACCCACTGCCTACACACGGACAGACAACCACAATAGGGACAGATAAGCTTGGAGTTAACATTGAGATGGTTTCACTATGAAAGCTCCTCAAAGTTGTAATATAGGACTGAGATTCAAGTGCAAAATAAAATACAAGTCTTACCAGAAGGGGAAAAAAGCAGTTTTTCTCTGCATTAAAAAAATGAGAAGTCTTTTTTATTTTCCCCCTGAATGATAGGACCATAATGATTCAATTTCTTTTGCACCAATCGGCATCAGCCGTGAGATCCAGACCTGGCACATGGAAATTTCAGCCTTAAGTCAAATATTATTTCAAAGTTAATGACAAAATCTATTTTTGCAGTGGTCTTGTTTAAAATATTTCCCCTTAATACTCTTGAAATGCTGTAATTGAAAGCAGTTATTTGAGATGCCAGTGCATACTTCTTTAATTATGTCCTGTACCATCTGTTTCCAATGAAAGGGCAGTATCTGTTTGCAGTTACCAATCTTATGAAAAACAGGCTTGTCCCAAAATAGATTGGAACTAAAACCAGAAAGCATTTCTTTCAGAGGCATCCTTTCAAGCCAATTAACTTTAATCATTATAGAAATGTTTATTTCCCATCTTAGTCTCTCTTCACATGTAAATTCCTTCAGGGGAAAAGATCCCTTTTTGTGACTGTTTGAATAGTTCCAATTTGGGTTAATCAGAACCTGCTGGCCTGTTTATTTTCCAATTGTGAATGCTGGCAGATTTCTTGATGAAGGAGGCACAGAGTCCCCAAGGGGAGCAGATCTAGAAAAGCAGCAGATACACACCTACTGGTCAGAGAAAGTTCGCTTAACCTCCAGGGTTCCATGCTTGACTCCATGTTGTCTTCTAGGGTGGGGACCAATGAAGTGATTTGATAGGTGGGAAACCAGGACTCCTAAGTTGCATCAGGATGAAGCCCATCTCCCCAAAGGAGCCAGACATTCTCTTAGACCACACACTCACATGTCATTCTCATACAAGCTGTAAGAAAGCTTGGTGACCTTGCAAAATGCAACATCTGTGGTGGTGGCTTATAAGTGGCATCACACTACCTAGGGAAGAGTTATTTCTAAATTGCTCTGTTCTTCAGGGAAATTTTCAATCCACAGGTCAAAAAAATGGTTCATGGCATGTTTTTGGATGTTATTATTAAGTAGCTTCGTTTGTCCATCAGAGAACTTTGACTGATTTGTCCACTGATATATCCCAAATACCTACAACAAACAGTACCTGGGACAAATAGATCCTCAGTGAATATTTGTTAAATTTATTCCCTCTTCTAGACCATAACAATATGTTAATATAAGACATAAAATCTCTGCTCTTATGATGTCTCGGAGATGAAAACAGAAGGGTCAAAGACAAGACATATTGACCATAAGCATCTTAAAGATAGAACAACAAGATCATCTCTGTGCCTAGAAGGTATCTGATGCAAAGGGTCTCGGTCAGAGTTGGTGTTTATTAAATATTTGGTTAATTTAGCTCAGCAAGCGTATGTGTCTTGGCCAACACCTAAAAAAGCTACCATTTACTGAGCCTTTAATAAGTTCCATTCACTGTGATGAATGTTTTATACACATGAGCTCCTATGGTCCTCAAAACAAACAAATAGACACCCTGTGAAATAGATATAAACTATTTCCAATGTTTAGATGCAGAGCTGAAGCTTATGTATGGACAGTAATTTAGTGAGATTGAGCAGTTAGTAAATGCTAATCTGAGATTAAGAATTCAGGTCCATCTTAGTTGAAAGTCGATATTCATATGAGCTCTCTATTTTCTCACATGCAAAGCTCAAAGTGTCCAGGAAGGCCTCCTTCTAACACACCAAAGCTTAGGGATTTCATGGTCACATATTTTAAAAATCTGAAACCATGTTATCATTTGGGAAACAACAATTTCCATTCCCATTTCTCCCTTGAAGTTTCTGGAGTTGTACATTGACTGGACCTCCTAATAACAACATCCTTCAACTTTAGCTTCCTGAGCATCTGTAGCTTTTGGATCTTATGGGCTCCATCCAAGCAGATATTTTCCTTGTTTCCCAAGAATCATGAGGGTAAGTAATATATTTTTTTCTGTTTGGAATTGAAATGTTATCCTGTCACGTTGGATGAACTTGGCAGGCTTGAATTAAAAAAACCACCCATATATCCCACGCTCTCTTCCTCTGATGATTTAAATGGAAGTGTAACAAAATCCCTTAAACCTTCATAATTTAATCCCATCCCCAACTTTTCAGAAAGCCATCAGAATTCCTGTGGGACTGTCCAGTGAGAGGCAGTACAGGATGATGCAACAATGGGAAATGTGGAGGGACGTGATGGAAAGTTGGGAAAGAGAACAGAGACACCCTAATTATGCAGTGGCTGAGCATCTTCACATAGTCACGCTAATGAGTGGCTTCTGATACTGTGTGGTCAAGGAGGAAGCTGGCCTCCATGTTCTTGAGCCTGACATTCAGGAGCTATGACTCATGCTGGATCTGTAGCAGACTAACTAGTTATGAACAAACTACTAACACTACCTCTACATTAGAGTTGCTATGATCTATTTGTCAACTGTTCATTTATCACTTAATAATATCAATCACCACTTCTCAGTCTTCATGCACAGTGTACTAGATGTTACCCTAGCAGCAAGTGAGATGTATCTTTATTCAGAAATGTCGCATTTAAGTTCATTAAACACACACATACATAAATATGGGATGAAGATAAGAGCTCCCTCAAAGAAAATAAGAATGTCAGAGTACAGGTCTTTTGCCTCCTTAGGCAGGTTTATTCCCTGATAAAAGAAACTGAAGATGACACAAAGAGAAGGAAAGATATGCCATTTTATTAGATTGGAAGAATCAATATTGTTAAAATGACTATACTACCCAAGGCAATCTACAGATTCAATGCAATCTCTAACAAATTACCAATGGCATTTTTCACAGAATTGGAACAAAAAATTTTACAATTTGTATGGAAACACAAAAGGCCCTGAATAGCCAAAGCAATCCTGAGAAAGAAAAATAGAGCTGGAGGGATCAGGCTCCCTGACTTCAGACTATACTACAAAGCTACAGTAATCAAAACACTATGGTACTGGCACAAAAAGGGACACATAGATCAATGGAACAGGACAGAAAGCCCAGAAATAGACCCATGCACTTATTGTTGTTTAACCTATGATAAAGGAGGCAAGAGTATACAATGGAGAAAAGACAGTCTCTTCAATAAGTGGTGCTGGGAAAACTGGACAGTCACATGTAAAAGTATGATATTAGAATACTCTCTAACACCATATACAAAAATAAACTTGAAATGAATTAAAGACCTAAATATCAGACCAGATACTATAAAACTCCTAGGCAAAACACAATTTGACATAAATTTCAGCAACATCTTTTTGGATTCATCTCCTAGAGTAATGGAAATAAAAACAAAAATAAACAAATGGGATCTAATTAAACTTAAAAGCTTTTGCACAGCAAAGGAAACCACAAACAAAACAAAAAGACAACCCACAGATTGGGAGAAAATATTTGCAAATGATGCAACTGACAAGGGCTTAATTTCCAAAATATACAAACAATTCATAAAACTCAATATCAAACAACCCAATCAAAAAATGGGCAGAAGACCTAAGTAGACATTTCTCCAAAGAAGACATACAGATGGGCAACAGATACATGAAAAAATGCTCAACATCACAAATTACTAGAGAAATATAAATCAAAACTACAATGAGGTATCACCTCACTCCAGTCAGAATGGCTATCATCAAATAGTCTACAAATAAAAAATGCTGGAGAGGGCGTGGAGAAAAGGGAACCCTCCTACATTGTTGGTGGGAATACAAATTGGTGCAGCCACTATGGAAAACAGTATGGTGGGTCCTTAAAAAACTAAAAATAGAACTACCATATGATGGAGTTACCAGCAACCCCACTCCTGGACATATATCCAGAGATGCACCCCAGTGTTCACTGCAGCACTATTTACAATAGCCAAGACATGGAAGCAACCTAAATGTCCATCAGTAGACGAATGGAGATATATATATACACATATACAATGGAATATCATTCAGCCATAAAAAAGAGTGAAATAATGCCATTTGCCACAACATGGACAGACATAGAGATTATCGTACTAAGTGAAGAAAGACAAATATCATATGATATTGCTTATATGTGGAATATGAAAAAAAAAGATACAAATGAACTTATTTACAAAACAGAAATAGATCCACAGGCATAGAAAACAAACATGGTTACCAAAGGGGAAGGTGGGGGAGGGATAAATTAGGAGGATGGAATTAACATATACACACTACTATGCACTACTATGTATAAAGCAGATAACCAGTAAGGACCTACTGTATAGCACAAATACTCAATATTTTGTAATAACGTATAAAGGAAAAGAATCTGAAAAAGAATCTATCTATTTATATCTGAATCACTGTGCTGTATACCTGAAACTAACATGACATTGTAAATCAACTATACTGCATTAAAAAGAAATAAATTAAAAAAAAAGAATATCAGGATAGGGCAAAAGTCAGTGTGTTAAAATGAAAAAACTAATAATTAACAATAACAAAATTAATATTTATTTAGTTTCTACTGTGTGCCAGGCGCAATGCTAGAAGTTCCATAGTAACTTTATAAGAACCCCTTTGAGATGAATATTCTTATCTATATTTTACAAATGAGAAAATTGAGACTCAAAGAGACTAACATTAGGTTCCAGAGCTAGTAAACGATAGAAGCAGAATTCAAACCAGCTCTTCCTGACTCCAAAACCTCTGCTCTTTCCATATCAATGCAGTTTGTCTAAAGGATCATTAGTAGAGAATGTGGTACAGAAAATTTTGTCCTCAAAATTTCATTCATAGTGGATGACACAGATGGAGGTGGCAGAATTAGAGAAGGAAAAAATGCATTTAAGAAATAAAATCTTATACTTCACAAATTTCCATGTCCTTTGAAGTCTTGAAAACGATTTTTATGAATCAATTTAAAAATTTCCTGTGATAAGTGGAAATTTTAAATATATGCACTTAATACTTATGGGAGCAATGAAATGAAGCATTGAAATTGCACCATCCTGAGCTTCCCTATGTAATCATGCCTCCATCGTTCAAGCTCCTGAGATTTAGTCCAATGGCAACAATGAAAACAGTCAACATGCCTGGTTACGATTCTCTCCAATATCACCCTTTAGGTCACTTTAAACTTGAGCCTTGTCATCCTGTTTTACTGATCTACAGGGAGTGTCCATTGTAACACATCAATGAGGAATCTCCAAACATTACCAAGACTGTCTTTTGGTTTTACTGAAGATGGTGGCAGAAGCAATGGCATCAGTTTTCCTATTCAGTCATCATAATCATTATCGCCAAATTAATATGCAAGTCATTTTGGGAGCTCTATATATTAGCTACAAATTTTCTATGCAGTAAACATGGTTTATATATAAATTGTAAATTTATCCAACTAATTTGTTGAAATAATTCCAATGAATTGGAACTGCTAGGACTAAGGATATCAAAAATTTATAGTTTTGAGTCCACACTAGATTTTCCCCTACTATATAGACAGGACCTCATTAATCTTGTCCCCCAGTGTTTATGTGGGTATGTTTCCTAAAACTGTACAAATGTTAAATATTTAATCTTTGGTAATATGATATTACAAAGAAATTGCTTTTCTTCTGTTACTGTTAAGCTCAGTCATCTTCATATATGCTTAATCCTTACTAGTCACTTGTGCTATTTCATTTTCTTCTGTTTTTTTCATTTCCCTTGGTATACCAATGTCTTTGTTACTGGTTACTAAGAACTCATTTATGACTAAGGATGTTAACCATTTGCCATGCAATGCAAATGAAATACCATATTTTATTGCCATCAATTTACTATGGTGTTTTGTACTTTGGTTGTGTACTAAAATAGAATCATGTTGTGTTTTTTAAAAAAAAGTAAATTTTGTTCTGTTAAGGAAGGAGATTGAGAAAATAGAGAAGTTAAAAGCTTACCATTGGATCCTGGAAATATTCCTGAGCTGGAAATTAAAGTTCTATTTTCTGCTGCTTCACTAATTAACTTTCTACTTGGGTGAAGTCACTTCACCTCTCTGGGCTTTAGTTTTATCAGGTATTCTATCAAATTAAGGAGATGAATTTAATGCTGTTAAAGATTTCAGTGGGAAGTTTTGGTATCCAAATCTCACCCTACTCCTACCTCAGGGTTCTCTGCTGAAGGAGATATTTCAGCAAGGCTAAATAACCAAATGGGAAATAATATGCCAGCATTTCAGGAGTGGAGCTCCTTGATTAAGTCATTCTAGAGCATCTTGGACTTTGAGACTATATTGGGCCTTCCTTTCCCTACTCCCATCTAGCATGACTGGATCTGGGCAGCATATTCCAAATTTACGTAAATAACTAACCTCATGGGTAATAACAGACAACTTGTCTCAGCCATCCAAGTGCAAGGAAACATTAGGTCAAAGTGTGGGTGAACTTTCTCTTCTGAATGGACCAAGGCAGAAGTAGTGGATGGAAAAGAAGAAGAAGAGAAGAATAATCTCTCTCCTCCAAAAATGACTTCTAAGGTCATTCCTGGTATTAAGCGTCCATGGATTGATGAAGCCACTGCCTATTAAAAAACCAGGGCTAGGGCTTCCCTGGTGGTGCAGTGGTTGACAGTCCAATCGCCGATGCAGGGGACACGGGTTCGTGCCCTGGTCCAGGAAGATCCCACATGCCGCAGAGCGGCTGGGCCCGTGAGCCATGGCCACTGGGCCTGAGCGTCCGGAGCCTGTGCTCCGCAACGGGAGAGGCCACAACAGTGAGAGGCCCGCGTACAAAAGACAAAACAAAACAAAACAAAAAAATCCCCCCAAACCAGGGCTAACATATAATGACTATCATTCAAACTGAGACATGTAGTGAAATTGAGGATTATATATAAAGAAATGAGAATGAGGTTAAACGCAGAGTTTTAATCAGGACAATAGATATCAGAAGACAATGGCATAATATATTTAAAGTGTTAAAGGAAAGTCAGTAAACCTAGAATTTTTCAGTCAGCTTAACTATTATTTAAGAGCCAAGGGGGGAAACACAGTTTATCATACACAGTCTTTCACTGAAAAAGTTATCAGAAGATGTGCTTCATGACATTATCACCTTTTTTTTAATCATGAAGCACTATGTAGCATTATACCAGGTTAAGATGGAAAGGAGAAGCAGGGGTACAGGTTTTCCCTCTCAAAATACCTAAAAATGAACAAAAATATTTTGAAAAGGCCAAAACTATACATAATACATATGTTGTGTGTGTTTAATGAAGATAAATTGTTACATTATTAATATAGCTTACATGTGGTCCTACAGGTAAAGAGGATAGACTTAAAATTTTTTCATGTCCATTCCAAGGCCTGAGTAAAAACAACTTAAAGCATTGTGTTATCTGAATTTTACAGTTGTATGTATGTGTCTATGTATAAAATTATCTGTTTCTATAAAGGTAAATTGTACAATCCAATATAATTTATTTTAATCTAGTTCAAGTCGTTTATACCAATTCAGTCCAGGTCAGATCAGCTCACTTAAATTTAATTGAATACAACTGCTTGCTCTAATCTTGGTCCACTTTCATATTAGTATGAGAAAGTAAAAATCCAGCCCCAGATAATAGCTCTCTGTTGCCAGTGTTTGTTCTAGCCACCTTCCCAATTCCCCTTTACTCACTTGACTAGCTTTTTCCATTTCTCATCTTCTGAATCTTTGATCTTTTGGCTTTGTGGCCCTGATCCTATTACCTGCTTTAGATCTCTCTTTATTTTGACAACTTATTTGGACCAGTTTCTGTGTCCCATTAATTTTAGTCTGTTGACTTCTTATGATCCGTTCAAGTTTGATGACTTTGCAAGTCAAAATAAGAGACACTTGGTTAAAGACTAGTTTTAAAAAAAGTCACCAGACTATGAGACTATACGTTGACCTCCCCACAAATTTATAATGCACTACTGTGCAGTGAGACATAAAATGGCAAAGAAAGACCATGTATATTGTGAACTAAAAAGACAATGATGCCTCAACTCGTTTACCTCTGTGCTTCTTTGTCCTTGATTCTTTATACCCATAGCTTCCCCTAACTGGATAGAGCCCAAAAGGCTAACCCAACCTAGAACTCTTTTTATGTGTGCCAGTGCAATTCCCAAACGCATTGGGAGAGGCAGGTGCATAAATGAGGCCCAGCATCAGTCCAAAGTTCTAAAAATAAATAACTTTCCAAATAGTTCAAAGAGATAAAGAAGGCAGACAGGCTCTATATGGCTGGTAAAAAGTTGGCATCAAGGGCAGATGATGGATTTGAACTACAGTTTGCTGTATTTTTATGCTTTGAGTGACAGCATAAGTATCTTCCTGCTATTCTTGGCAAGGCAAAAACTCAAATTTTGCCTTTGGTGTTTTTATCCTTACTTTATTATTTTTTAAACTGTGGTAATGCAAAACTGAGAAAAAGCATTAAGTCATCCTCTCTATTGCTCTGGCCAAAGAATTACTTCCTATGGTGTGTATTCTAGGACTTCTATGAACTAAACTAACCTTAAATTATGGTAATGTTTTCACTACTTTCTCTGGGACATGTCTCCCAAATCTAATTATTATTATGTATTAGATATTTATTTCTGATTCTGGTTTCCAAATTTTCTACTCATATTTCTCTGAGCTACATGTATATTATTCAGTAATCATAACATGGGGTTACAGCCTTCATATTAAGAAAGGCATTTAAGCATTTCCTCAGTTAATGTACTGAGAGTGGGGATAGGTACGTATAAGGGAGTGGGATGTTACAGAATCTCAGTGAGGACCTCTTAACCCCCAAGATGTGACATCTGTTTAAAGGTAATCATTGCATGTTATATTGAAAGGAAAATAAAACATCAAAAGATAGCTTGGTGGATGACTGAACTGGGACAGTTCCAACTCTTCATTATAGTTGAGAGAGCCGTTCACCAACTATCAATAATTAGGCTCAGCCTTTATTGGATTCTCAAGCTGTTCTATAAGGTCTTTCTATTCTTTCTGTCAAACCTTGAACATTTTCCACTCCTGTGTGAGCTGAGATGGTTTTTTAGCTCACAGCTTCTTGATAGTTGTTCTTCCCCCAGAAGAACGACTGTACTTTGCCCAGCATTGTAGAATCTTGCCCTAAGCATGCACAGCTTATGATTTGGCTAACTAAAGTTTCAAGATAGATTTCTGGAGCTGATAAAAAAGATATCCACTTTGACACTTCTATTTAACATTTTACTGGAGATCTCAGCCAATTAAATAAGGCAAGGAAAATAAAGATATGCATGTTGGAAAGGAAGCTATAAAACAGTCTTTATTTCCAGATGATATAATCACGTGCATAGAAAAATCATAACTCCTCAATGTATTATAACTAATATGTAAATTCAGCAAGGTCACAGAATATAAGGCCAATATACAAAAATTTAACTTTAAGTCTAAATACTAACAACAAAATATGGAAAATAAAATTAGGAAAACAATATTTACAATAGCTTTGAAGAATATAATATACTTAAAGACAAATACAGTGGTATATATGTGAGACCTATGCATGCAAAACTATAAATACTGCTGAAATTAGAGTTAAATAAATGGAGAGATGTGCTATGTTCATAGAATGAAAGACTCGATAGTGTTATGATACCAATCCAGAAATAAACCCATACTTTTACAATCACCTGATTTTTTAACTAAGAATCCAAAGCAATTCAATGAGGGAAAGAAAGTCTTTTCAACAAATGGTGCTGGGTCAACTAGCTACCTATATGAAAATAAGTGAGCCTCACTCAACCTACACCTTACACGATCACACAAGTGATTATTTTGAAATGGATCACACAAGTGATTATTTTGAAATGGACCACAGACTCAAATATAAAAATCAAGTATATATAGTTTCAAGAAGAAAACAAAGGAAAACACTTCCATGATGTTGGTGCAGGCAGTAATTTTCACTAACCATAAAAGAAAAAATGTGAAATCAACTTTATCAAAATTAAAACTTTTGGAAGATTCTGTTAAGATAATCTAAAGACAAACCACAAATTAGGAGAAAATATTGTGTGTGTGTATATATATATATATATATATATGTGTGTGTGTATATATATACGTGTATATATATACACGTATATATATGTATATATATATACGTATATATATACACGTATATATATACATGTATATATATAACTTTAAAAAAACAAAAGATTTGAACAGGCAGTTTACAAGGACAATATGCAAGTGGCCAATTTGTATATGAAAAAGTACAATGTACTCTACACCATCAATCATCAGAGAAAAGCAAACTAAAACCTCAATTAAATACTGATTGATACTCACTAGAATGGTTAACACTTAAGGACTGATAACGCCAATTGTTGAGGAGCACATGAAATAATTTAACCTTTTATACAATGCTAGTGGGAATATTATATGGTAAAACCACTTTGGAAACATTCTGGCAGTCTTTCATAAAGTTAAATATATACCTATCTATGATCCAACTATGTCACTTTTAGCTACTTACCCAATATAAATGAAAGGATAAGTTTTTAAAAGGGAATGTTCAGAGGCTTCCCTGGTGGCACAGTGGTTAAGAATCCACCTGCCAATGCAGGGGACACAGGTTTGAGCCCTGGTCCAGGAAGATCCCAAGGGTTGCAGAGTAACTAAGCCCGTGCACCACAACTACTGAACTTGCGCTGCAGAGCCCACATGCCACAACTACTACAGCCTGCGCACCTAGAGCCCGTGCTCCACAACAAGAGAAGCTACCGCAATGAGAAGCCCGTGCACCACAACAAAGAGTAGCTCCTGCTCACAGCAACTAGAGAAGGCCCGCGCAGCAACGAAGACCCAACGCAGCCAAAAATATAAATAAATAAATAAATAAATTTATTTATTAAAAAAAAGTGAATGTTCAAAGCAACTTTGTTCATAATAATTAAAAAGCTGAAAATAACGCAAATATCCGTTAACCGATGAATGAACAAACTGTGGTATATCCATGCAGTGGAATACTACATACAACACGGCTGGACCTCAAAAAAACAATTATGCTGAGTTAAAGAAGCCAGATACAAATGAGTATAGTTTGATTTCATTTAATAATGTGATTTTCATTCAACTGTTCTGTAATAGTGAAAACAAATCTACAGTTCCCTGGGGTGTAGCAATGGGTGGTTAGCAGGAATGGATTGTGAAGGGTCAAGGAAAGACATCTCTGGTGTGATTAAAATGTTCTACATCTTGGAGAGGGTAACGGTTACATGGGTGTATACATTTGGACAAATTCATCAATCCTTAAATCTGTCCATTTCATTGATATAAATTATACTTTAATATAATTTATATTATACTTTAATTTTAAGAAAAATTTATAATGAAAAAATTCATACTATAATTTTGCTCTTTGATCTCAACTCTCCATATATGCCTACCCCATATTTTTTCACTCTGGATGAGTACTTGAGTATAAAATTAAATTTTATTTACTTACAAAGTTTGTGGCCCTCTTTATTTAACCACAAGTATGCATTTAGTACCCACGCCAGGCATTGTTATGTGTCCTGGAAATACAGCAATAGTTTTTTCCCAGGGATCAGCCTAGAATCATCTTCAAAGAAGCCAATCTGACAGGGGCTGTAAACCAGAGATGTACTTGGCCAGCCAGAGGAAATGCTGACTACATTAAAGGAACTCTTGGAGTTTTGATTATTAAATGAAATTAGACAAAATAATTACTGAAATAAGTTTCGTGAGTAAAATCACATTTGAGAGTAACCAGAGAAGTCATGGGACCTGCTCTAGGTTTCATCCAAGAAGTGGGGAACAGCAAACCCCAGAAAGACAATTTTACCTAGTAGTGTAGGTAAAGGATAAAGACTGTTGTTAATATTGGTGTTAGTATTGATGGTGATAGTTGACTTGTTTGTTTATTTTGCACTTTATCAAGATCTACTCTTTCAATATAACAGTTATTTTCTGTTCATTCCTCATAAAAGCATTGTCCAATAGAACTTTCTGTAATGATAAAAATATTCTAGAGCTGAGCTGTCCAATTTGGTAGCCACTAGCCACATTTGGCTACTCAGCACCTGAACTGTGGCTTGAATGACTAAGAAACTAGATTTTAAATTTTATTTAGTTTTATCAATTTAAATTTAAGTAGCCATCTGTGGCTAGGGGCTACCATATTGGACAAGTTATTCTCAAAGGTACATGTGTACTGATTGATGTAGTTACAGTGCCCAAAGACCTGAAAGGCATTGGAGTTCTCTGTAAAATGTTGCCTTGGCTCTAGAAGGTGAATTAATACACTATTTTCCCATGCAAATGTACTTGGCTTTATTGGATAGCACACATTTTTAACCTCTACATCTCAGTCTCTGTAGGGTAGCTCATGACTTTTCTTTCCTCATTTCTCATAAGGCCACGGGGTCTCATTCCTGAGCAGTCAAACACTTACAACACTCATTGTTCCTTCAGTAATTTTTACTTGTGCTTAAAGCACTGGGAAAGCCATTGGTGATTATAACTGTGTAGTTCCTACCTTCATGGAATTTACTTCCTGCTTCAGAGGTCTTCTACCCAGTGAGCCTCAAGGAAAACCAGGTTAAGTAGTTCTACTCTAGACCTCAAGGAGAAACTTGTATTCTTCCCCTTCTACCTCTTTCTTCTTCTCCCTTTCCTTCACTCAGTATCCTTATCCTTAGGCTAGTCTTCATGGATTTTATTTTTCATCACAGTGGTACAATCTAAAGCAACGTTTCTGCAGGCTCTTTGTTGAACATTCAGTTCACACAATCATAAATTTTATATCAATTTAAAATTTAGTTATCAAAATTTTAAATAAAACTCCTAGTATTGAAAATCATACATTATAATGAGTACATTATTTCATTGATATTATTTACCAATTGTGATAGTACATGTGTTTACTTCTTGATCAGTGGAGTCAGCTTGACTCATAGGTCAGTTGATTCCATCCTAAATGGAATAAAACATAGTAGTTAAAAGCAGGGTGCATTTCTTAGTTCCCTCTCACATGTGTAGTTTTGTTTTCCTCTGATTTGCTTTGTTTTCCTCAGTTCTTTTTTTTTTTCATTGCTCATAGCAGCTTTAACTGTAATAGCCCAAATTTGGAAACAGCCCAGATGTCCTTCAACAAGTAAATGGTTAAATAAACTGTAGTATGTCCCTACAATGGAATTTTGTTCAGCTAAAAAATAAAATAAAATTTAAAAACAACAAACTACTGATACATGTAACAACTTGGATGGATCTCAGGGCATTACGGTGAGTGAGAAAAAAAAACAATCTCAAAAAGTTGCATAATGTATATTTCAATTTATGCATCATTCTTGAAAAGACAAAGTTAAAGAAATGGAGAACAGATCAGCGGTTAGGCAAGGAGGGAGGTGTGACTTTAAAATGGTATCTCCAGGGACTTCCTTTGTGGTGACATTAACAGTTCTATATCTTGATTAGGATGGTGGCTATATGAATCTAAACATGATAAAAATACATAAAGCTGTACACAAAGACATACCAAAAAAGGAATTTGTGCAAAAACTGGTAAAATTGGAATAAAGTCTGTAGGATAATTAATTGTATTTAATCAATGTCAATTTCCTGGTTTTGTACATGTATAGTACATGTATAGTATAGTATAGTACACGTATGTACTATAGTAATCTAAGATGTTACCACTGAGGGACACTAAGTGATGGGTACATGGGACCTTTCTGCACTACTTTTATAAGTTCTGGAGTCTATAATTATTTCAGGATAAAAGTTTTAAAGCATGATTAACTGTATAATTTTGAATACTAGAAAAACCAGAAAATGTAATTTAGAAAAATATATATATACCATAGCAATAAAGCATACATATTACCTTAATAATAACTATAAAAATATACTGAAGGGAAAATGAATCTATAAGACAGTTAAGAGAGAAAATCTTAAACCTTTTCTTTTTGAATTTATTTATTTATTTTTGGCTGTGTTGAGTCTTCATTGCTGCATGGGGGCTTTCTCTAGTTGCAGCGAGTGGAGGCTACTCTTTGTTGCGGTGCGCGGACTTCTCATTGCGGTGGTGTCTCTTGTTGAAGAGCATGGGCTCTAGGTGTGTAGGCTTCAGTAGTTGTGACTCACAGGCTCTAGAGCGCAGGCTCAGTAGTTGTGGCACACTGGCTTAGGTGCTCCGCGGGTATACCTGTATTCTTGCCAAAAATCAAATCTGGGCTTCCCTGGTGGTGCGGTGGTTGAGAGTCCGCCTGCCGATGCAGGGGACACGGGTTCGTGCCCCGGTCCGGGAAGATCCCACATGCCGTGGAGCGGCTGGGCCCGTGAGCCATGGCCGCTGAGCCTGCGTGTCCGGAGCCTGTGCTCCGCAACGGGAGAGGCCACAACAGTGAGAGGCCCGTGTACCGCAAAAAAAAAAAAAAAAAAAAACCAAACAAACAAAAAATCAAATCTGCATCTCATCAAGCTTCTAGATCAAATTTCCAGTTTGTAGAAACTACACGGGACAGAGGAACATGCTAGTGACACCACAGAATGCAATACGCAAATCCAGACTATAGGAAATTCTACCAAATAAACATCTCATTTCTTTCCACAAATATATGGCAAGGGAGAAAAAAAGAGGGAAGGGAAACCTGTGATTTGTAAGAGATTTAAAAGACATGTCAACAAAATGCAATGTACAAACACTTTGGGGTTCTGATTTGAAAAAAAATGTAAAAAATTTTTAAAATTGTGAGACAATTAGGAAAGTTTGAATACTAAGAATTTGATCATATTAAAGAATTATTGTTAGTTCTTTTAGGCATGACAATGGTATTGGTAGAAACCTTTTAGAGATACATATTGAAGTATTTACAAATAAAGGATATGATCCATGGGATTTGTTTCAAAATAATCTAGTTGAAAAACGTAAACCATATATAGATAAACCATATTTGGTTGTGTTTGATAATTACTGAGGCTGGGTAATAGGTATATGTAGATTTATTATAATGTTCTCACTACTTTCATGTATGTTTTAATATTTCCATAATAAACAGTGTAAAAAGAGGGAGAAAACAGGCAGAAAAGAATAACGGAAACAGTCTAAGCTTGTGGTTAAGAATGCACCTCTCTAATCGACTGCCTGAGATTGAATTCCAGCTCTCCTACTTATTAGCTGAGTGACTGGAGCAAGTACTAAATTTTCTTGTGCCTCAGTTTCCTCATCTGTTCAATGGGGTAATAATGGTACTTGTCTAACAAAGTTGCTGAGAGTCAGTGAATTAATACACATAAAGCACTTAAAACAGTGACACATACCTATATATGCTAATACATGTTAGCTATTTAATGAGAAGTCATCCTAATAACAAGGAATTAATTTTGAAGCTCAGCTAGAAAACGTTCCAACACCAATCATTTGGTAGTAGCTTCCTGAAGTCTTGAAATGAGTATGATTTTGAGACCAAATGTGGGCACAGCAAAAGATAACTTAGACTTCGGTCTGCAAGGGTGGGGAAAGTGGATGCATGTGGAGGTATTTACCAACTCTCTTCTGTGAAGCCCAAGAACCAATGACAGGACAGTTTCCATAAAATTACAGAATTTTGTTACTGGAATCTACTTTATCCTTTTCTTTTACTGAGGTGATAACTGGGGACCAGAGAGGTCAAGTAATTTGTTAAAAATCACACAACTGGCAATTAAACAGTCCCTAGAATCCAGATCTCAAGATTCCAGTAAGACAAGTTACGTTTCTTATATCCCAGCATGGCATGTGTGGGGAAGTCCATTCATCCGTGAAATCAATTATGACTAGAGCTGTAAAGTACCTTATTTGGGGAGTTCCCTTAGTATTGGGAAACAGAGAAAGAAATAAGTGTGGTAGGGCTGAATAGATCTAGAACAGACAACCAGACCATCATTTCTGGGTTTTTAGGAAACCAAATCATTCCCTGCCATTCAATTCTTTGTTTTACAGGATCAAGTTTCCAAAGGATTTTATAGGTCAAACCTTAGGCAGTAGTGCCCAAAGGTCCTACTTCAGGTCTCCGGTTTTCTTCATGGCTGATGAGACCCCTCCAAAAACTCAAAAATGACAGTGGTGTGGATCATTTTTGAGGTCTATTCAGAGACATCTGAAAATATCATTTATTTGCCTTGAAATAAAGGAAACATTTATTTTATTTGAGAGTGTCCTAACAGTTCACAGGGAACATCCAAAGTAAGCATATTCTTTCCCAAAAACAGTTTTCAAGAAGGGTGTATATTTCTTGCACTGCCAAGAACAAAACTTTCATCTGTGAGGAACTTGAGAGCTAAAGTGTATTTCAAAGACATATTAAACCTATGTCCTAATAGGTCAATTATTCTTGAGAAATTTCAGTGGCTGAATTGAAGAAATGTTCACAAGGAAATTAAAAATTGAAGTTGTTATTCAAAATTTTGCCTTTTAAATGCGCTGTTAATCAAAATGGGCCTTTACAAAAGTCAGTCAATGTTTTTTATGTCCCCTCATCGTGTAAATTGTTGATGGGGAAGAAAACCATGAAGCAGTTACTACTCTTAGCTACCATTTGCAGAGAAGGAAGCATTTTGTAAACTAAGCAGTAATTTCAACAAAGTAGTTTAGTGTCTTAAAGACAAATTTTTCAATAGCAAATATGCCTACAAAAGGACCACTGTTCGGGCTTCCCTGGTGGCACAGTGGTTGAGAGTCCGCCTGCCGATGCAGGGGACACGGGTTCGTGCCCCGGTCCGGGAAGATCCCAGATGCCGCGGAGCGGCTAGGCCCGTGAGCCATGGCCGCTGAGCCTGTGTTCTGCAACGGGAGAGGCCACAACAGTGAGAGGCCCACGTACCGCAAAAAAAAAAAAGGACCACTGTTCTAGTAATTATTGAAATACTTGTAGTCCCCTTAACATCATGTCTTTCCTTATACCTTTTCACATATTTGTGGTTATTCTTTGCTACTATACTAAAATTTGATAAGCAGTGATTTATTAAAGGTTAGTTACAGTGTGGAACTTGAAATCCTATCAAACTTTTCACACTCTTTTACATTAAAATCCATTGGTCTGTCTTGCACTTTGAGGAGATTTTTCACTCATGTCCAATTTTGTAACATCATAGATTGGTAATTTGGAACACACTGATTTACTTAGTTATGCAGATCTTCCAAATGCTGACACAAGGTCACATTTATTAATATCACCGCCAAGCACCAACTTCATCAGAAAAGTCTTTAAATATTGGGAAGCTGTCAAACTCATGGTGGTGGATAAAATTTTCCAAGATTCGAATTTTCTCTTTAAAACTTTAATTTTATCATTGGCACCAGATACTTGTTTTCCCCAAAGTGACATACTCACTTCACTCGTTTTTGAGAAAATGTCTGCCAAATACCCAAGTCTGAATAACCATAGTGTGTCATTCCTTCTTTCAAATTAAAAAAGAAAATGTGTTTCATGAATAAAACATTGAGTTCAACTCACAACTCAGATAATCGCACAAGTGCTTTTCCTCAAAAATAAGAAGTCATTGCATTTTACTTTGTACAGAAGTGTTTTATGCGTCCTTCCCATTTCATTACACAGAAAATTTAAAAGACTTGTACTAGCTTTGCCTGTTTTGTTTGTTTTATTTACTGTGACTACTAATACAGTTTGGTGCCACTGCATTGATTCATACTAAAGGACTTGCAGTTTTACCCATCAATGCTTTTGTACCATAAGTGCATTATTATGAAAATACTTTTGACCTCATGGACTCCTGATAGGATCTCAGGGGCCTCCAAGACTCTGCCAATTGCTGATGATGCTTTGAAAACTCCTGCCCTATAGTATATTAATTCTGATAGAGTACGATTTGAAGTAAAGATTACGGGAGAGTGGCAAGGAAGCAAAAGCTTAGGCTCTGAAAAGGAGAGCTTAATTCCTATTTGGTTTATGTTCAAAGTAACCTTGAATGGAAGATACTTAAAGAAGAGTATCTTAGGGGCAGGCTATAAACCTTATCACTGCAGTTAATGAAGGAATCGAATGAATAAAAATCTAATATAAAGTAAGAAACTAAATTAAATGATAAAAGCATTTGAAATGTGAAAAATACATTTGGATTCTCCCTGTTATTACTTCCTTACTACCATGGGAATAATCTTGATTAGACAATACCTCACTGGGCAAATTTAGGAAAGTTCTTGTAGAGTATACAAGAATGAGAATTCCGTTTTTTACAATTGCACTTTAATGTTTAAAAGAAATGTAAACCTGTGGCTTCGACTTATCAGTATTAGATAGCAACTAACCTAAGCATTTGGGGAAAATTTACCCACAAAGTAATGCAAGATATAAAGCCAATTTTAGTGCAAATGTACCTAGTTTGATAAAATAGGTGTGTGGATCAACTGGAAAGTACATTTTTGCACATTGACACATTAAATATTTATCAAGAAAACTTGGTTTTGAAAAGATTTCTCAGGTGAACTTTTCTCAAGCAGGTAATCACTTCCTATTGTTTAAAACTTTTACAGTTGTCTTTTCTGGGTACAAAAGTAAAGCCTTTTCCTTGTATGCAGAATGTGTTTTACATTTTTTTTTTTCTAGTAGAAAAAAGGAAAGAAACAAAGGGGGGAAAGACAATAGAAAATTTCTCCTAATGCCACATTACTATTTTGTATATTTTGGATCTTTTTAAGAGAAAAATACACATTCACTGTAAAAATAAAATAGGAAATATACAAATAAAAGTTGACATAAGAAAACAGGAATAATAAAAAAGTGGTAACCACTGTTAAAATGCTCTCTCTCTCATTAAACTAACTAATTAAATATTATGAACTCAGTAGGAATACAAAGCATGCAAGAGTTTTGTATTTTTTTTCCTCATCATTGCCTTCAACTAAGCTAGGAAACAGCTTTATTTTCTATCTCACATTGATATATAGAAGACACAAAGTTTTTCCATTTTAATCTCACAGCCAGTGCGCACTTCAGAACCTCCTGCCCCGCAGGTCCAGCCAGGTGAACGAAACTTGAAGTTGACTGGAGAGGGTATTCTCTACAGCTTCACTCCTTCACTACTTTGCACTTTTCCCCAACTATGGTCATTGCTAAGGTACTTTCTTGTGTTTTTGTTCTCCTTGCTTGCTCTTTCTCCATATGGAAAAGTTAATATTATCTAAGTGTTTTTCTTATGTCTTTAATATGTTTTGAGCACAATTTTAATGCCTATGTATTACACCATCTGTCACATGATTGTTCCATAACTCTCCATTATTGTTGTGTTCATAATTCTGACTTCCACTCATCAGATTTTTTGTTTAAGCAGGTATACTCAATGTGCATTGAAACCCTAGAGCACACTTCTGTGAACGACTCCTTCCCTATAAAACCTCAAGAGTTTTGCTGAGTGTTACGTGAGAAAAAAATTTAGTATCACAAAGGGAAAGTAAAAAAAAAAAAAAATCACTTTTAAAATTGCATCCAAAAAAAAAAAAAGTACTTAGGAATAAACATAACCAAGGAGGTGAAAGACTTATATGCTGAGAACTACCAAACGATGATAAAGGAAACTGAAGGTGACTCAAAGAAATGGAAAGATATCCCATGCTCTGGGATTGGAAAAACTAATATTGTTAAAATTGCCATACTACTCAAAGTGATCTACAGATTTAATGCGATCCCTACTAAATTACCCATGATATTTTTCACAGAACTAGAACAAATAATCCTAACATTAATATGGAATCATAAAAGACCCAGAATTGACAAAGCAATCCTGAGGAAAAAGATGAAAGCTGGAGGCGTAATCCTCCCAGACTTCAGACAATACTACAAAGCTACAGTGATCAAAATACCATGGTATTGGCACAAAAACAGACATATGAATCAATGGAACAGAAGAGACAGCCCAGAAATAAACCCATACACTTATGGTCAGTCTTCAGCAAAGGAGGCAAGAATATACAGTGGAGAAAAGATAGTCTCTTCAGCAAAAGGTGTTGGGAAAGCTGTACAGCCTCATGTAAATCAATGAAGTTAGAACATTCCCTCACATAATGCACAAAAAACTCAAAATGGCTTAAAGTCTTAAATATAAGACATGACACCATAAAATTCCTAGAAGAGAACATAGGCAAAATATTCACAGACATAAATCTTAGTAATATTTTCTTAGGTCAGTCTCCCAAGGCAAATAAATAAAAGCAAAAATAAACAAATGAGACCTAATCGAACTCATAAGATTTTGCACAGCAAAGGAAATCATAAAATGAAAAAGCCTACGGAATGGGAGAAAATATTGAAAATAATGCAACCAACAAGGGCTTAATTTCCAAAATATACAGACAACTCACACAACTCAAAATCAAAAAAAAAAAAAAAAAACCTAATCAAAAACTGACAGAAGACCTAAACAGACATTTATCTAAAGAAGACATACAGATGATCAACAGGCACATAAGATGCTCAACACCTCTAATTTATTAGAAAAATGCAGATCAAAACTAAAATGAGGTATCATCTCATTGGCCTCAAACAGCCATCATTAAAAAGTCTACAAATGATAAATCCTGGAGAGGATGTACAGAAAAGGGAATTCTCCTACTCTGTTGCTGGGAATGTAAATTGGTGCAGTCACTGTGGAAAACAGTATGGAAGTTCCTTTAAAAACTAAAAATAGAGTTATATGATCCAGCCATCCCACTCCTGGGCATAGGTCCAGAGAAACCTCTAATTCAAAAAGATACATGCACCTCTATGTTCACAGCAGCACTATTTACAATAGCCAAGACATGGAAGCAACCTAAATGTTCATTGACAGAGGACTGGATAAAGAAGGTGTGGTATGTATGTGTATGTTCACTTATTTTGTCAAGCAGAAAATCAATAATTGATACCGCAGATTTAAGCAAAAATTTATGAGAAAATTATTTCAAACTAAGGCAATGCTCTCCATGAGCCTAACTTTTATCTGCAAATTAGGAAAGACTGTTTTGATTCAATCAGTGATCAGACCCATGGATCATTGCCGCAGAAAGCGCAAGGAGCTCACTGTAACAGCCTAGGATGCAGAGGGTGCTATGCTAATACGTGTTAATAGATGCTATAGGATAAAAGCGTCCCAGGGCTTCCCTGGTGGCTCAGTGGTTGAGAGTCCGCCTGTTGATGCAGGGGACATGGGTTCGTGCCCTGGCCCGGGGAGATCCCACATGCCGCGGAGTGGCTGGGCCCGTGAGCCATGGCCGCTGAGCCTGTGCGTCCGGAGCCTGTGCTCCGCAACCGGAGAGGCCACAACAGTGAGAGGCCCGCGTACCGCAAAAAAAAAAAAAAAAAAAAAAAAGCGTCCCATAATCAAATGAGATCGGAAAACGCTAGGTTAAAGAAAGTTAAATACATTTCTGAGAGTATCTCAGGGGTACTCTGCTATTTAATATGCGAAAGTGCAATATGAATTTGCAAAAGGAGGCAGTGACTATAGAGGCTTGTTTTCATGGAGCATGTCCTTACCCTGGAAGTCACAGAGGGAAATATTCTCAGACTCTGACAGGTAATTCACCAGTTTAGGAAAAAAACCCTAATTTCCTATTATAACTTTTTATAACACATTACAATATACAATTTATCTAAGAGAAATAGAATTATAGGAAGTTAAGCATGAAAAAACTATGGTAACATTATTTACCTATTTATTTATTTATTTCCCCAGATGTCAAAGATATTCTTGGAATTTAATAAGAATAAAACAAAGGCTTGCTGCCTCAGAGAACAGAGAAGCAGCAGCTATGAAATGCTGGAGAAGAAATCAGCCTCAGGGTGTTGATCCAATGTCTGGTACAGGAAGGACAAGAAGGGGATGAGCGTGACCTCTTGTGGGCAGAACCTCCCTTATTTCACCTTTGTACACTCTTCTTCCAGAACCTCACACAGTGTCATGTACGTAAGGTGGTAAAAGTCAGGATGCATGAGTAAAGGCTATTTTTCTAATCTTGGCTTTATTAACAAAGCTTTCCTAAAATTAAATCTTATTTGTTTGTGTATTTCTATCAGTTGGGATTTTGTTTGTCTGCAAGTGATAAAAACTGAAAGCAGGAGACTAGAAGTTTATCTTTATGAAAAAAGCCTACATATCAATATACAAAGCTGCCAAGTCAGCTTCATGACTGTCAAGGCCCTTAGCACAGGGCTTCCACCTCATCGTCCAGTCTGCAGTGACCATGTCCTTTCTGCAGCCGATAGGAAAGAAGAAAGGAAAAACAAAGCAAGCGTCTCCATTTAAGGATGCTTCAAGAATTCGTACATGGACCATGATAAGGGAGGCTGGGAAAGGCAGTCCTATTCCAAGTCGCCATGGATTCAGCTTAAACTTGGGAATTCTATTATTATAGAAGAAGGAGGGTATGCCTCAGTATTTAATACAGAAAAGTATATGAAAGAAAAATTTTAACGTACAATAAAGAAAATAAAAGTATATGAAAACCTGAGAGAGAATGGCCAGCCAGAAGAAAATGCTTAGTTTGCATCTTTGGAAGTGCCATCAAATGTTTCTAGTGGGGACATCTGAATATCTCAAAAGCACCATTCAAAGAAAGATAATTTACTTCCCTCTTCATCTCTTCTTCTTTCCCACACTCTCCAAAGTATGTTAGGGAGTTGGGGAGGAGTTGAGTATGAAAAAGAAACATACTTTAGCCCCTTCTGGAAACTGCCAGACCACCACCAGCTCTAGCTTGGGGAGGAGAAGTTGTGATTTTGAGTGAAATAAGTAGCATTATTACATAAAATTGGACAGTTTTTATTACTAAATTGTGATAGTTCTATTACTTAAAGTGATCATAGGACATTTGAGTAGCAACAGGAGATCAGAAATGTTATATGTGCTTGAAGATTTTATCCAGGAGCAGGGAAAGAGCTTTCCTACTGAATAAAGTTTAAAGGAAAAATGAGAAATAAAAGTAAAGATTATTTGTCATTATATCTCATGAGTATTGCTTGTACGCAGCCATGACGACAATAATTACCTCATAGGATTTTTGGTGAAGAGTATGTTCAAAAAAAGGAATGCAAGAAAGCAGTAGAGAACAAGGTATAAAAAGCAACTAAATAAATGTTAGTTTCCTTCCCTTGTTTCGTACTATTCATCCAACAAATATGTGTTGAATTCATACTGTTTTCCAGTTATGTTTTTCAGAATAAAGACATAAAAGGGGGGAAATCATTGAGAAAAGTAGAAATTAATTTGAAAAAAAATCATATCTCAATTTTCCCTGTCTGAAGAGAATTCAATTTATCTGACTCACTGCCACCTGGGGGCAGCTGTTGAAACTTTAGACGCAAGTCCCAGGAGGACTCCAGCACTTGAGGCTTGGAATTTTAACCCCATTTTATTAACAGAGTCATTCTATAACATATTTCTTGAGTTTTATGAGATCATTTAGTTACTTTTCTGCTAAATGCTTTTGCCAGTCCAAATGGGTCCACACACAGATATGACAGGCTCTGAAACCATTTCCTGGGGGTATTGGGCTAGAGAGAAGCCACTTTCCATTGTGTCAACTGAAGGTGGAATTTTCAGTTTTCTCCATTAACATGATTAATTTCACTTGCCTTTTCTGCTTTCCTAGTTGTAATCTCTAATGAATACAAGTTTTATATTTAGTGACACCTAGTGGTTCCATGTGGTAATGAGAACACTTTGATGCTTTCTCTGGCTGCGTAAAAGGCCAAGAGGGGCTAGGCTTGGGTTTGTTTCTCATTTTTACCCTTGTCAAATAGTCTGTGAGAAAAATTACTTTGTATCATAGTAGATCAGATTCTCCCATTCCTGTCTGTAAAATAGAACTGATATTTGTGCTCCCATATCATCAATGGGATGTCAGAAATTTCTGGAAGAGAGGTGCTATGTTCTTTCAAGTTGTTATAAATTGTAAAGCAACTCTCTTTCTCTCTGCTGGAATCTATGGAGGTGCTACTAACCAAGAGTGTGGAGGAAAGAAGACAGATAACGTCAATTGTTTCACTTCCCTGACTGGAGCAGAGACATAGTATGGAGATTTTTAGGGAGGAAGAAGCCAATGACTCACATTTTTCTGTAATTTTTTAAAAGCAATATAAAAAGCAGAATATGACATTCCATATTTGAAAGCCATTTCAAAATCATTTTATAACAGACCCAATTGTGATTCAGCCAGGTATTTATCTTACTCTTGTCTTTTGTTTTCTAACCACCCATAGATTATGAAAAATTGAGCAGAGTCAAGTGAGTCCCCAGGGAACAGAAGAATCCAACCCATTATGACTTTCTTCTTTCTTCCTAAGTTTTAAATATATAAAAACACAAAAATAATATAGTATACACTCATGTGTCCATAGTTTCTTTAATAAAATAAATAAAAATATTATGGGAAAAGTTACTCTTATTTATTTCATTCCAAATCCCCATCACTATCATGCATAAGATGTTTATCCTCTCAGCTCATGTTTTGTAAAAATAATTTGCTTTCAATATATGCACATATCAAAAATATTAGTTGGTGTGTTTTATGTTGTAATTATGTAAATATTATTGTTCTGTAGGTATCATTCTACAACTTGTTTTTATAGCTAGCCATTTATAGATATATAATCTTAGTCCATTATTTTAACTGCTGAGTTCCATTGTATAAAGAGATCACAATTTACTTGTCCATTCTCTTACTATAACATATTGTTTCCAATTTTTTTCCTACTAAAAATAAGGTTGTGCAAGTACTTTTATAATGGTGGAGTAAGAACCTCTGAAAATCTTTTCCTCCATAAAAGCAATGAGAACACTGGCAAAATCAACATTTTTAGAACTTGTGGAATTAACTGAATGTTTGCAATCATCTAAGAAGTGTTTATTTTCAAAAATGGGTGAAAACCAAAAACCCCAAAACCACAGTAGCTGTGAAAATCAGAAGCCTAGCCACTGCTAGAGAGGGCAGAATATGTTCATAGATCCCACAAATCCTCCAGGGAACCATCATTATTTGACATTTTTGTTATCTCCTTGAAAAAGTACCATTCATAGAGCCTGTCATTATTTTACCTGACTCAGAGGTCCTTCAGTGCAAACTCAGAGGTCCTATTCTCAGAGCATTTGCCAAAACCAATCCATGGCAGTTGTCTAACACTGTAGCTCCCAGAGGTGGCAACAACAGTTGGAGCAAATAAGAGGCTGACCAAAAAAGGAAAAATAGGGAAATGAGGTGCCCATAGGACGCTTTGAAAGCTCTGATCTATTTCTGGAAATCATGTTCAGAGCTCTGCACACACCAAGGAAAGACATAAGAAGGTTCTAATCTCTTCCCTCTGGGCAACATTAAGGCTCTGCAATCAGGAAGCAAAGACTAAGGCAGTGTTGTAAACTGCTGGAAGTATGGAAAGCATTCAATAACAACAATATACACACACACACGTACAAACATATGGAGCTCCTTGGCAAAGGTTGGGAGACCTACTGGTTCAAAACACTTTAAAAAAACCTCTATCCAATCATTAGCTAACTGAACAGAGAATTCAGTGGCCATATATGACAAAAAAGAAAAAATACAGGCTTTACAGTATTAGTCCAGGAAAGTCACTACATTCACAAAATAAAACCACCATCAATAACAATAATGAGCATAACAACAAACTCTGAGGGGAGAGCAATATGATTTCTAGAGCTGCTATGTTAAATTTTTTTAAATATACAGATTTTAATAAAAATTATGACACATGCAAAGAAAAAGGAAATTATGGCCCATATACAGGAATAAAAAACAATAGAAACTGTCACTAAGGAAACCAGATGTTGTACTTACTAGACAATGACTTTTAACAAATGGTTATAAATGCAGTGAAAGAACTAAAGTAAACCATGTGTTTAAACAAAGTATAAAAACAATGTCTCTTACCAAATAGAGAATATCAAAAAGGAAATAGAAATTATACAACACAGCCAAATAGAAATTCTGGAGTGAAAAGTATAACTGAAATGAAAAATCTACTTAGAGGGGGATCAACAGCAGATTTGAATAGCAGATGGCAAAATCACCAAATTTGCCAATAGGTCAATCGATGTTATCCAGTCTAAAGAGCAGAAATTTAAAAGAAAGAGGAAAAATAAACAAAGACTCAGTGACTTGTGGTACATCATCAAGTATACCAAAATATGCCTAATATGAGTAATAGATGGAGAGGAGAGAAAGGAGCAGAAATAATATTTGTAGAAATAATGGCCAAAAACTTCCCAAATTTAACCCCAAAATCCCATTAACCTGCACACACAAAGCTCAAAGAATGTCAAGTAGCACGTCTAAAGCCAAAAACAAAGAGAAAATCTTAAAAGCAACAAGTGAAAAGCAGCTCATCATGTATAAGATATTGTCATAAGGTTAACAGCTGGTTTGTCATCAGAAACATGGATGGCAGAATGTAGTAGGGTGACATATGCAAAGGGCTGGGAGGAAAAAATTGTCAACCAAGATTGCTATATCTGGCAAAACAATGCTTCAAAAATTAAGAAAAATCTTACAGAAATTGAAAAGATTATAAGGGAATGCTCTGAATAATTGTATGCCAACAAATTACATAACATATGAAGTGGAGAGATTTCTAGAGAGACACAAACTATCAAAACTTGCTCAAGAAGTAGAAAAAATTGAATAGAACTATAAGAGATTAAATTAGTAGTCAAAAACCTTCCTACAAAGAAAATGTCAGAACCAAATGACATTAGTGGTAAATTCTACCAAGTATTTAACAAAAAATTGACAACTATCTTTATAAACTCTTCTAAAAAATAGAAGAGAATTGAACATTATCCAACTTATTTACGAGGCCAGCATTACCCCCGATACCAAAACCAGACAAAGACATCTCAAGAACACTACAGACCAATCTCTTATAAATATAGGTGCATAGATAGTGTTGATGGTTGTACCCGTCTGTAATTACATTTAAAACTACGGAGTTGTACACTTTAAAAGGGTGAATTATATGGAATACAAGTTATATCTTAAATTTGTTACCAAAAAATGCTGCAATGAACACACTTCCCCGTGCCTCCCAGTACACAAATTCTATAAATGTTTCTATGCCTATGCACCTACAGGTGGAAATTCTGGGTCACAATTTTTCAATTTTACTAAAATGTGACAAATTGCTCTACAAAGTAGCTATATCATTTGTACTTCCTCCAGTGATGTGAGAAAGTTCCAGTTTCTTTTATCTTTGCCAATATTTAAATAATCAATTAAAAATTTTTTATTTATTTGTAGTTATTCTTTTACTTATTTCTTGTGAAATGGTATTTTATTGGTTTGCATTTCCGTGACTTTGAGGACGATTAAGCATCTTGTAATATTTATTGACCATTCAGTTTTCCTCTTCTGTGAATTTTCTATTCATATCCTTCACCCAACTTCTAGCAAGCTTGTTGGTTTGCAGAGCTATCTTTCAGTGCTGACAACATAAGAACCAGAAGCTTCCCTCCTCAGGAGTGACAGTGAGCATTACCAGCCACTTGAGCATATCAGTACTTTCTAGGCAAGTACATCCATTCCAGAATGGAATCTTTGAAATATATGGTTGTCATGACGAATGACAACATCTCAAAGGATTCCTTTCGTTGTTAGAATATTTTACCTTTGGCTAAGAGGTAAGACACTTGAGTTTATCTTCACTACCTTGCCTCCTATCAATTGCAGAGAAGTCACACACGAGTAAGTGATTTTTATTCTATTAGTCCTTCAGTCAGTCAAAAGTCTGTCTTCTTTCTAACTTTGACTACTTTTCTTAGTTTTTGTTCTGTTAAAAGAAAGAACTATGGGTATATTAGAATTTACTTCACTATGGCCCTCCTCTAAAGTTCTTTCCAAATTTGCCAATTGGAAGAGTTCATCTTTGTTAATGAATCTCCTAACTCCATGTCTATCTTCTTTTCCACCATCTGACCACATCTCTCCTGCCTCGAAGGCATCTGGAGCACTTATCTTAACCTATGGCAGTCTACACCATCAAATTTTGGTCTCACCTCAAGCACTCAAGTTCAAAAATTGAACCCCCCTCCAGAAAACATTTTATTTTTCTCAATGAAGCTGGATTTCAAGGAGTCAGGAAATAGAAAAATTCATCAGGTGGTGAAAAGCTCATGAGACTAAATAGTTTACACATCAATTTTTTATTAAAATAAACCATGCACACATAAAAACACAGACTAGCAAAACTTGGGAAAATTCTAGATCTGTTCTAAAATTTCTTCACATATGTATTCAATCCTGTGAGAATTTTAAAGGGGAAACTTTTGCTAAAGCTAAATAAACATTTAGTAAATATGGAATCTTTGAAATTAACAATGAAAACACTCCAGTGGTGAAATAGCTAAATTGTGAGTAAATATGACATCTCTGGAATGAAGCTTTTGTTCAGATATTTGGATCCAGAGGTACTCCCTGGGAAGATGAATGATGCTTTTTGGTGGGGATGGAGGCACGAGGAAAAGCAAGGTGAGCAGCTTAGACAGAAAAACGGAAATGGAATATGCAACTGAACACCTTTCTTTCGTTCTGGTTTTCAACCAAGAATCTACTGTTGCAGGTAAGTCATGATAGAGGAGGTAAATTCTGAAGCTGCCAAGATCAAATAGCAAGGGTAGAATAAACCTGAAAGGGCAAATTTACACACACAGTTCTGGGTCAAGAGGAGAATTTCTCAATCTGAAAGTCCAGCAAACATTTGATCTGAGAGTAGCTCATCTCATTCAATACTGAGTAATCATCAAAATGGAATCAATAGAGGATGTAAAAAAAAAAGAAAGATTTTACAAGAAAAAAGCAGAAATGTAATATAAAAATAATGACAGTTAAATAATTCTAGGAAAATATCACAGAGCAGATAAAAAAGACTTTATAATTTAATGAAGCAATTTTATCTGTAAAACGTAATCTTGAAATAGAGATATAAGAATTTAGGAAAAAACAGTGCCGTTTAGGACAGAAGTGGAGGGGAAAGGATATTCTCACAAAAACAAAGGTCATGTTGGAAACGGTGCAAAGAAAATAAGCATTGCTGAAAATATGGTAAGGAGCATGAAGGACAAGACTGAGATAAGCTAGAAAGACATTAAAAAAGAGACCAGGGTTTCCCTGGTGGCGCAGTGGTTGAGAGTCCGCCTGCCAATGCAGGGGACACAGGTTCGTGCCCCGGTCCAGGAAGATCCCACATGCCGCGGAGCGGCTGGGCCCGTGAGCCATGGCCACTGAGCCTGCGTGTCCGGAGCCTGTGCTCCACAACGGGAGAGCCCACAACAGTGAGAGGCCCACGTACGGCAAAAAAAAAAAGAGAGAGAGACCAATATAAGCATAATTGGTGTCACCAAAGAAGAGAAACAAAAGAAGAAAATATTTAAATAAAATTTTTAATATAAATTTTCATGAAGATATAGGTCGAAAAGCAGACTATGTCCCTAGAAAAATTAACTCTATACAATCAAAGGAGCAGTATCCTAGTAAAATTACTGATTTCCAAAAATAAAGAATGCTTTGGAAATCCAGGAAAAGGAAAAGTATTCGACTAACCTTTCTAGGAGAAGAAAATATCCAGCTCACCATAGCATTTTCCACAGCAATACTGGATGACAGTGGAACAGAACACATAAAATTCTTGAGGAAAACATTGTGGCCCAAGAATGTTATACTCAGGCTAACTTTAACTCAGAGTGAGTGTGAGAAATGTTTTGTAACATGAAAGAACTCGAGGAATGTGTTTCCCTTCAAGAGACTAATAGAAAATGAACTTCAGCTCAACGGGAGATGACTAGAGAAGCCAATGCAGTGTGTACTGAATCTATTTAAAAGAAAGTGGGGATTATTGTTACAGAACTGAATATAAATATTATAAACTTTGTAAGTATGAAATTTATATAACTAATAACCCAGGAAAATTAGGAAATAAGGAGGACGGTAATGTAAGGACATTGATTCTTTATTATTAAAACTTGGGGATTAATAAGTCATCAAGTAGTATAAACAAAAAGGCATAAAGGTTTCACTAAGTAATTTAATCAACTAAAATCTATAGGGCTTAAGGTAGGGGAGGAAACAGAGATGAACAAATTTCATCTTTGCTCACAATTGGGAATCATATTTGGTCTAAAGTTTCGTCTACAGTTTTGAGGAATAAATATACTACAAAAAGTTAGAGTCATCTTAATCATAATCACAACAGGAATATAAACCTTTCATATAAAAGAAACACACAAAACACACCACTTCACACAAACACACAAAGAAAGTCAAGGAAAAAATACCAAGTAATAAAGGACCTAAAAGTAGCCACAGCTACAGAAAAAGCATAAAATATAGAACAAAATTAAGACCAAAATATGTTCCATAAATAAATCAAAATGGATTGAACTCATCTATAATGAGAAAGGAGTCTGGTTAAATTACAAATAAAACCCAGCAATATGCTACCTACTAGAGACATTTATAAAACAAAATACTCCACTGTAAAGCAATTAGACTCCAATAAAGATGTTAAAAAAAAAAGTTGTGAATAAAAAGATGGGAAAATGTATACCAAGAAAATGTAAACAACAACAATAACAACAAATTAGGAATCAGGATCTTAATTCAGACAACTTTGACTTTTAAGCTTGAATTAAGACTTAAAGAATTAAATGTGATTTTTTAACAGCATCACATAATGAGAAAGTCTATAACTCATAATAAAGATAAAATAATTATAAAAATTCATGTGGTAAGAAGAATTTTAAGATGTCCTCCAATATTCCTGTCTCTTGGTATACATGCCTTATATAAATCCCTCCTCTTGAAGCTGAAAAGTTAAGGAAGGATAAAGGCTGGAGCTCTGATATGATGGGATATGATTATGTTACACAATACGGCAAAAGGGATTTTATAGATGTAATTAGGTTACTAGAGAGTTGGCTGCGAGTTAATCAAGAGGAAAATTATGAATGGACCTGATGTAATCACGTGATCCCTTTGAATCTGGGTCTAGATGTTGGAGACAGAAGTCACATTGGTAGTGTGAGAAGGCCTTGTGAAGGGGCCACAGAGCAAGGAACTCAGACAGTTTCTACAAGCTGACAGATGCCCTCAGACTCAGCCAGCAAAAGAGCAGGATCCTCAGTCTTTCAGTCTCAAGGAATTGAATTCTGCCACCAACTTAAATGACCTTGGAAGAAGATCCTGAGCCTCAAGTGAGATGGCAGTTCATACTGACACCTTGATTTCAGCCATGTGAGACCCTAAAGAGAGCCTGACCTTCTTGACCCACAGAAACTTTCAAATAATAATAAATGGGTGTTTTTTTAAGCCATTACATTTGTGGTAACTTGTTACATAAACAGCAATCGAAAATTAATATGATCTACTTATATAATATAGTAGCATCAAAATTCATAAAGCAAAAAAAAAGCTATAGGAAAGTTACTGGTTTATGTACTAATACAAAATACTCTTTTGCAGCATTAGTAGTAGAAGTCTTTAATTCACCTTTGTCAGCGTGTCGTCAAGGAGTATTAAAGCAAGTATGAATTTAGGATGTACTTCAGACAAAGGTAACTGTGTGTATTTGTGTGTGGCGAGAGAAACCCATATATCAATCTCTAGCCCTGAATACAAAGAACATATCTTTTTTTCTAATGCCCACAGAAAGGTGTACTCACAAAAGATAACCATATGTTAGGCTAGAAATTTCTGTATAAATTCCAAAATGTAGAAACAGAAGAAATAGTCTCTAATCACAATGCAAAAAAAAAAATTAGCAGTCAATAGTAAACTTATGAAACGAACAAAAATCCTTACCATGTGTCATATAAGGTATTCTGTTAATTCTTAGGTTAAAGAGAAAATTAATACACAAATTACAGAATGTTGATAGCACTACATATTGGAACCTATAGCATATAGCTGAAAGAGTACACAGAGAAAAATCCATAGCTTTGAATACTTAGAATTATAAACCAGAAAGGATAGAAATAACTGAATCAAGTATCCACAGCAAGAATTTAGAAAAAGAACCTCAAAATAAATCTAAGGAAGGCAGAAGGAAAGGAGTACACAAAGATGAAGCTGCATCCCTGAATCTGATAAGAGAAAAATAGTAGAACTATTGAATAAATTCAAAATCTGATACTTTCTCATGATGAGAAGGACACTTCACTTCTGTGATATTTTTCCCAAAACCTATATTTCCAATCAAATCTTGAGAAAAACATCAGATAAATGCAACCTGAGGGGCATGCCAAAATATCTAACCAGGTACCCTTTTCAAAATAGTCAAATTCACAAACAAGGAAAGATTACAAAATAATTACAGAACAGAGGAAACAAAGGAGAAACGATGACTAAATGCAATGTGGGGTCCTGGTTTGGATCCTGGAACAGGAAAAGGACATTAGTGGAAAAATAGAGTCTACAGTTTAGTTGTTAAAATTGTACCAATATAACTTTTTCAGTTTTGACAAATGGTCCATGGTTATGTAAGATGGTAACACTATGGAAACAAGATGAGGGGTATATGAGAACTCTAAACTATCTTTGCAACTTTTCTGTAAATCTAAAATTATCCCAAAATAAAGACATTATTTAAAAAAAAAAAGAATTACAGAAGACCTAGAAAATTGAAACAGAACAATTAAAATGAAAGAAATAAAAATAATTATCAAAGGGCTACACCGTCAAAGAAAGACATATCAGGTTCTAAAGGTTTTCTAAGGGAATTTTACCAAACATTTCAGTCATTGATAACTCCAATTCTAGTTAAATCATTCTGATATCATAGACAAATTTAAAAGGCACTCATATTCTTTCCCATGAAGTAAATAATTTAAAAATAATATAGTCTTTTTCTTTCCAATTTTAATACACTTATTTATTTCTATTTTCTAACAATACTAGCTGGAATGTCCAGAAATGGCAAATGATAGTGGTATAATGGTCATCGTTGTCTTGTTCTCTACTTTAATGAGAATGCTTCTAATTATATCCTTATTACATCTGGCTCTGGCTTTTGTGTTTATAAGTCACATTAAGAAAATGACTACATATCAGTTTTATTAAGAATTTCTATCAAGAATAGATTTAAAATTTTATCATAATTTTCTGCCTCAATATAAATGATCATGTAACATTTTTAGCAATTAATATTGAGAATTATATTATGGGTCCTCCTTTATCTAACCATCCTTGTAAGTTTGGAATAAATACCTCTTGGTTAGGGTTCATTATACTTTTAATGTGGCTGTGTATTCTGTTTGTTAATCTTTTAGTTAAGTGTTGTTTAGTAATATTTGTAATGAATTTGTCTGAAGTGTGTGTGTGTGTGTGTGTGTGTGCGCGCGTGCACACACGTGCACGCATGCGCACGCACATACTATCTTCATTGGGCTTTGCCATTAAGGTCGTATAAAACTTTAGATTTGGGGATATGTTCCAACAGGTGGTAAAAGTTCATTTCCTTTTAATCACTCTCCCTCTTCTCCCTGACTAGCAAGTAATCTCCAGATTCTGCAGTCCAGTGTCAAATGGCACCGCATGGTAAGTGATATTCTATGAGGAAGTAATGTAACTGAAATCTCTTGGGGGGAAAAAACAAACAAATTTGTTCACTGTCTCCATTACAAGCCTGTCATAATTAATGTTTAAAATATATTTTAACATAGGTGAGTAGGTGGAACGGGGAAAAGGGCAGTTTGATTGAAAACTGTTTTTAGCTTTTTCTTCCCGGCAGAGTCATATTCGTGCTCACCCTTCTGTGCCCCTGCAATGACCTTCAACACTAATTCAAAAGGAAGGAAGTTTTGACCCATCCCACTATTTCCCCATCCACCCTCATCTCCTGATTGCTCTGCCACAACAGCTTATTATCCTTCCTCCTTCCTCACTGTGGAAATCCTTCCCACCAAAATGGGTCAGAAGTAATCACCACTCAGAAGAGGACAACAAGTCATGTCATGGGCAGATGAGAAAAGAAAAATATTTTTCCCAGGTCACAGCCACAACCTCAGAGAAATAAAGACAGGGGAGACAAGGGGAGCTGTGAGAGAAGGAAATCCCATTACCCACTCCAATAATAGTAAAAATAGCTAACACTTATGTAGCATTTATAACGTGTAAGTAATGCTCTGAGTGCTTTACATGAAAAACTCATTTAATCCTCACAAAAGTCCTACAGAGTAAGTGCTACTACTATCCCTGCTTGACAAATGAGGAAACTGAGGCAAGAGGTGACCTGCCCGTTGGCACATAATTTACAAGTGGCAGAGCCAGGGTGCAAATTCATGGAATCTGGTTCCAGAGTCACTGGTCTAAGCATCAAGCTGTAATGTGTCAACCCTAAAACCAAGAATCTTGCCTGCCCTTGGGATCAAGGAAGACCTGTGAATAAACTATGAGGTTGAAGATTTTAAATAAACAGGATTCAGTACTACTAATAATGGTGAAGCTGTTTTAATAAAGGGATGGAAAATTCATGGAAATCAGACTTAGAAGTCAATAAGGGAGACAACGATCTAGGAGGGAATCGAGGGTAGGGGATCAGTGAGAAGAAAGTGAATAGAGGACAGTGGAAGACTTACAGGAAAAAACAGAACAATTTCCTAGTTGTCTCAGCTGAAAAAATGTTATTAGTGCACCCATATCTGTGCATTCTGCCGCTAGATAGATAGAAGACAGACTTGGAATCTTTGTCTGCTATTTACTCTTTTGTGCTGTACTGTACATGTGTGTGCATTATTATTTTTTTTCTTTTTTTATACAGCAGGTTCTTATTAGTCATCAATTTTATACACATGTCAATCCCAACTGTCGAATTCATCACACCACCACCACCACCCCCCCGCAGCTATCCCCCTTGGTATCCATACGTTTGTCCTCTACATCTGTGTCTGAATCTCTGCCCTGCAAACCGGTTCATCTGTGCCATTTTTCTAGGTTCCACATATATGCGTTAATATATGATATTTGTTTTTCTTTTTCTGACTTACTTCACTCTGTATGACAGTCTCTACATCCATCCATGTCTCAACAAAAGACCCAATTTCGTTCCTTTTTATGGCTGAGTAATATTCCATTGTATATATGTACCACACCTTCTTTATCCATTCATCTGTCGATGGGCATTTAGGTTGCTTCCATGACCTGGTTATTGTAAATAGTGCTGCAATGAACATTGGGGTGCATGTGTCTTTTGGAATTGTGGTTTTCTCTGGGTATATGCCCAGTAGTGGGATTGCTGGATCATATGATAATTCTATTTTTAGTTTTTTAAGGAACCTCCATACTGTTCTCCATAGTGACTGTATCAGTTTACATTCCCACCAACAGTGCAAGAGGGTTCCCTTTTCTCCACACCCTCTCCAGCATTTGTTGTTTGCAGACTTTCTGATGAAGCCCATTCTAACTGGTGTAAGGTGATACCTCATTGTAGTTTTGATTTGCATTTCTCTAATAATTAGTGATGTTGAGCAGCTTTTCATGTGCTTCTTGGCCGTCTGTATGTCTTTGGAGAAATATCTATTTAGGTCTTCTGCCCACTTTTGGAGTGGGTTGTTTGTTCTTTTAATATTGAGCTCCATGAGCTGGTTATATATTTTGGAGATTAATCCTTGATTTAATTAATTTAATTAATCTGTTGATTCATTTGCAAATATTTTCTCCCATTCTGAGGGTTGTCTTTTCGCCTTGTTTATGGTTTCCTTTGCTGTGCAAAAGCTTTTAGGGTTCATTAGGTCCCATTTGTTTATTTTTGGTTTTATTTCCATTACTCTAGGAGGTGGATCAAAAAAGATCTTGCTGTGCTTTATGTCAAAGAGTGTTCTTCCTATGTTTTCCTGTAAGAGTTTTATAGTGTCTGGTCTTAAATTTAGGTCTCTAATCCATTTTGAGTTTATTTTTGTGTATGGTGTTATGAATTGTTCTAATTTCATTCTTTTACATGTAGCTGTCCAGTTTTCCCAGCACCACTTATTGAAGAGACTGTCTCTTCTCCATTGTATATTCTTACCTCCTTTGTCATAGACTAGACGACCATGAGTATGTGGGTTTATCTCTGGGCTTTCTATCTTGTTCCATTGATCTATGTTTCTGTTTTTGTGCCAGTACCATATTGTCTTGATTACTGTAGCTTTGTAGTATAGTCTGAAGGCAGGGAGTCTGATTCCTCCACCTCCGTTTTTTCCCTCAAGACTTCTTTGGCTATTTGGGGTCTTTTGTGTCTCCATACAGATTTTAAGATATTTTTGTTCTAGTTCTGTAAAAAGTGCCATTGGTAATTTGATAGAGGTTGCATTGAATCTGTAGATTGCTTTGGGTAATATAGTCATTTCCACAATATTGATTCTTCCAATCCAAGAACATGGTATATCTCTCTATCTCTTCATATCGTCTTTAATTTCTTTCATCAGTGTCTTATACTTTTCTGCATACAGGTCTTTTGTCTCCCTAGGTAGGTTTATTCCTAGGTATTTTATTCTTTTTGTTGTAATGGTAAATGGGAGTGTTTCCTTAATTTCTCTTGCAGATTTTTCATCATTAGTGTATAGGGATGCAAGAGATTTCTGTGTATTAATTTTGTATCCTGCAACTTTACCAAATTCATTGATTAGCTCTAATAGTTTTCTGGTGGCATATTTAGGATTCTCTATGTATAGTATCACGTCATCTGCAAACAGTGAGTTTTACTACTTCTTTTCCAATTTGTATTCCTTTTATTGCTTTTTCTTCTCTGATTGCCAAGGCTAGGACTTCCAAAACTATGTTGAATAATAGTGGTGAAAGTGGACATCCTTGTCTTGTTCCTGATCTTAGAGGAAATGCTTTCAGTTTTTCACCATTGAGAATGATGTTTGCTGTGGGTTTGCCGTATGTGGCCTTTATTATATTGAGGTAGGTCCCCTCTATGCCCACTTTCTGGAGAGTGTTTATCCTAAATGTGTGTTGAATTTTGTCAAAAGCTTTTTCTGCATCTATTGAGATGATCATATGGTTTTTATTCTTCAATTTGTTAATACTGTGTATCACATTGATTGATTTGCATACATTGAAGAATCCTTGTATCCCTGGGATAAATCCCACTTGATCATGGTGTAAGATCCTTTTCATGTGTTGTTGGATTCTGTTTGCTAGTATTTTGTGGAGGATTTTTGCATCTATATTCATCAGTGATATTGGTCTGTGATTTTCTTTTTTTTGTAGCATCTTTGTCTGGTTTTGGTATCAGGGTGATGGTGGCCTCATAGAATGAGTTTGGGAGTGTTCCTTCCTTTGCAATTTTTTGGAAGAGTTTGAGAAGGATGGGTGTTAGCTCTTCTCTAAATGTTTGACAGAATTCACCTGTGAAACCATCTGGTCCTGCACTTTTGTTTGTTGGAAGATTTTTTTTTTAATAAATTTATTTATTTATTTTTGGCTGCAATGGGTCTTCGCCACTGCGTGTGGGCTTCCTGTAGTTGTGGTGAGCGGGGTCTACACTTCATTGTGGTGAATGGGCCTCTCATTGTGGTAGCTTCCCTTGCTGCAGAGCACAGGCTCCAGGTGCACAGGCTTCAGTAGTTGTGGCTTGCGGACTCTAGAGCACAGGCTCAGCAGTTGTGGTGCACGGGCCCAGTTGCTCTGTGGCATGTGGGGCCTTCCAGGACCAGGACTCGAAATGGCGTCCCCTACATTGGCCGGCAGATTCCCAACAACTGCACCACCAGGGAAGTCCCTGTTGTAAGATTTTTAATCACAGTTTTAATTTCATTATTTGTGATTGATCTGTTCATATTTTCTATTTCTTCCAGGTTCAGTCTTGGAAGCTTATACCTCTCTAAGAATTTGTCCATTTCTTCCATGTAGTCCATTTTATTGGCATAGAGCTGCATGTAGTAGTCTCTTAGGATGCTTTGTATTTCTACGGTGTCTTTTGTAACTTCTTTTTCATTTGTAATTTTACTGATTTGAGTCCTCTCCCTCTTTTTCTTGATGAGTCTGCCTAATGGTTTATCAATTTTGTATATCTTCTCAAAGAACCAGCTTTTAGTTTTACTGATCTTTGCTAATGTTTTCTTTGTTTCTATTTCATTTATTTCTGCTCTGATCTTTATGATTTCTTTCTTTCTGCTAACTTTGGGTTTTGTTTGTTCTTCTTTCTCTAATTCCTTTAGGTGTCAGGTTAGATTATTTATGTGAGATTTTTCTTGTTTCTTGAGGTAGGCTTGTATAGCTATAAACTTCCCTCTTAGAACTGCTTTTACTGCATCCCATAGGTTTTTGACTGTCGTTTTTCAATTGTCATTTGTCTCTAGGTATTTTTTGATTTTCTTTTGATTTCTTCAGTGATCTCTTGGTTATTTAGTAATGTAGTGTTTAGCCTCCATGTGTTTGTATTTTTTACATTTTTCCCCTGTAATTCATTTCTAATCTCATAGTGTTGTGGTCAGAAAAGATGCTTGATATAATTTCAATTTTCTTAAATTTACTGAGGCTTGATTTGTGACCCAAGATGTGATCCAGCCTGGAGAATACTCCGTGCGCACTTGAGAAGCAAGTGTAATCTGCTGTTTTTAGATGGAATGTCCTATAAATATCAATTAAATCTATCTGGTCTATTGTGTCATTTAAAGCTTCTGTTTCCTTATTTATTTTCATTTTGGATGATCTCTCCATTGGTGTAAGTGAGGTGTTAACTTCCCTCACTATTATTGTATTACTGTCAATTTCCTCTTTTACAGCTGTTAGCAGTTGCCTTATGTATTGAGGTGCTCCTATGTTGGGTGCATATATATTTATAATCGTTATATCTTCTTCTTGCATTGATCCCTTGATCATTATGTAGTGTCCTTCTTTGTCTCTTATAACATTCCTTATTTTAAAGTCTATTTTGTCTGATATGAATATTGCTACTCCAGCTTTCTTTTGATTTCCATTTGCATGAAATATCTTTTTCCATCCCCTCAGTTTCAGTCTGTATGTGTCCCTAGGTCTGAAGTGGGTCTCTTGAAGACAGCATATATATAGGTCTTGTTTTTGTATCCATTCAGCAAGCCTGTGTCTTTTGGTTGGAGCTTTTAATACATTCACGTTTCAGGTAATTATCGATACGTATGTTCCTTTGACCATTTTCTTAATTTTTTTGGGTTTGTTTTTGTAGGTCCTTTTCTTCCCTTGTGTTTCCCACTTAGAGAAGTTCCTTTAGCATTTGTTGTAGAGCTGGTTTGGTGGTGCTGAATTCTCTTAGCTTTTGTTTGACCATAAAGCTTTTGATTTCCCCATCGAATCTGAATGAGATCCTTGCTGGGTAGGGTAATCTTGGTTGTAGTTTCTTCCCTTTCATCACTTTAAGTATATCACTCCACTCCCTTCTGGCTTGTAGAGTTTCTGCTGAGAAATCATCTGTTAACCTTATGGGAGTTCCCTTGTATGTTATTTGTTCGTTTTTCCCTTGCTGCTTCCAATAATTTTTCTTTGTCTTTAATTTTTACCAATTTGATTACTATGTGTCTCGGCATGTTTCTCCTTGGATTTATCCCGTATGGGACTCGCTGAACTTCCTGGACTTGGGTGGCTATTTCCTTTCCCATGTTAGGGAATTTTTCGACTATAATCTCTCAAATATTTTCTCAGGTTCTTTCTCTCTTCTGCTTTTGGGAACCCTATAATGTGAATGTTGTTGCGTTTAATGTTGTTCCAGAGGTCTCTTGGGCTGTCCTCGTTTTTTCTTTTTTTTTTTTTGCAGTACACGGGCCTCTCACTGTCACGGCCTCTCCCATTGTGGAGCACAGGCTCTGGACGCCCAGGCTCAGTGGCCATGGCTCACGGGCCCAGCCGCCCCACGGCACGTGAGATCCTCCCAGACCGGGGCACGAACCCGTGTCCCCTGCATCAGCAGGCAGGCTCCCAACCACTGCTCCATCAGGGAAGCCCCTGTCTTCATTTCTTTTCATTCTTTTTTCTTTATTCTGTCCCACAGCAGTGAATTCCACCATTCTGTCTTCCAGTTGACTTATCCGTTCTTCTGTCTCAGTTATTCTGCTACTTATTCCTTCTAGTGTAGCTTTCATTTCAGTTAATATATTGTTCATCTCTGTTTGTTTGTTCTTTAATTCTTCTAGGTCTTTGTTAAATATTTCTTGCATCTTCTCAATCTTTGCCTCCATTCTTTTTCCGAGGTCCTGGATCATCTTCACTATCATCATTCTGAATTGCTTTTCTGGAAGTTTGCCTATCTCCACTTTATTTAGTTGTTTTTCTGGTGTTTTATCTTGTTCCTTCATCTGGTACATAGCCCTCTGCCTTTTCATCTTGTCTATCTTTCTGTGAATGTGGTTTTTCGTTCCAGAGCTGTGCATTATTTTTTAAAATGTTTAAACAAAATGGGTATAATGCTTTAAAAGTTTATTCAAAAAGATGTTTCTATAGATAATCTAAGTTTTGTCACTGGATCAATCTATGCATTTGTATCTAAATTTGAAATCCATCTCTTGCTCTTGTAAAGGTGCTGTTTACTATGTATGTCTGTGAATGTCCCTCATCCTCAAATCATCAATTTTATCTTAATTTTTATCTTTATTTTAATTTTATATCATTGGATTTTTGTCTTTGCCTCTAAGCCACCCCCAATCCCTTTTATTTCTCTGGGGAAGAGGGATTTTAATTAATAAAGTAAGTTAATAGAGAGCAAAGTATCTTACTGTGTGAATTTGAAACTCTTTTTTGTTTTATTTTGTTTCTTTCCTAGTAGGGATTGCAAAGTGGATATTTGCCATCAGTGAGCAATAAATATACTTTGTTTTGACCTAGTGAAATATATACACTGTTAGAGAAATAGAGTAGTCTAAACACAGTCATTGCCAATAGAGTGATGAAGAGTTTTACTGACAATATGAAGTGAACAGAAAATCTAGAAAACATAAAGAGCTAATTTATGCCATTTATATTATAGAAACAAGTTTATTAGACACCAATTTATCTCTGGAGGCATAGCAGGAATCAGTAAGACAGCTGCTAAGCCTGTAAAGTAAGAATATGGTCCTAAGAAGGTTAAAACTGCACTACAATTTCAGTTCTTAATTTGTTTTTCAGAATCAGGGTTTATATTTCACTTAGCTATGGACAAGATCAAATCCAAAAACCAAATTATATTCAAGAGAATGACATATACTTAGGCTGCATATAGTTGTCAATAGAAAGGAGATGGTCAAATGGTTCATGGGACAAAAAGCAAACTCGTTTCATGTAGAGGTCACAATTTGAGCCTAAATTGAATTCTTGCTAGAATTCGGGTATGTCTGGACCACTCCAGATGAGACAGAACTACCAGGAATGAAGAGCCTGCAAGGGAAGAACATATCTTGTGTGAAGATATTATCAAGGTGCATAGTGTGATTCAAGGACAATAGGCTGGTAGAAGAGGGGGAAGTATCTCGCAATAGCACAGTCCCAGCTTCTGAGTCCCAGAAAGATTGGGCTGCTGTAAAAAAGAGAGAAACAATGAGTAGCTAAAATGTTGAGAGGGAATGAGGTCACCTGTGGCTTTTGCTATGAAGTGAGAGCATCTTTTGTGCAATCCTAGTTTTCTCTATCTTTTTAAATTGAAATATAGTTGAATTACAATATTATATTAGTACGACCCAGCAACTCAAATCCTTTGTATTTATTTGAAGAAAACAAAAACACTAATTTGAAAATATATATGTCCCCCGTGTTTATTGCAGCATTATTTACAGTAGTCAAGATATGTGAGCAACCTAATTGTCCACTCACAAATAAATGGATAAAGAATATGTGGTACATATATACAATGGAATATTAGTCCTAAAAAAGAATGAAATCTTGCCATTTGCAACAACATTGATAGACCTGGAGGGTATTATGCTAAGTGAAATAAGCCAGTTAACTTGATAATGGGTATCAGCAGTCATGGGACTCCATCAGCAAGCACTAGCAATATTACCAATGCCTTTGACAGGTGGCAGCAGCAGCTTCAGCAGAATCTTTTGGTTTCAGCCAGAATAGTCAATGTTATCTTACCAAATCACAGCAATAAAGAAACTGTCACACTTTTAAACTATTATAGATAGCTCGGCTATATAACACAAACTCTTTCTGCATCTAATTTGGTGAAAAAGAGTTATTCTTCTTTTTCAAAAATGTCTTGGCTAAAGTCATGGAAGCAACCTAAATGCCCATCAACAGATGAATGGATAAAGAAGATGTGGTGCATATATACAATGGAATATTAGCCATAAAAAGGAACGAAATTGGGTCATTTGTAGAGATGTGGATGGACCTAGAGACTGTCATACAGTGTGAAGTCAGAAAAAGAAAAACAAATATTGTATATTAACGCATATGTTAATGCGTTAATCTAGAAATCTAGGAATCTAGAAAAATGGTACAGATGAACCGGTTTGCAAGGCAGAAATAGAGACACAGATGTAGAGAACAAACATATGAATTGGGAGATTGGGATTGACATATATACACTAATATGTATAAAATAGATAACTAATAAGAACGTGCTGTGTAAAAATAAAATAAAATTCAAAATGAAAAGAAAAAAATGTATTGGCTAATTTTACTCATTTACACTTTCAGAAGAATTTCGGACTGTGCTTGTGAAATTTCTCCCAGAATGTCTTTTGGCATTTGATTAGAATTGTATAAATTTATAGATTAGTTTATGGAGAATTTATTTAAATTATTGTCTTGTCATCAGGAACATGTTTTTTTCTCTCACTTACTTGAATCTTCACTAAAGTTTTTTCTTCATGTATACCTTAAATATTTCTTAATCATTTATCTAGGTGTATTTTATAGATTTACAGTTATTGAGTGTAGAATATATGATTTGCAAATATTTTCTCCCAGTACATTGATTTTTTTTTCCTTTCCTTAATTGTGTCTTTTGAAGAGCAAAAAGTTTTAGTATTGATCAAGTCCAATTTATCTTTTTTTTCTTTTGACTGTGCTTTGGGGACTATACCTAAGGAAATTTTGCCTAAACCAAAAGTGACAAAGATTTTTTCCTATGTTTTCTTCTAAAGGATTTATAGTTTTAGCTTTTAGATTTAGATCTATTATCTATTTTGAGTGATTTCTGTGTAGGTGTGAGGTAGGAATATGAATTCATCTTTTTGCATATAGATATCCATTATTCCATTCTTTTATTTTTAACATATAATCTCATACCATTATTGCAGCAGAATGTGACCTGCACAATTTCTGTCTCTGGGAACTTAGAGATTTTTTGTTTCTGAAGTGGATATATGATCAATTTTAAATGCTTTTTTAGTTTTACAAAAGTACTATGTTTCCATTTTTAAAAATGATGCAATATAGATGAGCTTTTTAAAATACCACCATAAGAACAGCTATCATCAATTATGATTCCAGCCATTTCCCTAGGTTGCAGATCATTTTCTCTAAAAAATAAAATCTGAGGCATAACTTACATTTTTTCTGGTATCCAGTATAACCAATGAAGAATCTGACAATGATCTGATTCTCTAGCTTTTGTCACCTGTTTTCTCTTTCTGGAAGCCTTTAAGATTTTTCTTCATCTTGGCTAGACTGAAATTTCATAAAAATAGTTTTAGGTGTACTTTTTATTCAAATATGTTAAGCACTTACTCATGTTTCAGTCTAAAGATTCCAGCCATTTATCTTTGAGAAGATCTTGCATTATTTATTGGAAAATTTTCTTCCTTGTGTTTTCTTCATTCTTTCCTTCTGAGATTACTATTAGTTAGGCATTGTATTGTGACATTTTAAGAAATCCCAAGATCTCATGGCTTTGATCTGAGACACATGAAAACATACTGAAGAATCTACTCAGGACAGAACCAAAGAGTTTCTCCTTGTGGATGGATTGTTGTGTGTGTATTAGTGATCTGGCACATCAGAATGTTCACTGACAAGACAGTTTAAATAATGCTCTAGAAGGATGGTTTGAGGAGAGATTAATGCCTTAGGTATTCATATAATTAAAATGTACTTTTGTGGTTCATTCTAACTGCTATTGTTAAATGTCTACCCAATAATAATAGTAAAAAGAAATGTGCAAGTTTTTTTAATGTGTGCATATTAACATAATCACTGAGCTAATACTCTCTCTTTTGCCTTCAGGGGTCACTAGACTACCTACTGAAATGTTTGTGGTTCTCCGTGGGTTAGACTTACTAAGTCAGTGTTATCACTTCCAACAACCAGATAACATTGACTAATGAGGATAAAAATAAAGACTTTTTCTGCCCATTAGAGATCTATTCATTTAAAGGGGAACCTTTGGATACTGAATAGAGAAGCAGTTTGTTAATATGACCTATCCAGAATTATTAGTGTCCATAGATAACATTAATATTGTCAAAGTGGATAATAAAAGGCATAACAGATGGCAAATTAAAGTCCTAGATGGACTGGGTAAAGCTGACTTGAAATTGTTCCAAAATAAGGGCCTGTTCCATAGGCCTTTCTAAAATGTGGGGATTAGGAAACAATGTCTGTATCACCAGCTGGCTAAACCTTATTATTAGGAATAAAAATTTTGGGCTTCAATGGATATCATAGAAGAGTTGTGAAGAATGTTAATGTTATTACAATAATCCATTATGACCTAACTCAGAGGTCTAATCCAGGTCTAAATTAGGGATATATTAGAGAAAGGAGTTTTAAGTAGGCTTGGAAAAGGAAGAGAGTAACTAGGAATCCTCATCCTCTTGGACCACTGAAGTTGATGTGAACATGATGATTTTCATCACCTATTCTGCTCAGGGTTTTTAAAATTATATTTACAAACTAATAATACCAGGTATTACTAGTTCTGAGGGTTTATACAATTATATTAAAAAGATGAGAGGGAAAGAAACCAGTAAGTTTTATCAGCAGAATTCTATCAGATATTGAAATGGATATTTATGAATATAAGGCACCAAAGTAGGCAGTCACCAACAAGTTTTTGAATGAAGTCACATTGAGACTTGGACTTAAAACAACACTCTAGATTCCACAAGGTTGCCATAGGGGAGGGAGGGTGGAAAAGGGAAGCACTGGGAGCCTGGGATTAGTAGATGTAAACTATTGTATATAGGATGGATAAACAACAAGATTCTACTATATAGCACAGGGAACTATATTCAATACCCTGTGATAAAACCATAAATGTAAAAGAATATTTAAAAAAAGAATGTCTATATGTGTACAACTGAGTCACTTTTTTGTACAGCAGAGATTGGCACAACACTGTAAATCAACTTTACTTCAATTTAAAAATAAAATAAAAAAAAAACAACAACACACTACTAGGTTGATATTACTAGGCAGTGATACTGGACATACTACCTGGTTATGATGTCCATGTATACCTAAGCTTTAAAAAAGTTCCTCTCTTTGCTGTTCCCAATGAAAAAAAAGTGGAAAACTTCCCCATTAAGGAAATGAGAGATGTTTGGGTCTCTCTGTTCGTAGAGGTTCTCTGCTTTTACTGTCACGCTATAAATTTTGAGTTATCTCTATACTCTAGTGGCCATCAATAATAATGCAACTCAACAGAAGTGCTCGCTTCTCTGTTTTGGGTAAAGAAAGCACAAGGGGCAGAAATCCAGCAAAGAAAAATGATAAAGAGAAAGGTATAGGTCTCTAGGCATAGAATATCAAGTTTCAATGAGTATTAATATGTCACACCAGAATCAGTAAAATGACAAGTATTGTACCCAGCACACGTGGTTCTGAAATGGAAACAAATGGTTTTGCCTCAATTATACAATCTCACTTCTTTTTGACAGTCTCACTTGTTGACTTTGGTCATGTAAAAAGGAAAAGTAAGCTTTGGCTAGTAGAGTCTTTCTCTTTGTTCATTTGTGTCTGCAGATAACTGAGGACCTCACATCCAAATGTGAGACCTGAGCTGATTAGTCAGCATGATGACCTGCCAGCCTGAGCATCTACAGAAACCCTCTACTGAGCTACTCCCATCTAGGTCCCTAGTGGTTTTCATGTCTCAAATCCAAATAATAATTTTCTTTTTCTTGTGTGACCTTTAAGCAGCATTTGATATTGCTACCAGTCACTACTTATCTCTCTTTTTCCACTGCCAGTATTCTAATCCTAGTCTGTTACAATCTCTCGCCTCGGTAACATTCTCTTGGCAACAATTTTATCATATTCAATCAAATCTCTACAAAGCAGCCCTGTGATCTTGTCCCTCCTTCTATTAAATGCCCCCCATGGTCCTTAGAGATGAGTAGTAATCTTTATTACTCACAAAAGAGCTCACAAAAGGACCAGCTGTGATTCAACCTTTCTGGCCCCATGATTTTCCACTGTCCTTACTCTCTTTGCACCATCCACGTGGTTTCCTTTCACGTCCTCTGATATAATGGTTCTCAATCCTGGCTTCATATTAAGATTATGTGTGGAGATTTTTTTTTAAAATACTGTTGCTAGGGCCACACCTTCAGATATTTTGATTCACTTGTGTGGGGTGAAGTCTACGCATTTGTATTTTTGGAAGGGATCCAAATGATTTTAAGGCTCAGTGAGGGTTGAGAACGGTGTCTGTAATGCAACAAACCCTTTCTCAAGTCAAGTCGTTAACCCATAGTGTTTCTCTGAAAAACTCTTCCTCTGCTCTCCTGACCCCCATAATCTCTAAGTTTGAGCTTAAAACTTCTTCAGAAAACAAATTTTCCTTGATACCCTCTGCTAGTTTAGCTTCCCTTAATCATCCCTATAAATCCTCTTTTGTTGAATACTTACTGATTTCCTGTGTTTCAAGTTTGCTTTCCCATGAGATTACTGGCAGAAATTATCTGTCTTGCCCCTGTTCTAACCCCACTGCTTAACACAGCACCTAGTAGTACATAGTAGACACTAAACAACTATCTGATGATCAACTGAAAATGTTTGCATCCTGGGGATTCAATCTTGCAGAGATATTATATTTAGTTCTTCATCTTTCCATAACAAGATTTTTGGTTGAGAGGGGGGATTTGTACAGATGGCAAAGGATTTTTGATGAGGGAAGTGTGTATTTGGGGTACCCTCATGAGGCAAGATATGTTGATGCTAAGACCCTAAAATGTCTGGAGATTTGGTGAAGTAGGCTTTCCAGTAGTATGCAGAGATGAGGGCCCCACATCTCCCTGGAAAATAACTTTCTAAGGAAAGACAGTGGAGGCACAAAACTAGTTTAAAGAGAATGATTAATTAGAAAAAAAAAAAAAAAGGAGTAGGGCAATTCTACATAATATAACAGCACAGTAACTTTCTTTCAGGGATTTGTCCCATCAATCTTCCCCAGAGTTTAAGTCAAGCAAGGAATGAATATAAGAACAAGTAAAATCTGTTAAGAACTACAATACTGAGAGTGCACAGTGTAGTTACACTGGTTCTGGTGCTTTTTGCAGTAGTAGAAAATAATTTAACTGGATTTGGGAGTAGGCAGTGAATTTATTCTGGGTGTAGCCTTCACCTATCACGGTATCTGGCCTTGGCAGTGTTGGTAGGGACACAAGAGCATCAGCAACAGCAATCACTACCTTCAGTAAGGCACTAGCACAAGACAGAAAGCCTAAGAGGTAAGGGCATTGGATATTCATGCCCTCAATTCAGATGCCCCATCTCTCTGAACTTTTGACATTTTGCTATTATCAGAGAAAGGAGACATTCTAGTGAGCTAAGATTAAGGGAAAAGTTCAGACTCACATAGTATTCTAGAAGATCAAGTCCATAGCTCCCTTTGAACATTCCCAAGATAGTTTGGGAATTACCAGAGGGAATTCAAATTCCCTCAGAATAATGATTATTATGATAATACCATTTTCTCCCTGGCTAAGGTGGCATAAGAAAACACACATTATCCATATGTGATTTGAAACATCTGAGATTTAAGAAACTAGTCAAGTTGGCACAACTCCAATTCTTCTGGCCAAGAATGACAAGCGATATTGAACAAAAAATGTCAATGATATAAGATATATATAAAAAGCACATGGATAGTTTAGAGAACAAAGCCAAAATAATAAATATGGAAGCTTAAGGCCCACCAGACTGGCCCTAGAATCCAGTATGAAATATATTACAAAGTACAGATTTCCAGGATTGTGAGCATTTTTTAAAATTTATTTATTTATTTTTGGCTGCGTTGGGTCTTCATGGCTGTGCATGGGCTTTCTCTAGTTGTGGTGAGTGGGGGCTACTCTTAGTTGCGGTGCACGGGCTTCTCATTGCAGTGGCTTCTCGTTGCGGAGCACAGGCTCTAGGCGCACGGGCTTCAATAGTTGTGGCACGCGGGCTCAGTAGCTGTGGCTCGTGGGCTCTAGAGCGCAGGCTCAGTAGTTGTGACGCACGGCTTAGTTGCTCTGAGGCATGTGGGATCTTCCTGGATGAGGGCTCAAACCCGTGTCCCCTGCATTGGTAGGCAGATACTTAACCACTGCGCCACCAGGGAAGTCCCAGGATTGTGACCATTTTATCAGTTACTGCGGGTTTCCAGTGAAGACCCAGAGTGATTAAGGAGTCACTGAAAATGATATAAAAGAGAACTTATCCATATAATAGAAGTTAAAGCCAGAATGATAATCATATCTCCCCAGAGGAGGCACTGAAGAATTTCTGGGAACACTGGTGAGCATGTTATATATTTGAAACAATAACAAAAAGCCTAATTGGGAAAAGCAGGTGAAATTCCTGGCTAAATCCTATAACTCCCTATACCGACACCACTGGAGAATCAGTCTGTACATGTTAGACAATCCTTACTGCTTATCAATGTGTGCACTGGCTTTTGGAATTAGATAAACATTAGCAGTATATATGGCACAGGTGAAAGCATGCTTATAACAAGGAAGGGATATTGCTGTAAATCAGTGAATCAACAAAAGATGTGACACTAAAGTAATATGGGCAGAACAATAAACTGGTGATGGATTTGTGGTAACAAATTTGGCTCCATGAAAAAGAGAGATCCTAGCTAACAGAGGGGAAGCAGAGGTCCATGTTATTAGAGATCAACCTAATGACGATTATTACTGTACAAGCAAGCTACAGGCTTAAAAATGGCTTCTCAATTCTGGCTGTACATCAAAATTTTCTGGAAGGCTTTTTTTTTTTAATGTTGATGCCTGGTCTTGAATACAGACCATTAAATCCAGATCTCTGGAGGTGTGGCCCAGGAATCAAAATCAATATTTTTTAACCCCTTAATGTACTGCCAATGTTGAGAATCAGTGCTTTAAATTTAAAGTGTTACAAATTAATTTCTAAGGACTCAAGCCCAGTTAGAACATATTGTATAAGAAAAGTTCCCATTGAAACAATACTACCAAAGGATCATTGCTTATATCAAACAAAATGTTCAGTTAGTCACTGCCCAGAGAAACACAACTAGTAGATTTCTGGCTAAATTAGATGAAAGTGGTGACAAGGACAAAAATGTCTTTCCAAAATACACCAATCACCATTATTCTTCCATGTTACAGTGAGAGTTGTCTGCCATATAGAAGATTCCATGCTCTCTAAGTAATAATAATGTGCAGTATGTTAATAAATAACATAGCAAAGAATTATTCTCTCAAGATTAAGTAAAATCATGTTTGGCATTGTTAGGAATCAATGCTAGATATGAATATAAATATTTTAGAGAAAGGAGAATAAGTCCTCTGAACCACTCAGTCTGAGCACAGCCCAGAGAAGAGGTGTTAGACAATGATCAGTGTGGTGACTCCCAGGAAGGTCACGGCAGGATGCTTATCCCTAGTGGGGAGATGCCATTTTTTAATTCAGATCCCCAATCAGGAAGTTTCTCTGACTCTCTCATCTGTTTGGGCTGGTTTACCATGGAACCAGAGAATGGGTGGCTTAAGCAACAGAAATTTATTTCTCACAGTTCTGGATGCTGGGAAGTCCAAGATCAAAGAATGATAGATTCAGTATCTGGTGAGATTCTTCTTCCTGGGTTTCAGACAGCCATCCTTTCCTTGCATCCTCACATGGTGGAGACAGAAATCGCAAACAAGCTCTCTTATGTCTCTTCTTATAAAGGCTCTAATCCCATCATAGGAGTTATCTCTCATGACCTCCTCTAAACCTAATCACCTCCCAAAGGCCCCACTTGCTAATATCATCACACTGGGGGTTAGGGTTTCAACATCGAAATTTCTCAAAATTCAAACACACAGTCCACAACATGATCTTAATAGACAGGCATATAGCTGTATCCATCAAGATTGCTCTTACACTCCACAGAGGCAAAACAGAGATCCCACAGGGCACTCAATGCTGGAGTCAGCAAAGCAGCACTTAGCAAACAGAGAAGGGCTTTTTTTTTAATGTGCGAAGTATTCAGGGGCAGTCATTTGCCATGCACTAGAGGAATAAATTCCCTTTGAAATACCATTATTATACAGCAGTACCTAAAAGAGAACTTTGAGCTATTTCAGAAATAGAGGCTGAGAATTTCTATAAACAGCACTAATGGGCCTGATACAAGAAAGTGACATTGCAACAGAGGCTTGCATGAACAAGAGTGGGATGCACAGAAGAAAAGAGGTGCTATTCTATTAGGTCTTCTCCAGTTCTCCAACTTCTTGAACAAAGAAGTGGAGATTCTTGGGCTTCCCTGGTGACACAGTGGTTGAGAGTCCGCCTGCCGATGCAGGGGACACGGGTTTGTGCCCCGGTCCGGGAAGATCCCACATGCTGCGGAGCGGCTGGGCCCGTGGGCCATGGCCGCTGAGCCTGCGCGTCCGGAGCCTGCGCGTCCAGAGCCTGTGCTCCGCAATGGGAGAGGCCACAACAGTGAGAGGCCCGCGTACCGCAAAAAAAAAAAAAAAAAAAAAGTTGAGATTCTTAATGGAATCCCATTTATTATCATTTATAAATTTAAATAGTTATATTAGACAGCTATACATTGACCTGTACATGGTTCCCATTCTATAGTAGTGTGAGTTTGGACATTTTTCAGTAAGGCCTGATTTAAATCACCTTGCTGATATGTTTATGGATAGACTCCACACTGAGCAGATTGCACTTAATGTTGTATAGGAGGGCACCCGGTAAAGAGCATTCCTAATAAATTTTTGTCTGGAAATGCTAATTATATAAGCACAGTGGTTGGCTGTAAAAGGCCAGCATTTAATATCATGCATAGGTTTAAATTACAGTTTGTCTGGTCTCATCACTTCTATAAACCCTTGGGCTTATATTTCAAGTCCAATTTGGTCCCTTTGGTTTCTGTAAAAGACAGAATTACACATGATGTTATGAGCCCCACAGGTCTGTCATCATTGATTCTTTTCTCTCTCCTGGTACTTACAGGCGCAAACAGCTGCCAGCCTATGGGATGCATACTCAGGCCTGTTAAGTAATCAAGCCATGATCCTGGCCATGAACTCCAGGTATAATACGTTTTAATGCTTTCATATCACTGATTGAATACCTTTTTAAAAATGTAATAAATACATATCAAAAATATGAGAAATAAAAAGTTACTCCAAATTCCACCACCCTAATTCAGCAACTATTAGCTCTTTCTTTCTCATGTTCTTTTAAATCATTCTGTATTGCAGGAATAGGCAGATTATTTAACTACTGCAGAATCATAAGCAGGTTGCACATTCAATTTTCTATACTACTTTTCACTTTTGCTTTGTCTTAATTTTTAATTTCTCTGTAAAATCATATTTTCATTTTAATGGCAATGGAATATTCCAAAATTTTGACATTTTCTAAATTATATTATATTTTACCAACATTATGATAATCATCCTGGTACGTAAAAGATTGTATCTGCTCTGAACTACTTCCTTGAAATACCATTCTGAAAGTGAGGTTCCTGATTTAGGTGATAGGCAACCATGAAAATGCCCTGCTGTGGGGGAATCCTCATTGGTCAACAACTCCAGCCCTGCCTGTATAGATTCACCAGCACGGTCTGTGAGGTGTCACTTCCTGTAGGCTGATCTCACCAATGACCCAGAATGGTAGGACAAATAACTCCAATGGGTGACTTCAGCTTGAGGGATTGCCATCAGCCAAGCTGAACCCTCCTTGGAACTTGTTGCAGTCCAAGACTCTTCCTACCCTATTCCTCCTTCCTTCCTTCTCTTGGAAATCTCTTGTACTTCTAATCCTGTATTGGCATCTGCTTCCCCTGAACCCAAAGTAATGCAGATGAGATGAACCTTCTTAGAGCTTTTGATTGTGTCAACTTGTTTTCCAGAAGAACTGCACTTATTAATAAGTGTTTTGTCAAAGCCTAGTCACCTAGAAGATACATGTATACATAGATCCATATAAACAAAATTTGGCATACTGTATTATTTTACAGGGTTCATGGAAAGGCAGTCCCTGGATTAGAATCCCCTTCTCCATATTTTAATATTTTGGTCTACTTAAATGTCCTAAGAATCCCCCACCTAATAGTTTTTCCTTTATCCTTTAAAATTTGTTACAGATTTTGCTTTTCATATTTCAACCAAGTATAATTTGGTACATAAAGATTTACATGTGTTATACCTTCATATATACTTGTATAATTTAATAATATAAATAACTTTTATTTGTTACTATTAAACTCATATAATAGCTTACTTATTTTTTTGACTAATTTAGTCTTTATTAATTATTATTTAGTTTCTGCTTACTCTTTTGCTTGTCTTTTTTTTGTTGCTGTTATTGGAGTATAGTCAATTTACAATGTTGCGTTAGTTTCAGGTGTACAGTAAAGTGAATCAGTTATACATATATCTACTCTTTTTTAGATTCTTTTCCCATATAGGCCACTAGAGATTATTGAGCAGATTTCCCTGTGCTATAAGTAGGTCCTTATTAGTTATCTGTTTTATATATAGTAGTGTGTATCTGTCAATCCCAATCTTCCAATTTATCCCTTCCCCCCTACCCCCTGGTAACCATAAGTTTGTTCTCTACATCTGTAACTCTATTTCTGTTTTGTAGATAAGTTCATTTGTACACATTTTTAGATTCCACATGTAAACAATATCACATGATATTTGTCTCTCTTTGACTGACTTACTTCACTCAGTATGACAATCTCTAGGTCCATTGATGTCACTGCAAATGGCATTATTTCATTCTTTTTTATGGCTGAGTAATATTCCATTGCATATACATACCACACCTTCTTTATCCATTCATCTGTCAATGGACATTCAGGTTGCTTCCATGTCCTGGCTATTTTAAATAGTGCTGCAATGAACATTGGGGTGCATATATCCTTTTGAACCATGTTTTTTCTCCAGATATATGCCCAGGATTGGGATTGCTGGATCATATGGTAGCTCTATTTTTAGTTTTTTAAGGAACGTCCACAGTGTTCTCCATAGTTGCTGTATCAATTTACATTCCTACCAACAGTGTAGGAGGGTTCCCTTTTCCCCACACCCTCTCCAGCAGATAATGTTTCTAGATTTTTCGATGATGGCCATTCTGATTGGTGTGAGGTGATACTTTATTGGAGTTTTGATTTGCATTTCTCTAATAATTAGTGATGTTGAGCAGCTTTTCATGTGCTTTTTAGCTATCTGTATGCCTTCTTTGGTGAGATGTCTATTTAGATCTTCTGCCTATTTTTTTGATTGGGTTGTTTGTTTTTCTGATATTGAGCTGCATGAGATGTTTGTATATTTTGGAGATTAATCCCATGTCAGTTGCTTCATTTGCAAATATTTTCTCCCTTTATGAGGGTTGTCTTTTCATTTTGTTTATGGTTTCCTTTGCTGTGGAAAAGCTAAGTTTAATTAGGTCCCATTTGTTCATTTTTGTTTTTATTTTCATTACTCTAGGAGGTATATTGAAAAAGATCTTGCTATGATTTATGTCAAAGAGTTTTCTATGTTTTCCTCTAAGAGTTTTATAGTATCCAGCCTTTTAGGCTTATAGTATCCATTTAGGCCTTTAATCCATTTTGAGTTTATTTTTGTGTATGGTGTTAGGGAGTGTTCTAATTTCATTCTTTTACATGGAGCTGTCCAGTTCTCCCAGGACAACTTATTGAAGAGACTGTCTTTTCTCCATTGTATATTCTTGCCCCCTTTGTCATAGATTAGGTGACCATGGGTGCATGGTTTTATCTCTGGACTTTCTATCCTGTTCCATTGATCTATATTTCTGTTTTGTGCCAGTATCATACTGCTTTGATGACTGTAGCTTTGTAGTATAGTCTGAAGTCATGGAGCCTGATTCCTCCAGCTCCATTCTTCTTTCTCAGGATTGCTTTGGCTTTTGTGGTCTTTATGTTTCCATACAAATTGTAAAATGTTTTGTTCTAATTCTGTGAAAAATGCCATTGGTAATTTGATAAGGATTGCATTGAATCTGTAGATTGCTTTGGGTAGTGTAATAATTTTCACAATATTGATTCTTCCAATCTGAGAACATGTTATATCTCTCCATCTGTTTGTATCATCTTTGATTTCTTTCATTAGTATTTTATAGTTTTCTGAGTACAGGTCTTTTACCTCTTTAGGTAGGTTTATTCCTAGGTATTTTATTCTTTTTGATGTGATAGTAAATGGGATTATTTCTTTGATTTCTCTTTCTGATCTTTCATTGTTCGTGCATAGGAATGCAAGAGATTTCTGTGCATTAATTTTGTATCCTGCAAGTTTACCAGATTCCTCGATGAGCTCTAGTAGTTTTCTGGTAACATCTTTAGGATTCTCTATGTATAGTATCATGTCATCTGCAAACAGTGACAGTTTTACTTCTTCTTTTCCACTGTAGATTCCTTTTATCTCTTTTTCTTCTCTGATTACCATGGCTAGGACTTCCAAAACTATGTTGAATAATAGTGGTGAGAGTGGACATCCTTGTCTTGTTCCTGATCTTAGAAGAAATGCTTTCAGTGTTTCACCATTGAGAATGATGTTTGCTGTGTGTTTGTCATGTATGGCCTTTATTATGTTGAGGTAAGTTCCCTCTATGCTCACTTACTGGAGAGTTTTTATCATAAGTGGGTGTTGAATTTTGTCAAAAACATTTTCTGCATCTATTGAGATATTATATCATTTTTATTCTTCAATTTATTGATGTCATGTCTCACACTGATTGCTTTGCAGATATTGAAGAATCCTTGCATCCCTGGGATAAATCCCACTTACTTGATCATGGTGTGTGATCCTTTTAATGTGTTGTTGGATTCGGTATGCTAGTATTTTGTTGAGGATTTTTGCATCTATCTATGTTCATCAGTGATATTGGCCTGTCATTTTCTTTTTTGTGATATCTTTATCTGGTTTTGGTGTCAGGGTGATGATGGTGTCATAGAATGAGCTTGGGAGTGTTCATTCCTCTGTAATTTTTTGGAAGAGTTTCAAAAGGATAGGTGTTAACTCTTCTCTAAATATATGATAGAATTTGCCTGTGAAGCCATCTGGTCCTAGACTTGTGCTTGGTCTATTCATATTTTCTCTTTCTTCCTGGTTCAGTCTTGGAAGGTTGTACCTTTCTAAGAATTTGTCCATTTCTTCTAGGTTGTCCATTTTATTGGCATATAGTTGCTTGTAGTAGTCTCCTATGATTTCTTATCTTTTAAATCTTTTTTTAAACTTGCCATTATACTATTATGTCTCCTTTTCCTTTTTTTTTCATAATGCATTTATTTTGCTTATGTCCTTCATGTCTTTGATTGTATTTTTAGTCCTTTTAAAATCTTAAATTATATGTTTAGTTTATTATTTTTCCCTCATTTTAAATAAGAAAAATATCTTGACAGTATTTAAGTACTTTGAATTTTCTAATTTTTAAAATAGACTTCTCCTTGTGATTTGAGAATGAAATATATATCCTTTTATATTTTGAAACTTTCTATGGCTAAGTATATGGTAAATATTTGTCAGCATTCCATGATTATCTGAAAAGATAATCCTTGTTATCTCAATTAATACAATTTATACCTCCATATTAATTATATTAAAGGTCTCTCCTTTTGCAGAATTTTTATTTTTATCTACCATATACTAATAATTGAATGCTTAATCATCTCCTATATCTGTGTATCTATTTCTCCTTATATCTTTAATATAATTTTTCATAAAATTATTATATATATTAATAATTCTGTTTAATAATTTTTCAATTTTGTTTCTATGTGGTTTGAGAGCTTTTGTATTAATAACTATGTCTTTTATTATTTTATAATAATTGCATATATCTCTCTTAATACTCTTTCATTTGTATTAGACTTGTATCATATTGACATAGCCCTCCTGATTTATTTTTGATCATGTTTAATATAATTTTCCCATGCTTTTATTAGGAGGCATCGACTTTCCTTTATTCAACTGTGATTCTTGAAATTATAATTGTAAAAATTTTGCTTACTGATCTTATATAATACTTATTGCTTCATAATAGGAAGAAATAAAACATTTTCAAGAAATATTTTAGTACATTTGGCTTACCTCTACTTCTCACTTCACTCTAATATCTGAAAAAACATTTCACTCAAAAATTTAACAAAAGCATACAGTAATTTGTGAGGGATGCTTATTCTTTCTTCTCAAGTTTCTTTCTATACCACCTGGTTATATATCTTGGAATATAAGAAAGGTTTCACACTGCCATTCTTATTTCCAAGATGTCATTTTTTGTAAAACACATTAGTAATTTAATACTTGTTTTTTTGAAAAATCAATTACATGTAGCCCAAAAAACAATGTATACTTGCTGATAACTGCCAATGTTGACCTATATATTTACATTGGACTTTCTTTAGTATCACCGATATCTGACTCTCAGCATTCTTCACACGTAAAATGTGAAGATTCTTTAGTCCATCAGCAGTTATAAATGGCATCAGAGTATCACACTACTTTCCTAATCCTTGTTCATGACATGGACCATTTTAGCATTTTTAGGACTGGCAATATGATTTCAAAGTACATTAAAAGACAGTATTTTCTATTTTATCAAAATATTAATCTTGCATTTTTCTAAACAAAATCATATATCTCTAGAAACCTACAACTGAAAATACTACTGGAAGCTTTTGATAGGTAGCTGTTCAGAGTCTGAAAATCCATTGGAGCCCATGAATAAGTCAAATCAATCTTCTCAAGATTTGAAAATTATCTAATATAATCCAAGAAATGCCGTTTCAAACAATGGATATCAGATATTTAGGTCTTCTTCTCCAGTAGAGGAAGAAGATTCTGAGTTCAGCACAAGATTTCCTACCTTAACAACTATATTACCATCTTTTTTAAAAAAATTATTTTTAACACAAAAAAATCAGGAGGCACTGTTATCCAGAGGTCACACTTATTGAAGGAACAATAACTGTGTCACAACTTATCTTTTTAGCTGCTGATGGGAAGGTTTCTTTTGCCATAAATTGGAAGATGTATCCCAATATCAGAAACATTAAATGTAAGAAACATAGTATCATGGACTAGAGAAAATGTGGCAGTAATATATTTCAACTACCTAAATCTCAGCATGGCTTTACGGGCTTGGCTGGGTAGGTAACCACCCTTTACATTATGTCTATGCAGAAATATATTATGAACTCTAAATAACAGATTATAAATGATTTTTACCAAAAAATATGATTCGTTTATAGTTAAAGCACCATTGTTATTTTTACACTAATATTTAAAACCCTTGTTATATAAAGCCAAAAGTTGTGCCTCATTTTCTAGTACACTGTCTCTTAAACTAAGAAAAAAACCACTAAAGTTAGGTTGTATCTGTTCTTTTCTCAATTTAATAATTATACCTTTTTCTTGTCAGCTTTGTGGATCCCTTATTGCAATATAAAACTCAACTGAAGATAGTAGAGTTGTCCTTTAAAATGGCATTTGCTATACCAAGTCTTGACAAAGTGAAAGGAATTGGGAAGAATGAGGATGACCAAGAGGACCTGGAGGTAAGACTTGCTTCCTTTAGTCATAATGAGACGTCGTCATGCACCACAGCAATCCCACAGAAAGTCTGTCCAAAAGTTGTAATCTTTGTTTTCTCCTTCATTCTCTTTAGATATAATAGATAAACAGCATATTCTAGCACTAATCTCTATCCCTGGACTCCTTGCGAATTCTATAACCCATGGGATTTAAAGGATTGTATAGGATCTATAGGAACAAATGGGTGAAGAGATTTTGGTTAATTTGTTTGACAAAAACAGCAAGTTTACTGGCAAGTGTTGCAAAGAAGGAAACAGCAGCTAAGAAAAGTGGAGGTAGGAAGAATCCTGTAGTAAGATCAGCAACATCTGTGGTTTTTATTTCTCAGCATAGCTACACAGTTCACTTGCCCCGCAAGGTATTAAAGCAATTCATGGCATATTGTATTGAATGAGGTCTCATCTCCAGAGCTACCTCTCTCCTTTCTTACCTTCAGTTTATGGGGAGAACTCAGGACCCCAGGATGCAAAACTATAGGCGTTGGTAAAATTTTATCTAAGGCAGGCTGGCTGGTTGTGCAAATTTCTTGTTTTTCAGAATTTATACCGAACTATTTTAAACACATTTGAGGACACTCTTCTGATCTTAGTGTCTAAAGACCTCTACAAACTGCAAATCTTAAAGGTAAAGGGAAAATAAGTAGTCTCATTTTCTTGTCATAAATCTAAAGGGTATACTACATTTTACTTATTATTTACCATTTGCCATACTTACATCTCCTTCAAGTATTTGGCAGCTGAAAATTTTTCTTTACCTTTCAGAATGTGTCATTATCTCCCAAATAAAATCACTTTCTTTTATTTGAATTACAGAGACACAATTTTAAGAAGCCAATTTTGGGAGAATGGCAACAGACACTTAAGAAGCCAAGGGTTATGTAGCAATGTAAGAGTAAACACAATATGGGGTAGCAGAACATACGATGATTGGCCTAAACCACCTTCAGGTCCACCTAACAATGAGCCATATTTTGATAATATCTATATGCATGTTCTTCCCTAACAACCCTGGGCTAGGGAATCCCATGAGCATCCTATCTTCATGGATACCATAGTATCAAAGGAAGTTCTAATAACTATCCATAACCCTACTTTTCACATCCAAGATTTCACTGTGTTTTTAATGTGCCGGGCAGAGACAGAGACTGATCTGGACATTTTATGACCTTTAATTTTGCATTTTTAACATGATGGCATCAGGAGGAAGCTGTCTGAAAATACTGAGAAACTACATTTACTTACTGTACCATGAGAATCATGGGATTTGCAAATCATAAAATACATTCAAGGAAAGAAGCAGAACTGGTATATATGAAGATTAGGAGAAATGGGGGGAGGATAATAAAATATACTGAGGTAACTTGTGCCTAATTTTAGCCAAATATTTTCCATGCATTTAAAACATTTTAACCTCACAATCCTGTAAATTGGTTATTACCCCATTATTACAACCCTCTCCCCATGTGTGCTCTTTCTACCACCCTAGGCTACTTATTGAGGATTTACTCTATGTCAGGCACTAAGCTAAATACTTAATATATGGGTTTTTTAATTTAATCCTTAAAATAACCCTATGAGAAAGTTAAAATTACTTCTCTCATTTGCAGATAAGGAAATGGAAGCAGAGAGAGGAGAAATAATATGTGTGCATCTAATGAGTAGAGGATCTACTCTAACTTGGGAGCCTGTTACTTAACCACGTTGTTCTTATACATACCACATCTAGAAACTCCCCTGATCCTCAAAAAGAGGTGACCCTCACTCCTGGAAAAGGAATAGGCTGAGCCCCCTGAGATTTAGAGACTCTTCTGCCCTAGGAAACAAACTTCAGAGCAGTTTTACACAATGGGAGCAAGAGAAGGGGATGAGATTTGGCCAACCATTGGCATAAATACTAAGGACTCCAACAATCTGTCTTAAGAAGTCTACTAATGGTGGTTAACATGTAAGGCATATGCAGTCTTCTTCCTTCCCCAAGGTTGTAAATATGTCCCTGCATCTGAGGATTTAGAACAAATAGGTAGAAGCTACAGCAAGACAGACCATATTTAGCAATGAATCAAAATTAGCAAGAACTTTCTCATCGAGCTGGCTCCAGGAATATACTCTAAACCATGAGTCAGAAAATATCTGGATGGTAAACTTACAGAGGCAATTCTGGGATAAAATGACATTTCAGGATCAAATAACATTTGATTCTTTTTTAAAACTGCAAATCAGATCTTATGGCTTTGAAAAAAAGAGAGAATATGTATTTTGAAAGAAAAAGAGAAGGAGAAGCAGCTGGTGATAATCAGCCTCATAGCCTCATGTTAAACTTTTCATGATGCCTGGCAAAGTGACTGTTATAGTGGATATTAGTAAATACTTATTGGATAGAATTAAATAAAATAAAACCCAGGTGTAGCTATATGGCAGATGAAGTATTATACTAGACAGTAATATACCAGCTTATTGTCATATTTTTAAAATAAATATAGGATAGGTGTGAAACCATTGGGAGGACATGGGGAACCTTGACTTGGTGAAGGTGGTGATCAGAAGAAAGGGACCTGTGGAAATGGAAACACCATGGCTCTAGGATAGTTCTTGTGTTTTCAACAGGAAATGGCTGTGTGGATGAGTGAAGATAATTTGTACATGCAGGAGAGAGCCATGGTGATCATCAGCAGAGTGCTAAGCTTTGCATCCAGGAAAGTCAAGGGATGTGTAAGTCACAGAGTAATCATGCCACGTGCTTCTGAAGACTGCATTTCCGCAGTGCTGCTTTCCAAGTCTTGGGTCTAGAGAGTGTTAGACGCCTGTTTTGTCATACTAGTAGGTTGGGATACTGGGAAAGGAATTAATATCCTACATGACTTTATGTCAGTTAGAGCAGAGTTTCTCAATTGATTAAGATGCCTCATGCTTTCCACAAACAGTATGAGTGTGTCAAAACCAGGCTTTTGCTGACTCTCTGGATTCTCCTCTTTGGACCACAATCAATGTTATTTGTAAACTTACAAATTCTTCCATCCTTACTTTCCTTCTTATTTTTCTTTTTCCTAGAATATTTTTAAACCACCATTTATTTTAAATGTATAACAAGTAATTCTTGAGTACTTTCATTGTAAAACATGCTAAAGACATAGCAGAAGTCCTTCTTTACTATCCTCTCCATCCCAACCTCATCCCTAGCCATGTCTGTGTGATGTGTGTCCTGCCAAACAGCTATGTACACATACAAATATACAGGCACACGGATATACATAGATTTGTTACTTAGTTTTTCTTTACTAAAGTTACATCATATTTACATATGGTTCTGCAATTTTAGTTTTTCACTGAACAGTATGCCCAACAGATGCTTTCATAGATTTGCTTCATTATTTTCACTACAGCTTATATCTTATAGTGTTGATGTATTATGATCTACTTAACTATTCTTCAGTTGATGAACACTGAGGTATATTGTGGGTTTTTCTGCTTCAAACAATACAAAAATGTTCATCCTTTTGCATGTATGTGAGTATGTACTTAGAAATGCTAAGAAAAACAATAGGCCAAAAAGTATGAATAGGTTAAAACACAGTAATGCACAATTGTCCTTCATTCTGCATTCCTGTGAATATTAGAGTGCCCGTTTCCTCAACCTTCACAAACACCTGGATATTATCAGACTTTTTAACTACTGCCTTTCAGATGGGGAACAAATAGGTATCTCATAATTGCCAATATTTACTGAGGTTTTCTATATTTTGAATAACACTATTGCCTGCCTTCTAAGAAGCCTCACACTATCTCTGAACATTTTTCTCTCTTATGGATACTGTGTTTTCAGTCTCTGTTCCATAACTCACCCTTCACTGTGATTTTTAAACATACTCTACTAATTTTATATCTGATTGCTTAAATCAGTTCAGGAGTTCAGTATAAGGGGGTGAGAAACATGCATTTGTGACACTATCTTCATGTATCCATTTCTAATACTTGTACAGTCTCTAGACATATTGAGACGAAAAGCCTAAATCAGCCTTATAACATAGCTGAATTTTTATTATTTTATTTAAAATAAACTTTGGGAGATAAACCCATGCACTTATGGTCACCTAATCTATGACAAAGGAAGCCAGAATATACAATGGAGCAAAGATACCCTCTTCAATAAGTGGTTCTGGGAAAACTGGACAGCCACATGTAAAAGAATGAAATTAGAACACTCCCTAACACCACACACAAAAATAAACTCAAAATTGATTAAAGACCTAAATGTAAGGCCAGACACTATAAAACTCTTAGAGGAAAACACAGGCAGAACACTCTATGACATAAATCGCAGCAAGATCTTTTTTGACCCACCTCCTAGAGTAATGAAAATAAAAAACAAAATAAACAAATGGGACCTAATTAAACCTAAAAGCTTTCGCACAGCAAAGGAAACCATAAACAAGATTAGAAGACAACCCACAGAATGGGAGAAAATATTTGCCAACGAAGCAACTGACAAAGGATTAATCTCCAAAATATACAAACAGCTCATGCAGCTCAATATCAAAAAAAACAAACAACTCAATCAAAAAATGGGCATAAGACCTAAATAGACATTTCTCCAAAGAAGACATACAGATGGCCAACAAACACATGAAAAAATGCTCAACATCACTAATCATTAGAAAAATGCAGATCAAAACTACAATGAGGTATCACCTCACACAGATTACAATGGCCATGATCAAAAAAATCTAGAAACAATAAATGCTGGAGAGGGTGCGGAGAAAAGAGAAACCTCAGGCATTGCTGGTGGGAATGTAAATTGATACAGCCACTATGGAGAACAGTATGGAGATTCCTTAAAAAACTAAAAATAGAACTACCATATGATCCAGCAATCCCACTACTGGGCATTTACACAGAGAAAACCATAATTCAAAAAGTCACATGCACCCCAATGTTCACTGCAGCACTATTTACAATAGCCAGGACATGGAAGCAACCTAAATGTCCATCAACGGAGGAATGGATAAAGAAGACGTGGTATATATATATACAATGGAATGTTACTCAGCCATAAAAAGGATTGAATTTGTGTTATTTGTAGAGACATGGATGGACCTAGAGACTGTCATACAGAGTGAAGTGAGTCAGAAAGAGAAAAACAAATATCATATATTAACACGTATATGTGGAATCTGAAAAAAAAAGCATAAATAGAGACACAGACGTAGAGAACAAATGTATGGATTCCAAAGGGGAAAGGGGGGTGGGATGAATTGGGAGACTGAGATTGACATATATACACTATTTATACTATGTATAAAATACATAACTAATGAGAACCTACTACATAGCACAGGGAACTCTACTCAGTGCTCTGTGGTGACCTAAATGAGAAGGAAATCCAAAAAAGAGGGGATAATTGTATACATATAGCTGATTCACTTTGCTGTACAGTATAAACTAACACAATATTGTAAAACAACTATACTCCAATAAAAATTTAAAAAAAGAAAGTGAGAAAAAGCCAAAAGCTAAATAAATAAAATAAGCTTTGGAACATAATACAATTTACTTACATGGAAAATACAGTCCATGATGTTCTTTGCATCATGCTAATTCCCCATCTCAGTGTCCAAAAGAGAGACTGAGTGGCTTGTTTTAAATATTCTGATACTTTGGCCTGGGAAGTCAGCCTCCCTCTATTTCTGAGATGGTTTGGAATGTCCATTCAAATGGACACAAAATTTTGCAAGTGAGGCTTGAGATTAAGTGTAGTTCAACACTCCAGTCTGTTTTCTGTATAGTTCCTAACATGTTTTATATATTCAGCAAGCATTTGATGGAGACTATTCACACGCTTCTCTTTGCATTTCAATACACATATATATTTTCTATTTATATATCTAGTGTATATTTATATACTAGATATATACTATATGTGTGTATAAATATATATATATCTACTAGTGAGTTCCACTCAGGTAGCAGGTATGACATTTGGGGGTTTCATCTTCTGCTATCACCTCTACTCTCTTTCAATTACAGTTGTAAAGTTCATTCTCCCCAGCACATAGCCCACCCTTCAACTGTGAAACAATAAATGTGTAAATTCATATGTACAGCAGAAGGCTCTCATAAATCGTTGAGGGTTCCTAAGCTATAACTGAGACCTTTGAGAAGCCAAGTGGTTAACGTATTCCTCTGTTCTGCAATGCTTGCTGAATGCCACCAGGTGGAAGCACACCAGCATTTTCCAGAAGGTGGGAACTAAGCTAGCCTCAACCGGCTTATCACAGTCATGGAAGCATAAACCTTTACTAAGTTAATTTTCTCTTTAAAATAAGATAATTATCTTATAAAGATAATATAATTATCTTCTGAAGATAATTAAGTCAGTGAAATTAATGGATATGGAGGAACAAATATATAAAACAATCAAAAATATTATTAATAAATTAAAAGCTAAACTACCCACAAGCAAGGTCTGTATATCTCTATATTTGACACATTGTAAATAATAAATGAAGATTTGTTTTGCCATTCTCTAACTAAACGTAGCTACCTATTCTGTTCTCAGGTTCTGGCCATTCACTGGATAAAAACTATTTTCTTCATAAATTACCCTAGTCTATGTCTTCCAGACTCTGAGAGGCCCTTGTCCTATTGAACAATACTTTCATTTGTATTCTACCAGAATTTAAAGTGGTATTCCTCTTATATGACCTGTGTGCCCATCAGGATGAAGAAACTGCTACACTCAAAGAATATTTGTCCTTTCAATTAAACTGTTAATTTCCAAACAGGTGAAGAAATGTGAGCTAAACATGTCATATTATCTCATTAACAGATTTTTCCTAGGTTTGTTCCTTTGGCACATCAGCATTTAAAAGACAGGTGGAAGATTTCCAGTCAAAGCTAACAGATTGTCCACATGTCTATCTCCTCCCCCTCCACAAAACGATAGTATTAAAATTTGTTAAATGTTGCCATTGCAACAAAGAGAATTAGTAACGGGTTCTCAGTGGGCTAGTGAAGTCAGAAAACTTCGGCATGACAGAATAGATAGAAGATGGTAACTGATAAAGTCTGGCAGGGGAAGCTGAAAGGCAGGGGCATGTGAACATTAGAATGGAGGACAGCTGAAAAGGGAGAGAGTATCCCTATGGAACCCTGAAGAGTCTGGAGCTATGGAAGCCCAAGTAATGATGAAGAGTGGGAGGCAAAGGAAAGCTGAAGAGATACACATGCACTGAAAAGACTCATAGAAAGTTTATACAGAAGGATCTATAGTGCCTCCCATCCCTGTTTACACACACACTCTATATTCCACAGGGACATGAGTCCATTGGTAGGTAAAATTTGAGGACATTTTTCTCAAAACAATTGTATATTCCCTGAAACGATCATCTTGGTTCTGTTGTTTAGATACACTTCAGCATGACCCTAGCCTACCCACCCAACTACTCTAAAGCCAAGCCCACCAGTTGATAAGCCTTGGTCAAAATCCCACCAGTGGCATCACGTTCTTACATATGACTAGACAACCAAGAATTTGCCAGACATTTGAGAAAACCCTCCAAATACAAACACAAAAGAGATAGCCCCAAAACCCTCCAAATACAAGAGATAGCCCCAGGTAAGTAAAGAGAACAAAAATGATTATCAAAAATAGATAATTCTGAGTACAGATGAGAATTTAGTCTCAAAAGGAGTAGAGAGGACATATTTATATGCCAAAAGGAAATATAACTAAAAATGAGTATGGCCTATGCACTGATTCATCACAGCAGGAATAGATAGGCAATGTCCCAAAGTGATATTGGAACTGAAGTAGAAGTCCATTGTTTAGAGGTGTACAGTTGACTTCCAAAAGAAGCAGCTAAAAAACTTAGAAGTGGTTGCTTCTGGAATTTAGCACCTAAAACTGTCATAATTGTTAAGATAAGGAACTGGAGAGGCCAGATGTACACAGAAGAAGGAATCCAGTAAGAAAGGGCCAGAAAACTAAGCAGGAGCACTTAGACTTAGGAACAAATACAGAGAAGCTACTTTTCTCCAGGTCTTAACTCTCTCCTTCTTTCAGCACTTTAGATAGATTTTCTAAAAAAGCAGGACTATACTGTAGTAATGTTCCCAAAGTCTTGTGTTTGAGGGGGTGTGACTTGGTTGGCACACTTCTGAAGGGACTGTGCAGGGCATCATCAGTGTGCCCCATGGTTCACACAGCTTTATTCCTCTCTTGGCCTGTTCTAAGTCAGGTCTCCCCTCCTCCTCAAACACACTATGCAATCTAGACATGGCCACAGCTACTCTGCTAGAGACACACATCTAGACAGACCCTATCTGGCATCATTAGCAGCTTCCTTTACAAAGACACCTGCTAAGAGTTACACATCCACAAGTTCATGAGAAGGGATAATCAGAGAGAACGCTCAAGGCAAAAACTATAACACAATAAAACTTTAAAACCAATCCTCTGCAAATGGTCCCCAAGTTCAGTGAGCTAAGCTGTGAGAAGTACTCCCCTGGTTCTAGGTTCTTTCGCTATAAAGGTCTTTGCCATAGACATCTTTGTAGCATAACTAATTGGCCGTAAGGCAATTTTTTCATAAAAGATAAAATAACGAAAAATAAAAGGGGGACATTATAAAGGTCATAATGAAACATGAAAAATTAATAACAAAATTAAAAAGGCTTTCTTGAGAAATACAATTTAAATATTTACATACAATTTAAATATATTTAAATTGTGTGTAAATTCGTGGCAATCCTGCCAAATAACTGATTTTATTTTGTGGTTGTACTTAAGCACTTGTCTTTGAAGTCTTTCATTCATAATATGTTTTTTGCTTTTTGATTCATCTCCTCATTCAGCATGATAGTTTTTCTTTTTTGCTAAAACTTCTTCCTTCATTTCATCCTTCATTCCAAATACCAGGATGCATATTTCTAACTGAGCTTTGTATTGCATTATAAAAACCTCTGCACTGTGTTTTGTTCTTGGCATTTGCTACATGTCTGTTCATAGATGTTCCATAGTTCTATGGGAAATGTGGATTCAACTCTGCACCTCTGAGACCCTTAGCCTCTTTCCCCTCCAATGTAGTATGCTTCAAAATAAGAAACCAACTCTTGGGGCAAATCATTGTCATCTCTCAGCTCAATAAAGCCATCAATAAAATGGCTAACTGAAAGAAAGTCTAACTCATTTCAACCAGTTAAAACCAAAGTGTCAAACCAAACAGTCTACTAGTTATTTTATCTTTCACAGCAAAATTGCCTTACAGACAATTAGTCATGTATTAAAAGGGTTTGCAGCAAAAATGCTCGTGGCAAAGATGTTTATGGCAGAGAAGCTTGTGGCAAAATACTGGACACATACTCCTCATACTCCTCCATCATGCACAACAGAGAAACAGAACACCTTCCCCTTTTTCTTAAACCCATAATGCAAAGGTGGTTCTTAAAATCTTGCCATTTGATAGAAAAAGAAATCTGGAATGCACACCAAAAGAAGAGAATAGCCAGGAGAAAATAAAATACTTCTTCCTAGGGCCTAGAATAAATAGCAACCCCTACTGTCTGCTTCTAGATTCTTCTAAGTCATAGGACTCCTAAAATAGGGGGAGCCACAGGTACCCTTACAAAGAAATATAGGCAGAAAGAATCCAAGGAAGACATCCACAGAAGCAGATTATCTTCCCTTCGTCTACTAAGACCATCACTCTCAACAACCTAATTCAGTCATATCCTTGGCCCATGACCTAGGTCACCTCACATTCTTCGTCAGGAATGATTCCGTATGTGTGTGTGTGTGTGTGTGTGTGTGTCTGTGTCTGTGTGTAAGACTGAGACAGGCAGACAGACAGAGAGACGTGAGTGGGTCAAGCAACAAGAGAGGCAAGGATAAGGGTATATAAGAGTAATACAAAGAAGGAGAAACAGGTCTTGGGATCTCCCTGGAAGGTTGACTTGAACTCTAACTTTTAGCACCAAAGCATCTACCTAGGAAAAGTAATCATTTGTCTTAGAGATAAGAAGGTTCTGCAGGCCTACTAGTTTAGCAAACCTACATGTGGGAAGAGTCCTTTTTGTTTAAAGAAAATTGGTAATAATTCTTATACCTTCACAAAAGCAAAATGTCTCTTCCATCTCTCCTTTCTTCTTTTATGTGTCTACTCCTCTCTCTATTTGCATTTGATCTGGCTAAACAAATCAGTCAAGGTAAAAACCTAAATATTTGAGAAGCCTATGTGTCAAGGAAGTTGTGTGTGTGTAGGGGGAGAATATATAAATGTTCTGGCAGTAGGTTTGATACCAGAAGCAAATGTTGTGAGTTTTTTAAAAAAGTAATTTCCCGGGCTTCCCTGGTGGTTCAGTTGTTGAGAGTCCGCCTGCCGATGCAGGGGACGCGGGTTCGTGCCCCGATCTGGGAAGAGAAGATCCCACATGCCGCGGAGCGGCTGGGCCCGTGAGCCATGGCCGCTGGGCCTGCGCGTCCGGAGCCTGTGCTCCGCAACGGGAAAGGCCACAGTGGTGAGAGGCCTGCGTACCAAAAAAAAAAAAAAAAAAAAAAATTAATTTCCCTGGGAAGAATCAGAGCAATTCTCGGAAGAAAAGTTTTCTTCAGTGACTTACAGAGTCATCTGAAGTGTTCTCCAGTGACTTACAGAGTCATCTAAAGTGTTTCATACATGGAGAAGGAAGCATGAAAGTTTTTGGATATTGACTCCCCCACCCCAGTATCCTAAGAATTTTATACCTACAAATAGCTACCTAAAATATAGACTGGAAACTAACGTTAGTTGAGTCTCTATTATTGCCACGCACTTTGCTAGGAACTTTCTTTTTTGTCATAAATGTTACCCCCTTAGTTCCTACAATAACTGTTACAAGGTAACATTTGTTATATGCATTTCATAGATGAGAAAATTGAGGCTCAGTAACAGAGTGAGGATTTTAATACAGATTTTGCGAACTTTGAAGCTCAACTCTAACCGTAGTCTGATACATACATCAGACACAAACATTTAATGTTGACCGTGCATAGCAAATACATTTTTCTACTTTGTTTTTTCACTAGACAAGTGTTGATGTTCCATGTTTGGGTGTCCTGGCAGCAGAACTGTCTCTTTTGTGTTCCCATGCTGATCCCTCGATCACACAACAAGCATCCTTGGGAATGTATCACCTCCTCTGTATTGCAAAGTGTCAGAATGGTAAGAAAGATTCATCTTTTCTAAGGGTTACTAATGATCTGTTCCTAATTATTATACTTGTGGGTCCCAAGGGGGCTCTACGTCTGTAGATTTCAAAATCCTGGCCCAAGATCTATAGCTTCACTTTTTAAAATGTATCTTTAAATCTTTTTTAGAATTATTTTTATAATGTTATAGTTGGTTCTTCAATGTCTATAACATACTATATTTAGATTAGTGTTGGGTGTTAATGGTGGGAACAGGAATGCTGGGTGGAGGCAGAGAAGAGAGGAAGAAAAATTACCAATGGGACTTTTTAAAAAGAGGCATACTTTTTCTCTGTAATGGAGTATCAAATAGAATACTCAGATTCTTGCTTCAATGGTGGGGAAAAATTAGCCCAAGACCTAAATAAATGCTGCTCTGGTCTGCCTAACAAAGCATAAGAGCAAGACCTTATGGTATCAAACTATTTCCAAATACTTTAACAGAGAATAGATTTACTATCCCATAATAACTATTTAAAGATTATATATACTAATTGTTCTCAAGTCATTGGACATCAGGTAACAAAGGACAATGATTCCTAATGAGATGGGAACAAATGAACAAATAAGGCAGAGTCTACAACTGACTGAGTTTACAACCTAGAGTAAGTTTCTACGCTGCAGCCCAGAAAGGAATAACCCAAGAGTCTCACCAAGTTGAAGAGACAGAATTGGGAATCCAGATAGATCAAGATATTTAGAGTTCACAGGGCAAAGCGCCAGAAAGGAGTGCACAAAGAGAGAGCTCCAGAGATGTGCAGAGAGCCCTTTAACTATTTGGCTATGTAAGGATCAGAGCACACATGTGAGGAAACTACCTGAGGCTTGCAGGGGAGAGGGTGGGGGTAACACCCAAAATGGTTAAAGGATCCACTGAATCCCAAAAGACTGGAAATGGTGCCTATGCCTATAAGCTAGAATTTAAAACTTCATAATTCATAAGTAATGAAGCAGAGTACAAAGAGATTTTGTCTCATCAAGAGGAAAAAATTATCCCTGAATTATTTTAGTGCCACTTAACAAAAGTTAAAAACAAGACCTAAAATTATCAACTGATCTCCAAATACTTTAATTGCTTATCAGAAAAAGCTCAAGCTTACTTCTAGGAATACAAAAATTCCATCACTTAACAAGTTAAAATGAACAGTTTGGACAAGTTAAAATTAACAATGTCTGACATGCAATAAAAAATTACTAGGCATGCAAAGAAATAAAATACAACCCACAATAAAAAGTAGAATGAATAAAAACTGACCCAGAAATAATACAGATGATAGAATTAGTAGAGACATTAAAACAATTATTATAACATATTCCATTTAGTTAAGAAGTTAGAGAAAAAGATGAACATGTTAATGAGAGACAAAGAAAAGTCTCTAAAAGACCCAAATTAAACCTCAGAAGATGAAAACTACAATATCTGAGCTGAAAAACACTCTGGCAGGGATTAACGGTATAATCTTTTTTATTTAGGTATAGTTGATTTACAATATACACAATATACATTTATAATAGGTGTACAGCATAATGATTCAGTATTTATACAGATTTTACTCCATTAAAAGTTATTACAAGATAATGGCTATAATTCCTTGTGCCGTTAATATTTCCTTGTTGTTTCTCTTTTATACATAGTAGTTTGTATCTCTTAATCCCATATGCCTAATTTGCCCATCCCCTCTTCCTTCTCCACTTTGGTAACCACTAGTTTGTTTTCTATATCTGTGAGTCTGTTTCCATTTTGCATATATATTCATTTGCATTTTTAAATTTTTTAGATTCCACATATAAGTGATATCATATGGTATTTGTCTTCCTCTGTCTGTCTGACTTATTTCATTAAGCATAATATTCTCTAGGTCCATCCATTTTGCTGAAAATGGAAGAATTTCATTCTTTTTTATGGATGAGTTTTATATATCTAGATAGATAGATAGACGATATATCACATCTTTATACATTCAACTGTTTATGGGCACTTGGGTTGCTTCCATTTCTTGGCTATTGTAAACAGTGCTGCTATAAACATAGGAATGCATGTACTTTTTCAAATTAGTGTTTTCATTTTTTCTTCATTTTACTTTACTGGATATATACCCAGGAGTGGAATTGCTGGATCATATGGTAGTTCTATTTTTAGTTTTTTGAGGAACATCCATAGTGTTTTCCATAGTGGATGCACCAATTTACATTCCCACCAACACTGTACAAAGGTTTCCTTTTCTCCATACTCTCTCCAACATTTGTTATTTGTAGACATTTTCATGATAGCCATTCTGACAGGTGTGAGGTAACATCTTATTGTTTTTTGACTTGTATTTCTCTAATAATTAGTGATGCTGAGAATCTTTTCATGTGCAACAGTGTAATCTTAAAAGGAGCTGGGGCTGGGAGGGGGGGAACATTTCATTCAGAGTAAAGGTAAGGTAAGGATTATAGCAAATTTCTCATGAGACAATGCAAGCTATAGGCAATGAAGCAACCTCATAATGTACTGAAAGAAAAAGCTGTCAATCTAGAATTCTTTAACCAGCAAAAGTGGTACTCTTTCAAAAGCAAAAGTGAAATAAAGACTTTTTAGATATACAAGAGCTGGTAGAATTTATCACTAGCATATCTGCAGTATGAAAAATATTTTATGAAATTATTCAAGAAAAAAATGATGTCAGATGAAAATCTAGGTCTACATAAAGGAATAAGGAGCATTGGATTGCAACTATGAAAGAAAATATTAAAATTTTCTTCCCTACTTTTTAAATCTCTTTAAATGAGAATCAACTATTTAAAGCAAACAAACAAACAAAAACAATGTAAGAGCTAAATATGTGACAACAATATCACAGAGGCTTGAAAGAGCGTGAAATATGAGGTTCTTACCCATAAATTCATAAAATATCACTTCAAAGTAAACTGTGATAAGTTAAAGATGTATAATATAAATCCTAAAGGAACTACTTAGCTAGTATAACGAAGAGTTTTATATAATAAGTCAAAATGGAGATAAAATAGAATCATAAAAAATACTTAATAAAAATAGACAAAAAAAGGAGAAAAATATAAAGAAAAACAGATGGAAAGCAAAAAGTAAAATGAAGACTTAAATCCACTCATAGTATGTATAAATGCTCTAAGTATCTCCAATGAAAAGGCAGAGATTATCACACTGGATAAAGAGCAAGACTCAACTATATGCTGCCTATGAGAAATCTACCTTAAATGTAAAGACACAAATAGAATACAAGTTAAAAGTTGGAAAATGATATAACATGCTAACACTAGTCAAAGGAAAGCTGAAATGACTATATCAATATAAAAAAATACACACATTTCAGAGCAAAGAATGTTTCCAGGGAAAAAGAGGGTCATTTCATAATGCTAAAGGGGTCAATTAATTAAGAAGACATAATCCAAAACACTTATGTACTTGAAAACAAAACATACTAAAATAATCAAAATACATTAAACAAAAGCTGATAGGACTACTATGAGAAATAGATCTACAATTACAATCAGAGAATTCAATACCACTTTTTCAATAAACTATTACACAAAAAATCAATAAGGATACAGACTGAACCAGCTAGATCTAACTGACATTTATAGAACACTCTACCAAAAATGGAAAAATAAACATTCTGTTCAAGAAAAAAACAGAAAATGTACCAAAATAAACCATATTATAGACCATAAGACAAGCTTCAAGAAATCAACAGGTAGTTAAGTCATATAAAATATGATGAAAACAGAGTTAAATTAGAAATCAAAAACTGAATTAACACCATACAGAAAAATAAACTCAAAACGGATTAAAGATCTAAATGTAAGACCAGATACTATAAAGCTCTTAGAGGAAAACATATGCAGAATACCCTTTGACATAAATCGCAACAATATCTTTTATAATCTGTCTCCTATAGTAACAGATATAAAAACAAAAATAAACAAATGGGACCTAATTAAACTTAAAATCTTTTGTACAGCAAAGGAAACCATAAACAAAACAAAGACAACCCACAGAATGGAAGAAAATATTTGCAAACCATGCGGATGACAAGGGATTAATCTCAAAATTTATAAACAGCTCATGCAGCTCAATATCAAAGAAAACAAACAACCCAATCAAAAAATAGGCAAAAGACGATACAGATGGCCAACAGGCATATGAAAAGATGCTCAACATCACTAATTATTAGAGAAATGGAAATCAAAACTACAATGAGATATCACCCCACACCAGTCAGAATGGCCATCATCAAAAAATCTACAAATAATAAATGCTGGAAAGAGTGTGAAGAATAGGGAACCCTCCTACACTGTTGCTGGGAATGTAGATTGGTACAGCCACTGTGGAGAACAATATGGAGGTTCCTTAAAAAACTAAAAATAGAGCTACCATATGATCCAGCAATCCCACTCCTGGACACGTATCTGGAGAAAACCATGATTTGAAAGGATACATGCATCCCAATGTTCATTTCAGTGCTGTTTATAATAGCCAAGACATGGAAGCAACCTAAATGTCCATCAACAGATGAATGGATAAAGAAGATGTGGTACATATATACAATGGAATATCGTCCATTAAAAAGAATGAAATAATGCCATTTGCAGCAACATGGATGGACATAGAGATTGTCATACTAAGTGAAGTAAGACAGAGAAAGACAAATATCATATATCACTTGTATGCAGAATCTAAGAAAAAACATGATACACAAATGAACTTATTTACAAAACAGAAACAGATTCACAGACTTAGAGAATGAACTTATGGTTACCAGTGGGGAAGGGTGGGGAGGAAGGATAGATTGGGAGTTTGGGATTGACATATACACATTGCTATATTTAAAATAGTCAACAAGGACCTACTTCATAGCAAAGGGAACTCTGCTAAATATTCTGTAATAAACTAAATGGGAAAAGAACTTGAAAAAGAATAGATACTTGTATATGTATAATTGAATCACTTTCCTGTACACCTGAAACTAACAAAAGATCGTAAATCAACTATACGCCAATGTAAAATGAAATTTTTTTAGATTTTAAACAAGTTAAAAATAAATAGTAGTGGGGAAAGGATTTATTCAAGTTAAACTTTTATCAACTTTTTAATAAATGGAAACTCTGGAGATAAATTTTAAAAGAAAAAAAGATATCTGAAAATTCAAAATATTTGGAAGCTAGATAACCTGTTTCTAAATAACAAATGTGTCAAAAAAAAGAAATAAGGGAAATTTAAAGCATTTTGAACTAAATGAAAATGGAAATATAAAATTTCAAAATTTATGGAATACAACTAAACAAGATTCCAGAGGGGAAATTCTTAGCACCATATGCCTACATTAGAATAGAGAAAAGTTCTTAAATCAATGACCTTAGCTTCTGCCTTAAGAAAGTAGAGAAAGAAGAGCAAATAAAACCAGACATAAGAAGATGAGAGGAAATAATAAAGACCAGAACAAAACCCAATAAAACTAGAAAGCGGAAAAACCTTAAGGGAGCAATGAAGCCAAAAGCAAATTCTCTAGAAGATCAGGGGAGAAATAAGAGAAAAGACACAAATTACCAATATAAGGAATGAGAGAAATAATATCACTAAAGATTCTATGGGTATTAACAGAATAAAAAGTGACATTATGAACAACTTTAGACCAATAAATTTGACAAGTTAAGCAGACAAAATTGAAAGACACAAATTACCAAAGCTCACTCAAAAAGAAATAATCTGGGCTTCCCTGGTGGCGCAGTGGTTGAGAGTCCGCCTGCCGATGCAGGGGACACGGGTTCGTGCCCCGGTCCGGGAAGATCCCACATGCCGTGGAGCGGCTGGGCCCGTGAGCCATGACCACTGAGCCTGCACGTCCGGAGCCTGTGCTCCGCAACGGGAGAGGCCACAACAGTGAGAGGCCCGCATACCGCAAAAAAAAAAAAAAAAAAAAAGAAATAATCTGAATATTCTGTATCTAGCAAAGAAGTTGAGTTTGTAGTTTAAATCTTCTGCAAAGAAAAGTCCAGATCCACAGAGAAAACTCCAGACTGAAATGATCTATCAAACATTTATGAAAGAAATTATACTAATTCTATACAAATTCCTCCAGAAATGTGAGGATGAGGGAATACTTGCCAACTCATTCTATGAGGCTGGCATTATTCCAAAACCAAAATCACACAAAGACATTAAAAGAAAAATAAAAAACTACAGACCAATGTCCCTCAAGAACACTGATGAAAAAATTTAATCAAGCTTAGCAAATCAAACAGTACACTAAATAAAAAGAATAATATACCATGGCTATGTGGAATTTATCCAGAAGTGCAATGTCAATTTAACCTTTTGAAAATCAACCAATGTAACATACCACATCAACAGATGAAAAAAATAACCATATGATTATTTCAGTAGATACAGAAAAAGTACTTGACAAAATTCAACATCCATTCCTAATAAAAACTCTCAGAAAATTAGGAATAGAAAGGAAACTTCCTCTATCTGCTAAAGTACATCTATGAAAAATCTACACCTAACATCATACTTAATGGTGGAATACTGAATGATTTCCCCAAAAGACCTGGAAAAAGACAAGGATGTGCACTGTCATTAGTTCTGTTCAACATTGCTTTGGATAGAATAGAATAAAGAGTCCAGAAATAGATCCACACACGTATGGTCAACTGATTTTCGACAAAGGTTCAAAGGCAATTCAGTGGAGAAGGGATAAACTTCAATAAACATTGTTGGAAAAATTGGTGATTTGTATGCAAAAAAAGAACTTTGATATATATCTCATAAATGCATAAAAGCTAATTCAAAATGGATCATAGGACTACACGTAAAACCTAAAACTATGAAACTAGAAAAAATCTTTGTACCTTGGATTAGGCAAAGATTTCTTAAATATAACACCAAAAGCACGACCCATAAATGAAAAAAAATGATAAATTAAGTACCTCTGCTCTTTGAAAGACACTTAAGAGATAAGCCACAGACAGTGAGAAAATATTTGCAAATTACATATCTGATAGAAGAATTGCATTCATTATTTTAAAGGAACACTCAAAACTCAGTAAAAAAAAAAAAAGCAAGCAACCAAATTAAAACAATAATAGTAGATTTGAGTAGTCATTTCACTAAAGAAGCACAGATGGCAAGGATGCACATCAAAGGATGATCAATATACAGTCATAAAAGAAAGGTATATTAAAACTGCAATGAGACACCACTGTACTCCAGTTAAAATGTCTAAAATTGAAAAGACTGACCATACAATGCGTTATTAAAGGTGTGAAGCAACTGGAACTCTCATACATTGCTAGAGGGAATGTGAAGTGATACAACAGCTTTGGAAAATAATTTGGCAGTATCCTAAAAAGTCAAACACACATCTACCATATGATCCAGTCATTCCACAGCTTAGTGTTTACCTAAGAGAAATGAAAGCAAATATCCATTCAAAGACTTGTACATGAGTGTTGATAGCACCTTTATTTGTAATAGCCAAAAACTGGAAACAACCCAAATGTCTACCAAAAGGTGAATAAATAAGCAGATGATGGTATATATGTACAATGGAATCGTATCCATCACTACGACTACTGATACAAGAAAAAACATGGATGGATTGCAAATAATTTTGCTAAATGAAAGATTCCAAACAACAAAAGAGTATATACTAAATGGTTCCACTTATATAAAACTGGAAAATACAAACTTGACAGAATGTAGATCAGTGCCTGCCTTTGAATCAGGGAGTGGGATCTGGGAGCAGGTTTGATCAACTACAAAAGGACATGACGAAACTTTTGGAGGGAATAAATCTTTTTTTATTGCAGTGATGTTTATGGGCCCATACATATATAATAACTTACCAAATTAGACACTTTAACTATGTTGCATATTGGTTATATCTCTATAAAGCTGTTAGCAAACAAGCAAAGCCATTTAAAACCTACCTTCTCTAGAACAAAAGACATCTGCACCTGAAGCTTATGTTGAGGGCTTTTCTCTTTCTTGCTGTATCACTCCCCTAGCTCTTTGCAAAATGCCTCCAAGTCTGCTCTTTTACCAATAGACACCCCAACTTAGCAGTAGCTCTTCCATTGCACTGAACAATGCATTTGATGGCCTAAATGTACTTGATATTTGGTCAACTTATTAAAATTATCTATGTCCTTTATTCATATTTCAAAGAGGCCTCTCTTAAACACTTTTTAAACTCTGGGTCAATGTAGTCATAGTATTTTATGTGACTAAACTGTTAGCAGAGAGTTAAACATTCAGAAACTTTAGACTTCCAGAATTGGGCAGGAAGAGGAAATTGGAAATAGCAATGTTATAGAGGAACCAGTGATCAAATAAAAACCTTAAACTCTTTTCCTTAATACAGCGGATATTGCAAAAAATAAAAGTACAAAGTATGATAAGCCTGGAAGTCATTGCTTTCTGCCTTCTCCCTCTGATACAGAATTTCTACCCAAGATCTTGCAAAGAGACAAAAGTAAAATTGCTCAGGTAACTTAGCCCCCACTTTATCCTATGGCTTTTGTTTCATGTGTATTATTACTTTTAGTGGTAACTTATTTCAATAAAATTTATATTTTTAATAGATTTTTTTCTGTTTTATTTAAATTCAGTAAAGCAAAGAGTAAATGATAGAGTATTTGGCTTCCTGATTTTCATCTCTATTAATAAGAATTATGCCTATTATTCCAGAATATAGCAATTTATATTATTTTACCTAATCCTTACAGAATGCAAATGAGATAGGTGTTTCCTAGTTGTTATGCTTCTTATTGCTTGGCTAATAAGTTACTAAAGATGGGAAACCTCTGATTTTCTAGCAAAATTAATGAAGTCAACAATTAACAGCCTTTTCAATGTTATTATAATTTATTCAGCAAACATCAAAATAATGCAATTTACATTTTAAAAACCTCTTAAATTTGAATTTTTTTAAAAGTTCAAGTGATAAACCTCAGTACTAAGTAAATAATTTTTACATTGACCCAACCTTTGGGGAAAATCATGAGGCTCTATAACTGTATACATTCCCTCACCTTCTTCAAAGTATATGGGCTTATTCATACGCTTGAGAGGTCACTGGCGCCTAAGTTGTGCTGTCCGACAGATGGCTGTCTAGGTATACACATTGAGTCAACAGTTCAGCAAAGCCTGCTGGGGAGGCTCTTCAGGCTAGCTCATCTCTTGTGTTGGGAGGGTCTTATGGCTCCTCCTAAAGATACATGCATAAAGCAGTGCCTTGCCCTTCCATGGCTGAGGCAGATAGAATTGTGGGAGGCTGAGGAGATATGAAAACAATATACCTCAAATAATACAATCAAAAATACCACATAGATATCCTAAATATGCATCTTCATGATGATGCATCTTTCCAAAATCAAGCATTATTCATAATCCACCTCCCCTCAAAAGTCACAAACCTGGTTGACTACAAAGTTGTCTATTTAAGTGAAGAAACCAGGCATCTGTAGAGGTTTACTAGAAAATCCTTTTCCATCCTTCCATGCTTCACTCCAGAGCCCTAGAACTGAAATCCTGAGCCCCACAACTAGGCTAGTTAGGCTAAGACTGGCAGCTTCCTCAGGGTCTCTTCCAAGTGATTCATGGGTCTTACTATCTCCACTTACAGTTTGGCATCCTCTCTTTTCTGAGTTTAATGTCCATCAGATTTAGAAATCCTTGGATTTGGGGGAGGGTGTCCTGGGTCCTGTGTTCATGACCTGTTATTCAGTTCTCAATTGTGAGATCAAAGCAGGTCTAGTACTAGCACTGTGTGCAAGAGTGGTAGCTGGAAAATCCTGAGGTAGGTACTTTCAGAGGTAGATTGGGACAAATGGGTGAGAGAATCTAAGGTTGTAGTAAGGAAACCAAGAGGACCATATCCAAAGACAAAGTCCTAAGGATGCAAATAGGAGGAAAAGCATCAAGGTTTTTAGCCAAGAGAGCTAGATCACATTTTACAAAGGGAGCCCTATCATTTGATACTCTACTGTCATATCTATACCTTTGTTACTGAGTCCAAACTCATACTGTTCACTGCACAATAGACCAATAAATCAAAAGACAAGGTGTTGGGGCAAGGAATAGTGACTTTATTTGAAAAGCCAGCAGACCAAGAAGATGGTGGACTAGTGTCCCAAAGAACCATCTTACCCGAGTTAGAATTCAGGCTTCTTTTACATTAAAAGGGGAGGGAAGGTGTGACTGGTTGTTACAAACGAACTGGTGCTGAAATCCTTTGTTCTTGCAGCTGTCCAGATAGGTCTGGTAACAATGTTCCTGTAAACCTCCAACAAGACAACTATAATTTTCTATTCTGCACCTTTTTATCTCTGTATGAATGGAAACGTGTTATACATTTAAAGGTCAAGCCTGGGAGGCAGAATATTGAGAAAGGGTTATTATGTATATTCCAGGCTATAGGCCACATTCTCTTACTGTTTGAGACAAAGGTGCAAAGCTAGCATGACTAAGCACAGGCAATGGAGCACAAAGGCTAGAGCTAAAGGAATAGATCCAATATGGAGTCAGGTTTGTTCTTCTTTGTTCAACCTTGACATACCAGAAACCTCTAACACTATCTCTAAGTTTCACTAGGAATTGCTCCTTCTACAACATGTTACTAGACACCAAACTAAAATATTTTGTTGAATAAAAAAATATGCAAAAGAGAATATTCCCTCTTCCAATGATTTTTTAAAATTCAACATCTTATATAATTAAATCTGGCTTTCTCAAAGTAGAGCAAACTATTTATAATATTCAGTTCACCTCACCAAGCCTTAGTGACCCTCCTTTATCCATCTTTCATAGCTTTCCAAAAATACTATCCCTCACCCCTCTGTCCAGTAGGAGGGAGCCTGGTGGTCATCAATTTTCACTCAGACCTCAGTCCTTCCCTATTGACCAGAAAGAGCTATGTTCAATTCCTTTAATCGGGATGGAGAAAAGCTTTTATTAGCAATACTGAGTACTTTCTGTATTTTAGAGAATGGCACACACACACACACACACACACACACACACACACACACACATAAAGGAAAATTTTGAATATATATATATTTTTTGAATATATATATATATATACACACACATATACAAAAGGAGGAAATGTGGTTCATTCATCTTTCTTAATTGAGAGATCCATAATATTGTGATTTTTTTCACATTTTATGGCCCATGGATATTCCTCTAACTTCAAAGAGACTGTTTGAATTGTAGTTGTTGTATCTCAATCGTGGACATATGGGCCTTTTTTTCTCTTCCCGCTTCTTGATACTTCTCTGAGAAAAAGTCCACACCTTTGAATGACCCTGCCTTTCTTACCCCATCCTTTCCTTCATCTTCTACAAATCATGCTTGTTTCTGATCTGAGCAAATTCATTTCCAAAGCTGAAGTTCACAATAATTTCTAGTATTTGAATAGCTGAAATGGGATAAAATCAATATTTTATAGTTCTTCTGAATTGCAATGCCATGATTTTCCATTTCTCCCTGGCTTGCCCCCAGAGCTGACTTATTCAGATAAAAATGTTTTAATTGCTTTAAAAGTCAGATGAAAAAAATATATAATTCAACTTGAATTACAGTCATCTTAATAGCAACACAATTGTAAAATATAATTTTTAATATTTTTTAATGGAGGAAAAGGCCCATAGCAGCAAAGGTGCCTAGGGCCCACAAAATTCATATGGCCCTGCCTGGCCCTGAAGCTTCCCTCAAGATGTCTGGGTTCAGCTGTCTTGCTTCTCTTGATATAAGTAAGGCCTGAGATCATGACTCTCCTTTTTGGTTTCAGAGTGTAGGAAAAACCTTATTGCCATGCTTGCTAACTGACTTTGTGTGGAGTCTCCTGATGAAACTCTCTGCACCTGATCAAACAACTGCATCTGAGGCAGCAACCATACTGAAACTGACTCTGGAATATTATGCCCATAAGGTCACCATGGTAAGATACTTGACAATGAGCAGGGGAGTGCAGAATGTATTCTCTAATGGGCTCTTACTGCCTTTGTTTTATGCCTACTTCTTTTCATATATATTTCTTGCCATTGTTCATTATGTCACTTCAATAAAATGAGGCTTTTGTGTGAAATATTTCAAGCATACAGAAAAGTTTCAAAATAATGTAATGAACATTCACTCACCAATCACACCAAATTGTACATTTTGCTATACTTGCTTCAAATTTTAAAGAAATGCTTTAACAACAATAAAATAGTACAACTGTAATTGAAATCCCCTGTGTAACCATTAAGGAAAGTTTTAAGAACCCTCAGCTAGCTGTAGGGCTGGCCACATAATTTGTGGGGCCCAGTGCAAACTGAAATGTGGGGCTTCTTATTCAAAGCATAGAAAAAAACTACTATTAGATGTAGAAACATATGAAGATTTTCCTATCTCTCTCTCAATTCATCATGGTGTTGTTATTTTCTAAGTTAAAAAAAAAAACTAAAATTTTATAATATTAGCATGCATTTTGCCATCCATCTTTCTATTGTGCAATGTCAATCATAACTGCAAATATAAGAGCACACAACTTAACAAAATACTACAATTCAAATTTCATATTTCGTGCATGCATATGTATTTTATTCTTACCAGAAGAGTGGTAAACACTACACAAAACTACCTTAATTGTCTTTATTTCACTCCTTGTCATTCACACATTCTATTAACACTCTCTATCTTCATTTTGTTCGCGAGTAAGGAAAGATTGAAAGGAAAAGAATTTATGGATTGCCACATCTTTCTCTTTCCTTCTATGTCACCATTTTCAGCCTAAGTGGTTGAGGCATCAATAAATGTTTATCTTATACCTGCTTTGATTTCCCACTTAACCCCTGCACATCATGGGTCTACTGGAATTCTGTGTTCTTAGGGAATTGTGAATGCTGCCTCTGAATGAGGCTGCAGGAACCATAGCTGACTCTCATACTGCCACACACACACACACACACACACACACACAGAGGCTCCATTGTCCCATGGGACTTCACTTACAAAACACAAACTCAAGGAAAACCTTATTAAAAATTTCAATATGACGACAGCAGAGGTTTAAACAAAGTGAAGGACCTTCTGAATGTGGGACCTTGTGCAAAAGCATAGGTCACATGCCCATGAAACCAGCCCTGATGGAGACATAAGGGCTGAACTCCCAGTTCCCTCTCCTGACATAGCAGTGTTATGTGATTGTAGATAAACTGAGTGCTTGCACTCAAACTCAGAGAGCAGGAAAGGGGAAATAATGCTTCTTACAAACTCATGCTTCTACAGACAGGAGCATTCCAAAAGGCATGCAGACCAAGGGGAAAGCTGGAGGGCAACAGTTATTTCTTTAACAAAATAAAAGTTCTCCTCTCATGCAGTGAGAAAAGGAGGCTAGGTAAAACCATATCAGGTCCTAGAGAAGACAAGAAGCCAAATGGAAAACTAGATGTGTAAACCTAGCCTGTGCTACAATGAAATCATTAAACATGGAGAAATAAACTGAACAAAAATGGGGTTCAGCAACTTCTTTCCCCACCCCAGCTCCCACAAACAATTGAACTACTGAATACACTGGATTCTTGGCTTAAACAGGGTTGGATTCTAAAGTCAGTTATAATGAAAAATTGCATTAAAATTATCCTGAAAACCTGAAAATCTCCTAAATTACAAGTATAGTTTGTGGGCTTACTATTTCTAAATAAATCTAACACAGCACGTCTTTCCTTGAGGATTGAAGGAAATCATCATTTCTACAATGGAGCATACAGTAACATAGCTGGCTTGTTTTAGGGGCATGCCGCATTTAAAGTAGGAGGAGGAAGATGAGAAGAAAAAGCTCTAAACCCAATAGGTTAAGAGAACTCTGGAGAAGATCACTGGTTTATGTCTCCCATTTCATGTTTACCTTGGAGCATATGTGGTGGGATGAATGTTTTACAATAAACACTTCATTTTGTTTGTTTAGAGTAGAGGGTTGGACACAGATAATTCAATTGTATACGAGGCAATTGCAATGGAATGTAAATTTACATCAAACAACTTTTCAGCTTATGGTCTCCGAGAAGTACTTTCGAAATAAGAAGTGAGGTGATCTGGGTAGATTAAATTTGATGTTGAATATACAACCATTGGTTTGAGAAAAATTCCAGGTCTAGCTAAAACTCTCCTTATTCAAACATGAAGAGGGATTGGAGACAAGATGGTGGAGTAGAAAGACCCGAGTTCACCTCCTCTCACAAGTACACCAAAATCACAACTGCTGAACAACAATTGACAAAAAAGACGGGAGCCTACCAAAAAAGATATTGCAAGGCAGGAATAAAGAGGTAGACATAGAAAATGGACTTGAGGACATGGGGTGGGAGGGCGAAGCTGGGGCAAAGTGAGAGTAGCATCGACATATATACACTACCGAATGTAAAACAGTTGGCTGGTGGGAAGCAGCAGCATAGCACAGGGAGATCGGCTTGGTGCTTTGCGATGACCTAGAGGGATGGGATAGGGAGGGTGGGAGGGAGGCTCAAGAGGGAGGGGATATGGGGACACGTGTATGCATATGGCTGATTCGCTTTGTTGTGCAACAGAAACTAGCACAGTATTGTGAAGCAGTTATACTCCGATAAAGATCTATTTTAAAAAAGATATTCTACATCCAAAGACACAAAGAAGAAACCACAATGAGATGGTACAAGGGACACACTAGTGATATAACCAAATCCCATACCATCCAGGTGGGCGACCCACAAACTGGAGAATAATCATATCACATAAGTTCTCCCACAGGAGTGAGAGCTTTGAGCTCCATGGGAGTCTCCTCAGAATCAGGAGGTGGAGCCCCCTGAGTATTTGGCTTTAAAGGCCAATGGAGCTTGATTGCAGGAGCTCCATAGGACTGGGGGAAACAGAGACTCCAGTCTTGGCACACACAAGTTCTTGTGCATACTGGGACCCAGGGCAAAACAGTGATTTCATAGAAGCCTGGGCCAGACTTACCTGCTGGTCTTGGAGGGTCTCCTGGGAAGGCAGGGAGCAGCTGTGGCTCTCTCTGGGGTCATAAAAGCTGGTGGTGGACATATCAGGGAGTGTTCATCTATGTGAACTCTGGCTGGAGGAAGATATCTTGCTTGGGTCCTTGGCACTGAGATCTGGCCTCACCCAACAGCCTGTGGGCTCCAGTGTTGGGATTCCTCAGGCCAAACAACCAACAAGGTGGGAACACAGCCACACCCATCAGCAAACATGCTGTCTAAAGACTTCCTGAGCCCACAGCCACGAACAGACACACCCCTTGACATGGCCCTGCCCACAAGAGGACCAAGACCCAGGTCCACCAACCAGAAGGCAAGCACTGGATCCTCTCACCAGGAAGCCTGCACAAGCCTCTAAACCAGCCTCACCCACCAAGGGGCAGGCACCAGAAGCAAGAAAATTATGATCCCACAGGCTGCAGAACTGAGTGTGCAAACACAGGTCAGAACCTACCCTGGGACCCGCTAGTCCCTGGCCATTTGGTGATAAGAGTAAAGTGTATTGCTGTGACACAAAGGACATCCCCTACTGAGGGCCACTTCTTCAAGGTTGAGAAACATAACTAAGCTACTACATAAATAAAATACAAATAGAAATTTTTTAAAAAAAAAGAGATGGCAAAGGAATATATTCCAGACAAAATGAACAAGATAAAACCCCAGAAGAACAACTAAGTGAAGTGGAGATAGGCAATCTACCCAAGAAAGAGTTCAGAGTAATGAACTTGAAGATGATCCAAGAACTCGGGAAAAGAATGGATGCACAGAGCAAGAAATTACAAGAAGTTTCCATCAGAGAGTTAGAAAATAAGAATACAATAACTGAAATGAAAATACACTAGAAGGAATTAATAGCAGAATAAATGAGGCACAAGAATGAATCAGTGAGCTGGGAGACAGAGTGGTGGAAATCACTGCTTCAGAGCAGAATAAAGAAAATAGAATGAAAGTAAATGGAGACACTTTAAGAGACCTCTGGAACAAGGTCATAGGCACCAACATTCACATTATAGAGGTCCCAGAAATAGAAGAGGGAGAGAAATGGCCTGAGAAAATATTTGAAGAGATAATAGCTGAAAACTTCCCTTACATGGGAAAGGAAACAATCACCCAAGTTCAGGAAGCACAGAGAATCCCATAAAGGATTAACTCAAGGAAGAACACACCTAAACACATAGTAATCAAATGGACAAAAATTAAAGACAGAGAAAACATTAAAAGCAACAAGGGAAAAGCAAAAAATAACATACAAGGGAATCAGCTGATTTGTCAGCAGAAACTCTGCAAGCCAGAAGTGGGTGGCATGATATATTTAAAGTGATGAAAGGGAAAAACCTACAACCAAGAATACCCTACCCAGCAAGGCTCTCGTTCAGATTCAACAGAGAAATCAAAAGCTTTACAGACAAGCAAAAGCTAAAAGAACTCAGTACCACCAAATGAGCTTTACAATAAATGCTAAAGGAACTGCTCTAAGTGGAAAAGAAAAGGCCACAACTAGAAACAAGAAAATTATGAGAGTGGTAGCTCACCTATAAAGGCAAACTTACAGTAAATGTAGGAAATTATCCACACACAAATATGATCTCAAAATCAGTAATCATGAGAGGAGGAGAATACAAGTGCAAGATATTTTAAATGCATTTGAAATGAAGATATCAGCAATGTAAAACAATCGTGTGTGTATATATATATATAGAGAGAGAGAGACTACTATACCAAAACCTCATGGTAACTGCAAAACAAAAATCTATAATGGATATAAACACAAAAAAAGAAAAAGGAATCCAAACACAACACTAAGGATAGTCATCAAATCACAAGAGAAGAGAACAAAAGAGGAAAGGGAAAGAAAAAAGCCCTACAGGAAACAAATTCAAAACAATTAACAAAATGGCAATAAGAACATCCATATCAATAATTACCTTAAATATAGATGGGTTAAATGCTCCAACCAAATGACGCAGATTGGCTGAACGGATACAAAAATAAGACTCATATATACGTTGCCTACAAGATACCCACTTCAGATCTAGTGACACATAAAGACTGAAAGTGAGGGGATGGAAAAAGATATTCCATGCAAATGGAAATCAAAAGAGAGTGGGAGTAGCAATACTCATATCAGACAAAATAGACTTTAATATAAAGACTGTTACCAGAGACAAGGAAGGACACTACATAATGATCAAGGGATCAACCCAAGAAGAAGAAACAACAATTGTAAATTTTTATGCCCCCAACATAGGAGCACCTCAAGGTACAAGCAAACATTATCAGACATAAAAGGAGAAATTAACAGTAACACAATAATAGTGTTAAATGACTCATTAGACCAGATGGACTTAATTGACATTTAAAGAGCATTCCATCTGAAAGAAGTAGAATACACATTCTTTTCAAGTTTATATGGAATATTCTCCAGGATAGATCACATGCTGGGCCACAAAGCAAGCCTGAGTAAATTTAAGAAAACTGAAATCATATCAAGCATTTATTCCACCCACAATTCTATGAGATTAGAAATCAACTATAAGAAAATACTGTAAAAAACACAAACACGTGGATGCTAAACAATATGCTACTAAACAACAAATGGATCACTGAAGAAATCAAAGAGGAAATCAAAAAATACCTAGAGACAGATAAAAATGAAAACAACGATCCAAAATCTATGGGATGCAGCAAAAGGAGTTCTAGCAGGGAAGTCTGTAGCGATACAAGCTTACTTCAGAAAACAAGAAAAATCTCAAATGAACAACCTAAACTTACACCTAAAGCAACTAGAGAAAGAAAAACAAAACAAACCCAAAGTTAGTAGATGGAATGAAATCATAAAGTTCAGAGCAGAAATACATGAAATAGAGACCAAGGAAGCAGTAGAAAAGATTAATGAAAATAAAAGCTCATTCTCTGAAAACATTTTTAAAAGTGATAAACCTTTAGCCGCCTCACCAAGAAGAAAAACTAGAGGGTCCAAATCAATAAAATTAGAAATGAACAAGGAGAAGGTATAACAGACACCACAGAAATACAAAGGACCATAAGACATTACTACAAGCAACTGTATGCCAATAAAATGGACAACCTAGAAGAAAGGGACAAACTCTTAGAAAGGTACAACCTGCAAAGACTGAACCAGGAAGAAATAGAAAATATGAACAGACAAATCACAAGTCATGAAATTGAAACCGTGAATAAAAATCTTCCAACAAACGAAAGTCCAGGACCAGATGGCATCACAGGTGAATTCTATCATACATTTAGAGAAGAGTTAGCACCCATCCTTCTCAAACTCTTCCAAAAAACTGCGAAGGAAGGAACACTCCCAAACTCATTCTATTAGGCCACCATCACCCTGATACCAAAACCAGACAAAGATACTACAAAAAAAGAAAATTACAGACCAATATCACTGATGAATATAGATGCAAAAATCCTCAACAAAATACTAGCAAACAGAATACAACACCACATTAAATGGGTCATACACCATGATCAAGTGGGATTTATCCCAGGGATGCAAGGATTCCTCGATATATGCAAATCAATCAATGTGATACATCATATTAACAAATTGAAGAATGAAAACCATATGATCATCTCAATAGATGCAGAAAAAGCTTCTGACAAACTTCAATACTTATTTATGATAAAAACTCTCCAGAAAGTGGGCATAGAGGGAACCTACCTCAGCATAATAAAGGCCAAATATGACAAACCCACAGCAAACATCATTCTAAATGGGGAAAAGCTGAAAGCATTTCCTCTAAGATCAGGAACAAGACACGGATGTCCACTCTCACCACTATTATTCAAGATAGTTTTGGAAGTCCTAGCCACAGCAGTCAGAGAAGAAAAAGGAATCCAAATTGGAAAAGAACAAGTAAAACTGTCACTGTTTGCAGATGACATGATACTATACATAGAAAATCCTAAAGATGCCACCAGAAAACTACTAGAGCTAATCAATGAATTTGGTAAAGTTGCAGGATACAAAATTAATGCACAGAAATCGCTTGCATTCCTATACACTAATGATGAAAAATCTGAAAGAGAAATTAAGTAAACACTCCCATTTACCACTGCAACAAAAAGAATAAAATACCTAGGAATAAACCTACGTAGGGAGAAAAAATAACTTTATGTGGAAAACTATAAGACACTGATGAAAGAAATTAAAGATGATACCAACAGATGGAGAGATATACCATGTTCTTGGATTGGAAGAAGCAATATTTTGAAAATGACTATACTACCCAAAGCAATCTACACATTCAATGCAATCCCTATCATATTACCAATGGCATTTTTCTACGGAACTAGAACGAAAAATCTTAAAATTTGTATGGAGACACAAAAGACCCCAAATAGCCAAAGCAGTCTTGAGGGAAAAAAACGGAGCTGAAGGAATCAGACTCCCTGCCTTCAGACTATACTACAAAGCTACAGTAATCAAGACAATATGGTACTGGCACAAAAGCAGAAAGATAGATCAATGGAACAAGATAGAAAGCCCAGAGATAAACCCACACACCTATGGTCAACTAATCTGTGACTAAATAGGGAAGGATATACAATGGAAAAGAGACAGTCTCTTCAATAAGTGGTGCTGGGAAAACTGGACAGCTATATGGAAAATAATGAAATTAGAACACTCCCTAACACCATACACAAAAACAAACTCAAAATGGATTTGAGACCTAAATGTAAGACCGGACACTATAAAACTCTTAGAGGAAAACATAGGAAGAACACTCTGTGACATAAATCACAGCAAGATCCTTTTTGACCCACCTCCTAGAGAAATGGAAATAAAAACAAAAATCAACAAATGGGACCTAATGAAAGTTCAAAGCTTTTGCACAGCAAAGGAGACCATAAACAAGACCAAAAGACAACCCTCAGAATGGGAGAAAATATTTGCAAATGAAGCAACTGACAAAGGATTAATCTCCAAAATTTACAAGTAGCTCATGCAGCTCAATATCAAAAAAACAAGCAACCCAATCCAAAGATGGGCAGAAGACCTAAATAGACATTTCTCCAAAGAAGATATACAGATTGCCAACAAACACATGAAAGAATGCTCAACATCATTAATCATTAGAGAAATGCAAATCAAAACTACAATGAGATGTCATCTCACACCAGTTAGAATGCCCATCATCAAAAAATCTAGAAACAATAAATGCTGGAGAGGGTGTGGAGAAAAGGGAACACTCTTGCACTGTTGGTGGGAATGTAAATTGATACAGCCACTATGGAGAACAGTATGGAGGTTCCTTAAAAAACTAAAAATAGAATTACCATATGATCCTGCAAACCCACTACTGGGCTTATATCCAGAGAAAACCATAATTCAAAAAGACACATGTACCGCAATGTTCATTGCAGCACTATTTACAATAGCCAGGTCATGGAAGCAACCTAAATTCCCATTGACAGACAAATGGATAAAGAAGATGTGGTACATATATACAGTGGAATATTACTCAGCCATAAAAAGGAACGAATTGGGTCATTTGTTGAGACATGGATGGATCTAGATACTGTCATAGAGAGTGAAGTAAGTCAGAAAGAGAAAAACAAATATAGTATATTAACACATATATGTGGAACCTAGAAAAATGGTACAGATGAACTGGTTTGCAGGGCAGAAATTGAGACACAGATGTAGAGAACAAACTTATGGACACCAAGGGGGGGAAAGCGGCGGGGGGTCGGGGTGGTGGTGTGATGAATTGGGCGATTGGGATTGACATGTATACACTGATGTGTATAAAACTGATGACTAATAAGAACCTGCTGTATAAATAAATTAATTAAAATTCAAAAATTAAAACAGAAAAACTCCCAACAAACTAAAGTCCCAGACCAGATGGCTTCACAGGCAAATTATACCAAACATATAGAGAAAACATCTATACTGCTGAAACTGTTCCAAAAAAATTGCAGAGGAAGTAACACTTCAGAACTCATTCTATACTACAAAGCTACAGTAGTCATAACAGTATGGTCCTGGCACAAAAACAGACATATAGATCAATGTAACAAGATAAAAAGCCCAGAAATAAACCCACCTATGGTTAATTAATCTATGACATAGGAGACAAGAATATACAATGGAGAAAAGACAATTTCCTTAACAAATGGTGCTGAGAAATCTGGACAGCTACATGTAAAAGAGTGAGATAGAACATTCTCTAACACCATATAAAAAAACAAACTCAAAATGGATTAAAGACCTAAACATAAGATCAGATACTATAAAACTCCTAGAGTAAATCATAGGCAGAACACTCTTTGACATAAATCTCAGCAATATCGTTTCAGATCAGTCTCCTAGATTAATGGAAATAAAAACAAAAATAAACAAATGAGATCTAATTAAATGTAAAAGCTTTTGTACACCAAAGGAAACCATAAGCACAACAAAATAGAGCCTACAGAATGGAGAAAATATTTGCAACCAAAAAGAGTTTCATTTCCAAAATATACAAACAGCTCATGCAGCTCAATATCAAAAAAACAAATAACCCAATCAAAAAATGGGCAGATCTAAATAGGCATTTCTCCAAAGAAGATATACAGATGGCCAACAGGCAGATGAAAAGATGCTTAGTATCACTAATTATTAGAGAAATGCAAATGAAAACTACAATAAAGTATCACCTCACACCATTCAGAATGGCCATCATCAAAAAGTCTACAAAGAGGGACTTCCCTGGTTGTAAAGTGGCTAAGAATCCTCTCGCCAATGCAGGGGACACGGGTTCAAGCCCTGGTCCAGGAAGATCCCACATGCCATGGAGCAACTAAACCCATGCACCAAAACTACTGAGCCTGCACTCTAGAGCCCGCAAGCCATGACTACTGAGCCTGTGAGCCACAACTTCTGAGCCCACGTGCAGAAACTACTGAAGCCCACAAGAGGAGAGCCCATGCTCCACAACAAGAGAAGTCACCACAATGAGAAGCCCACACACCACAACAAAGAGTAGCCCCGGCTCGCTGCAAGTAGAGAGAGCTCACATGCAACAATAAAGACCCAATGCTGCCAAAAATAAATACATAAATAAATAAATTTATTTCAAAAAAAAGTCTACAAATAATAAATGCTGGAGAGGATATGGAGAAAAAGGAACCCTCCTACACTCTAAGTGGGAATTTAAACTGGTGCAGCCACTGTGGACAACAGTATGGAGGTTCTGTAAAAAACTAAAAATAGAGTTACCAGATGATCCAGAAATCCCACTTCTGGGCATATATCTAGATAAAACTGTAATTCAAAAAGTAACATGCAGCACCATTTACAATAGCTAAGACATGGAAGCAACCTAAATTTCCATCGACAGATGAATGGATAAAGACGTGTGGTGTATATATATATCCAATGGAATATTACTCAGCCGTAAAAAAGAATGAAATGATGCCATTTGCAGCAACATGGATGGACCTAGAGATTATCACACTAAGTGAAATAAACCATACAAGTAAGAGAAATATCATAGGATATCGCTTATATGTGGAATCTAAAAAAAAGAAGATACAAATGAACTTATTTACAAAGTTGAAAGTGACTCATAGATATAGAAAGCGAAACATGGTTAGCAAAGGGGAAGTTGGGGGGAAGGATAAATTAGGAGGTTGGGATAAATATATTTATACTACTGTATGTAAAATAGATAATCAACAGGGACCTACTGTATAGCACAGGGAACTATACTCAATATTTTGTAATAACCTATAAGGAAAAAGAATCTGAAAAAGAATTACTGAATTACTGTGATGTATACCTGAAACTAACACAAACTATATTTCAATAATAATTTTTTGGATTAAAGACCTAAATGTAAGGCCAGACACTATCAAACTCTTAGAGGAAAACATAGGCAGAACACTCTGACATAAATCACAGCAAGATCCTTTTTGACCCACCTCCTAGAGAAATGGAAATAAAAACAAAAATCAACAAATGGGACCTAATGAAAGTTCAAAGCTTTTGCACAGCAAAGGAAACCATAAACAAGACCAAAAGACAACCCTCAGAATGGGAGAAAATATTTGCAAATGAAGCAACTGACAAAGGATTAATCTCCAAGATTTACAAGCAGCTCATGCAGCTCAATAACAAAAAACAAACAACCCAATCCAAAAATGGGCAGAAGACCTAAATAGACATTTCTCCAAAGAAGATATACAGATTGGCAACAAACACATGAAAGAATGCTCAACATCATTAATCATTAGAGAAATGCAAATCAAAACTACAGTGAGATATCATCTCACACCAGTCAGAATGGCCATCATCAAAAAATCTAGAAACAATAAATGCTGGAGAGGGTGTGGAGAAAAGGGAACACTCTAGCTCTGTTGGTGAGAATGTAAATTGATGCACCCACTATGGAGAATAGTATGGAGGTGCCTTAAAAAACTACAAATAGAACTACCATATGACCCAGGAATCCCACTACTGGGCATATACCCTGAGAAAACCATAATTCAAAAAGACTCATGTACCAAAATGTTCATTGCAGCTCTATTTACAATAGCCAGGACATGGAAGCAACCTAAGTGTCCATCATCAGATGAATGGATAAAGAAGATGTGGCACATATATACAGTGGAATATTACTCAGCCATGAAAAGAAACGAAATTGAGATATTTGTAGTGAGGTGGATGGACCTAGAGTCTGTCATACAGAGTGAAGTAAGTCAGAAAGATAAAAACAAATACCGTATTCTAACACATATATATGGAATTTAAGGGGAAAAAAAAGTCATGAAGAACCTAGGGGTAAGATGGGAATAAAGACACAGACCTACTAGAGAATGGACTTGAGGATATGGGGAGGGGGAAGGACAAGCTGGGACAAAGTGAGAGAGTGGCATGGACATATATATACTACCAAACGTAAAATAGATAGCTAGTGGGAAGCAGCTGCATAGCACAGGGAGATCAGCTCGATGGTTTGTGACCACCTAGAGGGGTGGGATAGGGAGGGTGGGAGGGAGGGAGACACAAGAGGGAAGAGATATGGGAACATATGTACATGTATAACTGATTCACTTTGTTAAAAAGCAGAAACTAACACACCATTGTAAAGCAATTATACTCCAATAAAGATGTTAAAAATAATAATAATTTTTTATAAAAAGAATACTGCCAGAAAACAAGGAAAAAATAAAACTAACTTGGAGCCTATAAAGAAAATTTGAAAGATTATGATTCAGTATTTACCATTCTAGTCCACTCCCTCAACACCTAGTTCATTCCTTCAAAATATAGATTCATATCTCCTTTAATTGTCAAAATGTTTTCAGAAGTATATTGTTCTCTTGTTATTCTGTTCCATTATTTTGACTTTCTTTTTAAAGGACTCAAATTATATTGTACATTTGCTTTTTGAATTGAGCTTATATATTTTATACAATAAAGTCTACCCATCCAAAATAAACTTTTTTTACAAAAAAAAGGGTATTCTCCCACTATCCATAAATGCATATAGATTGGGAGGCAGCCAAGATGGCAGAATAGGAGGGCCCTAAGCTCACCTACTCCAACAGGTACACCAAAATTACAACTATTTACAGAGCAACTATTGATGAGAAAGACCAGAAAACTAGCAGAAAAAATCTACAACTAAAGCTGTAAAGAAGGAAGCACAATGAGATGAGTAGGAAGGGCAGAGACCCTGTATAGTCAATATCCACACCCCCAAGGAGGCGACCTTTCAGAGGTTCTGCCCAAGGAGCGAGGGGTCGAAACCCCACATTGGGCTACCCAGCCTGGGGGTCCTGCACCAGAAAGATGGGCCCCCAGAACATCTGGCTTTGAAGGTCTGTGGGGCTTGCTTTCACGAGAGCCAGAGGGCTGTTAGAAACAAAGACTTCACTCTTAAAGGGGACAGAGTAAACCTCACATGCTCCACAAGACCCAGGGCAGAAGCAGTAATTTGAAAGAAGCCTGGGTCAGACCCACTTACTGATCTTGGAGAGCCTCCTAGAGAGGCAGGAGGCAACTTGGACTCACCTGGAGACATAGACTCTGGTGAGTAATGGGGACAAAATGTACAGTGTGGGAAACTTATAAAATCAAGAATAATACAGTATCTTTGCACAGTGATAGATGGTAACTACACTTAACATGGTAAACATTTTGTAACGTATAGAAATACAGAATCACTATGTTGTGCACCAGGAATTAACATAGTGTTATAGGTTAATTATACTTCAAAAATAAATAAACAAACTCATTGAAAAGGAGATCAGATTTATGGTTACCAGAGGCTGGTGGGAGGGGTAATTTCCAGTTAGAAGATAAATAAGTACTAGGGATGTAATGCACAGCATGATAAATGTAATTAACACTGCTTTATGTTATATATGAAAGTTACTGAGAGAGTAAATCCTAAGATTTCTCTTCATAAGGAAATATTTTCTCTTTTTCTTTTATTTTGTATCTATATGAGGTGATAGATGTTTACTAAACTTATTGTGGTAATAATTTCACGATGTATGTAAGTCAAATCGTTATGCTATACACTTTAAACTTATACAGTGCTTTATGACAACTATATCTCAATAAAATCGGAAGAAAAAAATAAATGCATATGTTTATTTCTCATCCAAATAAACATTTTCATTGTGTAGTAATACACATAAATATGCTTTCCTCTAGTACTTATTTGTGTGTTAATTGCTGCCTTGGTCATTCTGAGAAAGACTGAATTCTTTTGTCTAAGAAACGCCTCGGTTAGAGGTGGCTGTGCAACTAGAGACTCTTGTTGACCTGTGAAATTGCTTTTCCAGGTGTCTAAAATTGTGGATGTTATTTATAAGCAATTGTGTGGAAATGCTTCTCCCATTTTGAAGCAAGTTATGTTGAGGGCCATTACCTTGTTGACACGTACTTCACCAAAGAAGGTCATCTTTCAACTTATGGACTACCCAGTCCCAGCAGACAAGTAAGGCCCCTCTCACCCCTTCCCCAGAGTTTGTTCAGTCTCCAGAGTCAGACAGACCTGAACAAATCAGATCTGGTTTCTTTTTTTCTGAAAGAGAATATCTATTTTTATACCACATAGGATGATTGTAAGGCTTAAATAAGACCATCTATAGTATTCATATCTTTGTAAAATATGTGGCACACAGTAGACCATCAAGAAATCATAATTGTTGCTATTATTTATCTGAGGATTTAAATTGTGTTCTGCTGCATATCCCACATTGAAAAACCTCTTCTCAAAGTTATAGTGGTTTTTTCCCCACATGTGATAAAATTCATAGTGTTTTTTTCTCATTTATGAAGGATAGACATATTTGCAACCACCAATTAAATCATAAAACATTTAAAATTCCCAGGTATAACTGGGAATTTTACCTGTCCTGTCCCTTAACTGTTTATCTGAAATTCATGATCCAGGGTCATGAGAAATATTTAAGAAGAAAGTATGCTAAGGTGAGCCTACGTGACACTATGAATCTAACAGCCACGTTAGAGGAGCTTATTAAATCACACCACTGCATTTCTATAGTTTGTACATTGGAAGGGAAGGTATTACTTCTCTACTATTAACAGTATGAAAGGCAGGAAATTACATTATGGAAAGGATTCAGGCTTTGGAAACAAATGAAAATGAATTGCATCCCAGCCTTGACCCTTATATCCTGTGTGACGTCATGTAAGTTTCATAAACTCCTTGATCCTCAATTTCCTCATCTGTGAAATGAGGAAAGTTCTTTTCATCTATAAAGCTGTTATATGGATTAAATTAGTTAATGTCTGTAAGAGGGCAATGAAATCAACAAAATGCTAAACAAATTATATGACCGACTTTCTATTTCCAACTTAAAGATTGTATTTTTTAGGAAGCTTAAACTCACAAAGTATTTTACTATTTAGAAAATTCTTGGAAACTAAAAATATTCATAAGACTCAGTGTTTTCTCATTCAGGAACTAAGTACCCACTGTGTGTAAAGTTACCAGCCTTCAAGCATTTTGTTGAGGAGAGTGAATATACCCACATGGATGTAAGATAAAAGCTTCCAATGAATCCATTACAAACAGTGTGTACTGAGGAGGTACAGAAAGCAAACATAATTAGAATTAGGTGAAAATTAAAATAGTCACTAGCAGGTCTTGTGCAATAGTAGGTGAGGATTGAGGTAGAAAAACTGGGATTTGTAGGTAAGCTTAAACAGAGAAACAGAAAGAAGGTGTGATCAAGAGGTAAGAGAATGAGACAGGGCTTGAGAGATTTGATGTCCATGTGGTTCTAAGCATGGTACTATGAATAATCCCTGCAGATAAAAGCAATTGAGTACTGGGGTTCTAGAGAGATAGGTGTGTCCATGTTCTGAGGGACCAGGCCCCCATATTAGGAACCTAAATGCAAAGAGAAAGAACGACAGAGTTCACAACCCAGCATGGCTTGACATATAGCAGTTTTTAAGATGAGCAATAGTAAGAATAATCTTGAAGTGTGACAGGTATGTAGGGAAAGGAGCTCAGGAATTGGAGATTGAGAAGTCAGGGTTCTAGTTACATCTGTGTCACTGACTATATGTGTGACATTTGGGGAAAAGGCTCAGTGTTTTGTTTTGTTTTTTTTGCGGTACGCGGGCCTCTCTCACTGTTGTGGCCTCTCCCGCTGCGGAGCACAGGCTCTGGACACGCAGGCTCGGTGGCCATGGCTCACGGGCCCAGCCGCTCCACGGCATGTGGGATCTTCCCAGACCGGGGCACGAACCCGTGTCTCCTGCATCGGCAGGCGGACTCTCAACCACTGTGCCACCAGGGAAGCCCTAGTTTTTAAATTTAATTTTCTAATTTTTAAGTTATGTAGTTTTTCTTTAATTTAGTTAGCTTTTTACCTAGTTTTTTAAATTGATATATTTATTTATATATTAATTTGTATTTCCGTACCAGTTTTTAAATACTCTATTATCCCTAGACAAACAAGGTCACAAGGTGGGAGGGAAGAGTATGGAGTACAGAAAGCTGATCAGTTCCTGATACTGAGCTGGACAGGTATTTAAATAGCAGTAGGAAATGAACTTGCAGACTTACAGTCTGTATTTTCCACAAGACCATATTGAAATTCTTCCCCTGTTTTCAAAGACAAGAAACTTAATGGGATCATTTGGAAATGGGAATATCAGTTAGTTTTGGACTTGTCTGCAGTTTCTTCACACTATAAAGATGTAAAACCAAGACTCTTTTCCTGATTTGTGTCACAGTGTTGAGTAGGAAATGAAAAACGTATGATTTTCATTATCGGGGATGGGGGGCTGTGTTTGCAGCACTCTGATGCTGATGTGGCAGGCGGCTGGTTCTGAGTCAAGTGTGGCTCCACTTGTGCTGAAGACAATCTTGTTGATACTGAAAGGAAAGCCTGGGACAATGGAAGAAAGAATAACGGAAAGAAGACATTTCTCTCTTGCCACTACTAATATGATGCCCGTGGTGGTAAATAATACAATGAGTGTTTCTTTTTCCTGGTGTTGTTTTCTTAGTCGTGAAAATCCCTATCTGCTCGCAGTCTCAGTCATACTTCCTTGACACAATCTGGCTCTCATTCATTCATTCATTCATTCACTCAACACATATTTATTGAGTGTCTACTACATGCCACACCTCGATCATGAAGCTTACATTCTTTTAAGAGACACAGACAATGAACCAAAAAAATGTGTTATGTGTCAGATGATATAAAGCTTAGAAGAGATATAAAGTGGGGTGGGGAAAAGAAAGTGGCAGGGAAGGTTTAGGTAAATTGGTCAGGGCAGGTCTCTCTGCTGCAGTGACATCGAATCAGAGACCTGAATGAGGTGAGGGAGTGATCCTTGCAGATATCTGGGCATGAGAGTTCTAGACAGAGAGAAAGGCAAAAGCCACGTGGTGACGGGAGCTTACCTGGTATATCAGTGAAGCAAGGAGGCCAAAACATCTGGAGAGTACTGAGCAGGGGTGAAGGTGTAGGAGATGGTATCAGAGAGGTAGCCACCAGCCAGATCACACAGACTCTTGATAGGCATGTGAAGGCCAAACCTCATTTGTGTCCATCATTATATATCTCCCAAGCACCCAAATCGCCACTCCTGAGAGTAAATTCAAGTCTTACAGACATATAATAGGGGAAAAACTGGATAATGCTCCACAAATGTGAGGTGGTGAGATGTGTTTCTCTGATAGAGTGGGTATTGTAGTGGTCAGTAGACCAAAAAATTTGTTAGTTGACCTGGCATGCCCCTCCTTAAATATTTCACTGCCCTGGATTGTTGAAGCACTGGGAAGACCTGGGTTACTGGTAAGACTATTCTTCATGACCACATAGGCATGGAGCCTTGGGAGGTATGCCTTCCTTGAGAATCAGCTTGCTTCCTGCTGGTTTGGCAATCAGGCACTGTTGATAGTGATTTGGGAGCCCATGGCCAGAGAATGCTTGGTGCAGTTCCTGCTTCAAAATGGACTGAGTAACTGTTATTGAATGAATGAATACACATGCATGTTTCAGGCTTCCTTCAAGGAATTTGGGGGAGGAGTTGCAGAGTCCCTGCCTTTCCACCCACCTCACCACTGCTGACTGGGTTTAAAGGGAGATGGTTACATTGACTCCTTTTTCCTTCCCTTATAGGCATCCCAGGCCCTGTGCACATTGCTGCCTATTGGTTCTTACAAGAAAGCAGTGGCCCAGTTTTTCCCTCAGCTCTTGATGGCCCTCATGCTTCAACTCTATTACACTAGCAACCTGAGACTGATGACAGAGGACAGGACTTTGTGAGATACTAGTGGTATAAGAAATGAGCTTCCAGCTGTCAAATATCTCTACTCCTTTGGGTTCATGTGGAACTAAATAATCCCTTGTGCAGTATATTCATTTATTACAGTTTTCTTTCCTCTGCAGGGTAGGATGCTTTTGGAAAAGTAACTATCCTAAGTACCTAGAAGTAAGCTGGGACCTTCCCTGAATGTGTATGCAGTGTATAAAAAAACCACTCCCACAGAACATGGTTTATTCCTGCCACAAAGGGAAGCCACCACGCAGAGAAAGAGTAGGGAGGAACAACAGGTCCAAAACCGGACATGTACTAGCTCTGCCATTTACTCTGATAGTGATCTCTCAGGGTAAATTACGTGTAAGGTAAAAATAATGTGCACAAATGTGCTTTGTGAACTGTAACTTTATTTTGCGGTTGGTGATGTGATGTGTGGGCTTATGATAGCATGCAGTCATTCTGTCCACATAAGGTAAGGTTCGGCTCTTCTCTTTTGCCCAAGAGATTACAGTAAGCTTTCCTGCTCTCCAGGGAAATCAGGACCCAACTTTCTGCTATTTGCCCTCATCTGGTGTGGACTTCTAAGTCAGGCAGGACTCTAAAACACAATCCCATTAAGATATTTAATCCACTCTCTGTCTTTCAAGCAGACAGACACCAAATCATACCAAGTAGATATGAATGTATTCTATTTATTTAAAGCATTCAAAGAAGACAATCAACAGGCACCTTTAGCATGTCTTCACATCACTTAACATCTTTTGCTAACAAGCTTTTCATAAATGAATAAGCTGCTCTATGATTAATCCTAGATTTTACATGCTACAATTTCAGTTTAACCCCGCATCCCATGTCCTGTTAATCAGGGGAGATGAAGAGAATTTAGTGGTCTTTTCTTTGAAACACCCCCCTTTCCCAAAACTGGCATCCTGCCCAACATAGAATGAAAAGGCAAATAATCACTTGTATCTAGTTATGTGAAGGCCACTTGCAGGTGATGACTCTCCTCTTCTTTGGGACCTTAGCTATGCTCAAGATGCACTGAGAGTTCTGCTGAATTGTTCTGGACTGCAACAAGTGGATATTGCTCTAAAGAGAAAGAATTGCTGGAACCAGTTTTCCCAAGCACTGTTTCACCATCATGGAGTCTACCTTGTTGCCAAGTAAGAACAGGGGCATTGAGAAATGTTCTCTCTTTCCCACCTGTTTCATCTTTCTTCAACTAAGCCACTGTGGGAACACAGTCAATAGCCACTCCAACTTCCAAATCTCTCCTAATGATCTGAATTGCCATTTGACTTCTTCTTTTTCACTTATTTGGGGGGATTTTACTTTTCCTTGCCTTGCTCTCTTACCTAGTGATGTAGACACCAAATTATTCTCCCTCCACAGAACAGATATGGAGAACTAGAGGTGAATCTGCTTTTTCCTTCCTCTGTTGTTAACTGATTCCTCCTCTGCAGGCATCAGACATGTGGTCCCACTTTAAAGAGGTCTGATAAAAACCTGGACCCAATGAGACAAATTTGGGAAAGTATAATAGAAGAGGACTTTTATCCACAGAGTCTGCGTAGAACTCATACTGAGCCTGCAGTTTACCTTGGATTAAGGAATATTCAAGAATATCTTTCTTTTTATCTGGTGATACAAAATATGAGGATAATGTTTCCCTCTTTTCTACCATTAGCATTTGCTGATGCAGAAAGTGTTTTCATCTTCTTTGCTAATTCAGTTCTTTATTCTTCTTTACAGAACTCTCAGTGACTATAACTTTCCACAGTTTCCAGACACCTTGCATTATCTCTATAAGCTCGCAGTGGAAGGTCCTAGAAGGTCAGAAGACAAGGTCATCACAATAATATTCCTCACTGAAGTGAGTTTTATTATGAGACTGTGAACAACCAAGTTCTCATTCCCTTTCCTTATCCAAACTTAAATCAACTCTCTAATGGTTTGTCTCCCTCTCCGAATATTGATTCTTACCAAAAGTTAAGACAATAACAGATAGCTGAAGCTGAGGGGCGTAAGGCGAAGATAGATTTATGAGAGGGTTGTCCCTTTAGACTGTTTCAGGAGTTGGCCTTTGTATTTTCCTAGGGGGTGCGGATTTGCACAAACTAATTATTTTTGTAGTCCTAGTTCATATTTCTTTACAAGCTTCTTAAAGTATATAGGGATAATTAAGTTTACTAAAGGTGGTAGGTAACATCTAGTGTCTAAACGATACTTCAGACTGTCTAGGGGAAAAAAGGAATGGGCTAAATAACTGGGTAACATGAAGATATAGAACTATATTACTTTGTATATGAATATTACATCAAATATTGGAATGCCATACCAGAGTTAAGCAAATTGAGGCAGTACTTTTGCTTACAAAAGGCATGTAAAAAGTTCTATAAATTGAAATTATCTGAGTCAAATCTAATTTTCCACAAAAGTAATATATAATAAGTATTGATCTAAGGTACGATGCCAAATATTTCCAAAAGTTTTACATTTCAAACTTCATGTCAAAATAGTTAATAAACTATAAAAGGCATATCCATACAGTATACTATATACTTCTTTTTTTCTTTTTTCTTTTTTTCTTTTTTTTTTTTTGCGGTACGCGGGCCTCTCACTGTTGTGGCCTCTCCCGTTGCGGAGTACAGGCTCCGGACGCGCAGGCTCAGCGGCCATGGCTCACGGGCCCAGCCGCTCCGCGGCATGTGGGATCCTCCCAGACCGGGGCACGAACCCGTGTCCCCTGCATCGGCAGGCGGACCCTCAACCCCTGCGCCACCAGGGAAGTCCTACTATATACTTCTAAAGCTTTCACAAGGATACATGAATTAGTTTAACTTAACATTGCAGTAGCAAATCAGTATTTTTCTAACTTGCTTAATCCATTTGAACCTCTCATTATTTTATTATGTGACTCATTATTTTTATTGTACTACCCTTTAAGTATGTACAAACACCAAATAGGTCTAAACATGAGATACAAAATCCCTTCCATAAAATGCTACATTTAAAAGAAATTTACAAACTACATAAGATTTATGTAAGCATCATTAATATACCTAGATGGAAACCTAGTTGCCTCTCTCATCATGAATGTAATGCTTCCTGCTACTGGAGACTGGCATGCCTGTCTTTCCAGGAACTCAGCAATGACCACACTCTCCCACCACTTTCTCTGTTTAGAAATTCTGGGCAATCGTCAAATTTCCAGTTCAACTGTGAGGTCCCTTGGCATTTTGTTGTTCTGAACACACAATCTATGCATTTTACCTTATTTTGGTCTTATCAGCCAGTGATACCTAAGATAGTATTACCAATGCCTATGCCATTTATTTATATATATTTGTTATTTCTAGTTTTCTACTGATATAAATAGCAATCAAGTTCTACTGATATAAATAGTAATCAAGTTTACATCTTTGTGCCTAAATCTTCTTTCTTTTGGTATTTTAGATTATTTTCTTATAATAGATTCCAAGAATCTGAAATAATAACCAAAGGGTATAAACATTCTCAAGGCTAAGGATTTTTAATGCCAAACCGCTATCTGGAAAGCAGTGCCAATCAGAGCTCCCCACACAGCTCATGGGTATGCTTACCCCACGGCACTCTCACCACCAAAAACAAGCTTTCCAATGTGAGAGGCAGATGTGATGTCCTGTGGGGTGATTTGATTTGTACTTATTGTTTAAAATTTTAGAGAGTTTGAACATTTTTAAAATATTATTTATAAATTAAAGTTCCATATTATGAACAACCTGATCTTTCCTTTACCTATTTAACTATTATGATCTTAGTGTCTTTCTCTGTGAATTGTATGCTTCTCTCTTCTCTCTCTCTCTCTCTCTCTCTCTCACACACACACACACACACACACACACACACACACATATACACACCCCACAGATTTGTGAAAGATCAAGTAATACATGAACACTGTGCTTTGTACATCCTTAGTGAGATAAATTGCAAGGACAAAAAAAATCTGTAAAGAAATATTTATTTTTCCTCAGGAGGTTTATTGATGTTATATGTGTTGATATCATAATTTTAAGACTAGTGTATGCATTATATGGTAGAAAACGAATAAGTAAACATATTAATGCTATTAGGCACCGAAGTTTTCCAGGTAAGAGAAAGATGAGGCAACATAAAAGTATAAAAAGTTAACGTAAACTCTGTTATTCCACGTGTAAAAATTTCTTTCATCATATATATAAAACAAAGCATGTATTTCCTATTCCATCTGCTACTTCTCCTTCCCTCTATGGGCACAGAAATATATGTAAAAATATGTGTAAGTATTTAGAGTTTTAGTGTGATTTGTGTTTGTTTTACTGAAAATGTCTTGATTTTTATGACTGAAGCAAGAACAATGCCTGGCCATTACTCTGCCTATGAACTTAATTGTTTTCTTTTAGCTTCTCAATAATTTCTTCAAGGACCCATTCCCAGAAGAATTTTTGGTTCTCTTCAGAAACTGGGTCAATGACTCTGATCCTGCAGTTAGCAAACTGAGCCTTCAGAAAATTGCCAGCATGGCACCGGTTATCAGTGAGGTATGTGTGTGTGTGATCTGTGTCTGCCAGCACCATCGAAGTCATAATCTGAGATTTGGTAGAACTCAGTATCCTTACTGACAAAACATTGATTATTTTTTAGTTTATACATCACCAACACAATATCAAAGCTGAGTGTTTTATCAATAAGGAAACTGGGTTGAATGGAAAGCATGTGTTAAGTCAATTTATTGGCTTTATCACCTTATTTATATTTTTCCCAGAAAATCACTCAGAATTTATCAGCATTGCTCTACATAAACACTCTTGTTACACTCTAAACCACACATATGTTATTTTCCACTCCAACATACACACATGCATACACATTAATTTCCTGTCTCAGAGCACTCGCTCAAGCTTTTTCTTCCTTTATACCACTTTCCTCCTTCACCCATTCACATTTTTCTTATTTTCCAATGATCAGCTCAAGTCGAATTTCACTGGATATTCTGGTCTCTAGCAGCCTCATCCCTTTCAGGGCCACACCAACTATAAGCATTTGCTTATATAATATTTCATATTTATGGCTCTCTACCTATGACTCTTGAACCAACAGCATCAGAGTCTCTTGGAAATTTGTTTAAAATGCACACTGTCGGGCTTCCCTGGTGGCGCAGTGGTTGAGAGTCCACCTGCCGATGCAGGGGACACGGGTTCGTGCCCCGGTCCGGGAAGATCCCATATGCCGTGGAGCGGCTGGGCCCGTGAGCCATGGCCGCTGAGCCTGTGCATCTGGAGCCTGTGCTCCGCAACGGGAGAGGCCACAACAGTGGGAGGCCCACGTACCGCAAAAAAAAAAAATGCACACTGTCAGGCCCTATCACAGGCCTATGGAATCAGAAATCCTGGGGGTTGCGCCCACCAATCTATGTTTTCAAAAGTCCTCCAGGTAATTCTAATGCAGGTTGAACTTGAGAACTACTGTCCTATATCATTTCCCACTAAGTCATGTGATACTTCTTGCCTTCCAGGAAGAGTGTGTCAACGCATACACCTATGTGTTGTAATTATTTTGTAAATTTCAAAGTAGCCTGCACAATGCTGAGACTGTAGATATTCCATAAATTATTACTGATTTAATAATAAATCCTAGTATATCCATTAAGCATAGTCTCTGAAAGCTTAAAGCCTGTCAGTGGGCACTCATTTTGCATTTACAACAAAATGAGCCATAGTTTATTTGCTTTAGATAAATCATACAAGTCAGTAGGATGTATTGTGAACAGAAAGTTATTTATTGCCTTGTCTAGTCCTCTTACCAATGCGATTAACAATGTAACAAAGTTGTCTAGGAAAGTGGGAGAGAAACAGTGGAGAGGGATCTGTATTGAGGTTTCACGTACTATCTATTGGTAAAGACTCCAGCCAGACACAAGTGTCCTCTGGCTGTTATTTTGGCAAATATTATTTATTTCTTTTACTTCCTTTCTTTCCAGCCTTTCTTTCACTCCTTTTGTGTCTCCTTTTCATGCTTTAATTGCCTGATATTCTGCTTGTCTCTGATCTGCAACTGATGCCCATGACCTAGCTCAGCAGCTCAGGGGCTCTCATGTCCAAACAGGTCATTGTCACCTAGTTTCGAGGTTATACTGCCAGTGGTGTGTTGGTAAATGTTTAAACAAGCAGCTCTGTGAAAATAAGACCAATTTCTCTGGTGTAAATACTCCCACTATGGATGATTTCAATCTATCAAAGGGACATCAGTAGACATGGATTTGGGAGGAGATGCACAGTAGTGCATCATTATTTAATATCCCCACCATACAGATACACTACGTGTAAATAAGCTCAAAGGCATAAAAGAGCAAAATGTAGCAAAAGAACAGGAAGTGATGAGTCTTCAGTATTTATTACCATTGTTTTTATTTATTTCTAAATTTATAAAATTTAATTTTTAATAGTGACTTTTAATGATCAGCTTGCAAAATTTTTGACAATTTGGCAATTGACTCTTGTAAGCTAGCTCCAGCACATCACTGCATGCTGCCCAAACTCAGAGGCGTGTGTACCAAATGCTACCTCAAGTCTCCTTCTAGTTCTTAAATCCCACCATTTTCTTCCTTTTATATATAGATAGAAAATGTCTGCAGCTTATTAATAGCCATCTTGGATGCCTTCCTTTCCCAAGACAAGACTGTTGTAATTCGGGCCTTGATGACCCTTCGAAGACTTTTAGGCAAACTGGACAAGGTGACCTACTCCTCCCTGTGTACCAGAATTGCTTGCAGCTACTGTCCTCTGATGGATCATGTGAGTTACACAGTTAGATATGTGAGATCATTAGGTTTTATCATTAAGCTGAAGCCCCAGGTAAGGCAATGCTATTACATCCCAGAATAAGTCAACAGAAGGCAGTCATTTTGTGCAGAGCTACCTTTTTCTTTCCAGAGATAATAATATTAATCAAGTAAGCTCTATGTTTGTTTGTTTTTAAACTACACTATGAGAACCTGGAAAAGTCTGCCCATAGGAAAAGAGAATCAAAATGTAGCCTCTGTTCTTAGATGAAAGAGGAATTATAGTTTAGTGGCTGTGTTTGTTAACCCTGAATCTGGACTTCCTAGGTTCAAATCCCTGTGCTGCCACTGACTAGCTGTGAAATCTTGAGCAGGTGGTTCAGTCTCTTAGTGCATCATCTGTAAAACAGAGTGAATAGCAGGCATATTATGGGTATTAGAGTTGACATGTGTAATGCCCCAAATGAATATGATATTTTCATAGAAAACTTTAATTAGAAAGTATTTCATCAGAAAGTTGTGCATTTTGAAAATTCTCATTTTTTACGGTAAACGTGTTCCAGAAAAGTTGGATGACAGTAATATAGTATTTTAATAAACAAGAACATTTTGGTATGCTATGGGAAATCTATTTGCTTTTAAAGATTCCTTTGATGAGTGTTTGTGAACCAGAGAATTATTTCATAGTAAATTATCTTGCCAAAATGTGTAACTTTTTAGTTCTGCAGATTTCATTGAAGAAAGGCCCAATATTATTAAATTATAGAAAAAGGAAACAGTGGCAGAAAATATTTTCATAAGGACATAATGATAAGAATAGTAATAATAATAGTGGCTAAAATGTATTGAGCATTTACTATGTACCAGGCACTATTTTAAGGGATTTACATGGACAATTTCACATAATCCTGTAACAAACTCTATTGCTATTATCCAGTTTACATATAAGGAAACTGAGGAAAACTGAAATGAATATTTGGCCAAGTTCACACAGCTAATAAGTAGTTGGCATGTCCACGTAAAGAATTATTTTCAAAATGGAATCATAAACTTTTTTTAAAAACTGAAGGTGATATTATATTTTTAAAAATTAACCTCTTCCTCTGACTTGCAATTTTTCTCTTCTAGAATCTTTATAATCCAATCACCTTCCTATTTGGCATAAGTAAGCCCTTGGAAACCTAATACTATGCCATTATGCAAAGAACTTGCATTGGTATTCACTGGCAATTCTGCAAAGTCCTCCAGCATTTGAAGACATCATGGTCATATTACCCTAAGTATTATTATAGAAATCATCTCCAAGTTATATAGATTTTTACATGTTATAATTTTAGGATGTTATTAAATACTATCTTCCTAAATTTAAGAAACTCACTTTTCACAGGGGATTTTCTTTAAGGTAATCTGAATTTTGGTAAGCAAGTCTTATTTTAAAATCAAAAGACAAGCTTAGACCCAAAGTGAATCTTCTTAGACCCTTAGACTTCTCAGACCCAAAGTGAACCTTTTCTAAAAATAAATGATAATAATTATATATATACGGGCTTCCCTGGTGGCGCAGTGGTTGAGAGTCTGCCTGCCAATGCAGGGGACAAGGGTTCGTGCCCCAGTCTGGGAAGATCCCACATGCCACGGAGTGGCTGGGCCCGTGAGCCATGGCCGCTGGGTCTGTGCATCCGGAGCCTATGCTCTGCAACAGGAGAGGCCACAGCAGTGAGAGGCCCGCATATCGAAAAAAAAAAAAATTATATATATACATATAGACACATCATATATAGTATATATACGTATAAATATATATATACTATATAGTGTATATAAGTATACATAGTATATATAGTATATAGTGTGTGTTCATATATATAAATATCCTCAAATGAGGTCTTTTCTGTGTGCATATTTCAGAGTAATGGAGGCATTCGGAGTATGGCCATTCGACACTTTGGTGAGTTACTCAGGGACATGAGTCAGTACACATGGATGCTGAATGATGTGGTTTTCAGAGGCTTGGTGCCTCTGATGCTGTTCCTGGAAGATACAGAGGCAAGAGTAGTTAAAGTAAGTCCTGTGATTTTGTTTTTCTTAGTTTTGCTGAGAATCGCAGTGCTTTATGTAACATCAGATGAATAGATTTTTACTGACCTTTTTCTACTTCACAGGCATGTAAATATACATTAGAAATCTGTGCCTCAGAATTAAAATGGCCAATATCATATTTGCTCAAGGATGAACATTGCAGTTTTGAGCTGGTAGTGCTCAACATCTGTAACAATCTTGTAAGTGACCCCTCAGGGTTTACTACCACAAGAGTTATAGAAGGAACTTTAAAGGATATCCAAAGTGATGAAAAGCATGATGAGCAAGGAATATAAAGAAAAGATAAATGAACAATTATAGCTAGAACTTGAGACAAGAGAAAATTAAAAATTTCCACTCTCTTTTCCTCAACATTTTCCATCTATCGTTTCTTCCTCCAACCTACCTACTTTGAGCAGTGTAAAGGTAGGAACAACATTTCAGATCACCAGAAGAAAAGCTGGAATTTCTTTTCCATGGCTGAATGAGCCGGTTCTCTGAAAACCAGCATAAACTGCAATGATAGACAAATGGGGATGGAAGGATGTTAAGCAAAAGTTGGAAACCCAAAGTTTGGATATCATGTAATAAGCTGAATAATACCTGCAAACAAAAGAATAACGTTCATACACAGAAACCCCCAAGTTTTAAACTGGCCCTGATTTGGTATAAGCAACCAAGTTCTTTTCCCTGAAAGCCTCTCTAGAGAGAGCAAATGTGCTCTTTCAATAAGTGAGAGAATTTTTTTTCCTTTTTTATTCTCAGCTTATTTCTCATCAGAAATATATTATAGATTTGATATCTGATACCTTAGGATTCCTGAGGAGTTCCAGAACATATCTGAGAAGAGGATCAGTTATTTTAATAGGTAAATAAAATTCAATTCTAATTTCCTAATTTGTCTTAAAAGGTAAAGAATGGGGTAAGCAGCTAGAAATTTTCCTTGAAAAAATTATAAATTTTCTTTCTTTATGATAGACAGTACTTTTCATGGTGATATCTAAGATGAACAGAAGTTAAAATATATCATGAGTATAGAGTTCTACTTTATAATACACAGTGGGTATAGCTGTGTGATTAAATTATCATACAAAGTACATTCAACAGGATGAATTTCAAAATTTTAGATGGTGGCAAACCACTACAGTTTTCCTTCACTGCTTAAAAATCACCCCCCAAAGAATAAGAATAATGTATTTTTTAAATGTCATCTTCAACAAAACATGAACATCTATAACCACAGACTACAACAGATGAGGAAGAGCTACCAAATCCAATAAAGTTTGAAGAAGAAAATGTAAAGTTGTGGGAGTGCAGGAAGATTCTAAAAGAAAACTGTAATTTTTGACCTTGGACAAACCTGACCAATCAGTTTTTTCCCCCTAGATTCTCGCCATGAAGATCAAAACTAATAATCCTTTATTTGGAATGACAGGAACTGAATTCCCAACTTGGTAGTGGGATATTCCCTTGACCCCATTTGGCATCCTCGAATAGCTGGGGCCCCAAGGAATGAGGAAATACTTAGTCACATTATACTTGTACAGAAAAGTCTGTCATTAGTCAGGGTAGAAGACAAGTTGTATTATGATCAGCACTACAGTTCATGATCTGTGTTGATCAGAGTGGAGTAGAGGAACACACACACACAGAGAACCCTGTATTATAAGAACTTTGTTTCAAACCATAAAGAATTCATGCTATTCTGAATTCTACACTGGAAATTTCCACAAACTTTCCACAAAGAAGAAAATCAAATTTTAGAAAATGTTTCTACAGAGTAGTTGAAAATCATGGTAAATATATTCATGAATCCAAAACTTTTTTAAATAAAGATATAAGCACACAGGGAATATATAATGGGATAACGGGAATACATGAAGAGTAAGCTTTGCATTTCTCTAGTAATTAGTGATGTTGAGCATCTTTTCATGTGTGTGCTTTTTGGCCATCTGTATGTCTTCTTTGGTGAAATGTCTATTTAGATCTTCTGCCCATTTTTTGATTGGGTTGTTTGTTTTTTTGATATTGATCTTCATGAGCTGTTTGTATATTTTGGAGATTACTCCCTTGTTGGTTGTTTCCTCTGCAAATATTTTCTCGCATTCTGAGGGTTGTCTTTTTGCTTTATGGTTTCCTTTGCTCTGCAAAAGCTTTTAAGTTTAATTAGACCCCATTTGTTTATTTTTGTTTTATTTTCATCACTCTAGGAGGAGATTTGCTGTATACCTAAAACTAACACAACATTGTAAATCAACCATAATCCAATAAATTTTTTAAAAAAAAATAGACAATGGAAGGCGAACATCAGGAGATCCAGATACTAAAGTTATCTGACATAGATGTGAGACATATGTTTTTAAAACTGATTAATATGTTCAAGAAAATAAATGGCAAAACAGAGAATTTCAAAAAGTAAAAGAAGCTTTCAAAGCATGATGGAAAGTGTAAGAAAAAATACATAACCATTGCAAAAAACTACATTGCAGCCAATGGAAGAGCAAATATATATTGTAGATAACCCAGTAAGGAACAAGGAGTAAAGGGTTGAAGAATGTTAGCAAAATAAAATATAAGCCAACAAGAAACAGTTTGAAAAATTAGGGAGCAATGATAGATATAGAAGATAGATGAAAGAAATGCAAGTATGCATAGATAATATCCACAAAGAAAAATGAACAATTAGACAGAAAAAAAGTATTCAAAGATAGAATTTAAGAACTAAAAAAAATTTGATTAAATATATTGATGGTATAAATTGTTCAAGAAATATTTTATACAGAATGAAACATTAAGACATTTCCTAACAAAGTTATGGAACTTCAGAGTTAAAGAATTCGTTGTGCAGTTGAGCAAAAAAAAAGTCACCTATATGTTACAAAATAAATAAATGTGGCATTAGATTTCTCCACTTCAGTATTCAACTCTAAAATGTAGTAGAATAGAGCCTATAACTCGTAAGTAGAAAAAAATTATGACTGAAGAATTTTATACTCATCAAAATTATATCCAACTATAAAAATAATAAGAAAACATTTCTAAAACATAAAAACTCAGCATAAGTTCATTACCATGAATCCTTCTTGAAGAAATCATTGATGGATGGAATTCAGCCAACTAAAGAAGGAATGGATAAACTATCACATAAGGACATACAGTATCTACTTAACTGTAGGACTTCCAGCTCCCAATCCATTCTTCACTATGTTTTACATTTCTCTATGCCTCAAAAACTGACCTCTATGGTCTACTTGCTTTCAGGTTGGTATAGCATTTAATGTCCATTAATGCATTTAATGTTACAGGAGTATGCTTAATATTCATCAGTAATAATTGTAACAGTGTTAGTCACAGATTATCCCATCTAGAATCCCCAGAGCCCCTACTGAGAAATACTGATCAATAAGTTCAATCCAGTTATAATAAAAAATACCAACAGATAATTTCATAGATCTTGACAAGTTGATTCTAAATGTATGTGGAAGAACAAAAGACCAACATAAGAAGATATAACTAACCAATTTTAGACAATCCGTTACTCACTCAAGGAAAGACAAGACCTGTGAAACTGTAATAGAAAGCCTAGAAACAGATCCACACATATACAAACACCTAATATAAAGATCAGAACTGGTAGTATATATCAGATCAGAAATGATGGGCTGTCTAATAAAAGGTGCTAGGACAATGGGAATACACACACACACACACACACACACACACACACACAAATTCCTACCTGACACCCTACACAAAAATCAATTCTAGGTGTATGAATTCATGTATTGAATAGATGGAAGGAAGGAAGATCTAAAAAGAAACTTTAAAATGTATGCAGTATTTCTATGAAGAAAACCTGCAAACATTACTGAAAGACACAAAAAAATTTTAAATAAATTGAAAGGTACAAACCATATTTTAGGAAAGAATCAAAATTGTAAATGTGCCAGTCCTTTCCTAAATTAATCTATACATGGAATAAGATGCCCATTGAAATATCAATAGAGCTTTTTTTTTCAAAATTGACATCCTAATTTTAAAATTAATATAGAAAAGTTACCATGCAAGAATATCCAGGAAGTTCTAACCAAAAAAGAATGAAAGAGGACTAGCCTTATCAGATATTAATATAGCTACAGTAATTAAAATCACATGGAATGAATAGATAGACAAATGGAACAAAATACCATCTAGAAATAACTGCCAAAACATGCAATATTTTACAGTGAATCACTGGCTTTAACTAATAGTGATGAAAATATGGAATATTCCTTAAATGGTTTGGGGACACATGGTGAGCCATCTGGAATTTTTTAAATTATTTTATTCCTATCCCACTCTTTACACTAAATAAATTCCAGATGGTCAAAGGCTCAAATGCTAAAAATAAAACCATAATAATAAATAAGATTAGATAAAATAGTGTAGAAGAATTTGCTTTATAATCATGGGGTAGGTAAGATCATTCTAAGTAAAAGTAAAAATCATAAAAGATTGACAAACTATGTAAAAACAAATATTTTTGCAAGGCAAAACCACTATAAACAAAGTCAAAAGCCAAATTGTAATAAAATATTTATGGCACTTATCACATATAAAGGGTGCATGAATTCTTACTGTCTAAAGAATCCTTACAAATCTGTAAGAAAAGCCAAACAACCCACTAGGAAAATGGACAAAGTACATGAAGAAAATTACTTGGCTCATATACATAAAATTTTCACAGCCTCATCCAAAAAGTGATGCAAATTGAATTGATAAAGTGCTTCCATCCATCAAACTGACAAAGAACAAAAATGATTATACTACATAGTTTTGTCCAGGTTGCAGGAAGTAGGCAATCACTTATATTACTGGTCAGAGTGTAAATTACTACAATCTCAGAACAGTTTGGTAATTTCCATCCAAATGTGAAATGTATATTCTTTTGACTTAATAATCTCTTCTCAAGAGAATTTATCCTCTGATATAGTCACATATGAGAAGTGATGTGTGCATGTAGATATTCATTGCATCATTGGCTTTATAATACCATCATCCTTAGCATGTGACTTGTATCCTTATTTGTGTTTTCTGATTATCCTCAGCATTTTCACAGTGTTACACCAAGGAGAAAGAAAAACGTAAAGAGCAAAAGGTGTCTCTGGGTCAACCTAATTTTACAAAGCTTTCTTCAAAATCCCAACCAGTGATTCATCTTATACCTCCCAATGACCAGAACTGTCACAATGCCACCATCATTTGCAAGAGCTGCTTGGCACTTTTTTTATTGGGCAAGAAGGGGACAATGATATTAGATTGACAGCTAGCAGTGTGTCACAATTGCCAAATTTAAAATTTAAGAGTTTTCGCATAACTATCTGTATTTCCAATTATTTGATAGGGGGAGGAGATAAGGCTACACTGAACCTGCATTTCTGCCTGGTAGCAACTGAGCAGAGCTGACTGCTTGTGGTTGGAGCTTGTAGTTTCTGTCTCCACGCTCCCCACCACTACTAACTGTATTCTTCCACGTGCACCTTGTTGGCATTGTGGTTAGTCTGCCGTGTTTCAAAACTTTCAAAACATCAAATTCTATTTGAAAGTTCATTTGTAACTTTCAAAAACACCATTTCAGTAGAGTCATTTAATTTTCAGTTGTTTTTGCCAAATTTTACCACCTGTTTTGCTCCTTTGGTGGTAATGTTGTATTTCTGAAGTTCCTACAGTATAAGAAAGACCCAAATATAATTACGGCTTAAACAAAATAGTAGCTTATTTCTCTCTCATTTAACAATCCAAGTATACGTAGACTAGTGTCAGCTCTTCTGTTGCTCTAGTATTCTCATCACACAGTTTCCTACTCCTGCAACCACTTCTACATACCAGTCAATTGGAAAGGGGAAAATATCAAGAGGTCACAGGCATCTCTTTAAAGAGCAACTGTAACTTCTGCTAAATGATCATTAGCCCGGAACACAGATGTGGCCATACCTAGCTGCAAAGAAGTCTTAAAAGTCTAGTCATCTGCTAGATGGCCACGTGTCCAGCTAAAAATTGGTAGTTTTAGTAAGAGAACTAAAGATAAAGAAGTAATGTGACAACAGGGGAAATTAGTACTCTCTAGCATAAGAAATTTTCATTCATTATTTGTACCCGCCATCTAATTCTGAAAGGAATTGCATTGATTTACAAACTTAAGCAAAAGTATGCCAATTAAGGATACCTCCACAACACAGGGCTTTGTTTTTAAGCATTATTCTTAAATTTTTTTTTTTTTTTTTTTGTACGCGGGCCTCTCACTGTTGTGGCCTCTCCCGTTGCGGAGCACAGGCTCCGACGCGCAGGCTCAGCAGCCATGGCTCACGGGCCCAGCCACTCTGTGGCATGTGGGATCTTCCCGGACCGCGGCACGAACCCGTGTCCCCTGCATCGGCAGGCAGACTCTCAACCACTGCGCCACCAGGGAAGCCCTATTCTTAAATTTTTAAGTCCATGTTCCACCTGTCAATAAGAATATCTTGAGCTTTACTATCTGTAAATTGTATTATGAAAATAATGTATTATTGTGATTTCTGTGGTCACTATTTTGACTGAAGCAGAGGCAGTGTGAAATATTGGTGAGAGTAGATACGTTTCCATTGAAATCTCAGAATGAACACCCACTAGCCGTGTGACCTTCACCAAGTTACTTAATCTCTATGAACTTTTATTTTATCACACGGAAAATGAGGATAATAAGAACAGCAATAAAAATATTTCTTAAATCTATCTGAAAACATGTAAGAGCTTTTATAAAGGCAGTGAAGAGAAAGTAGAAAAACCAAAAGAAGTAGGCCTGAGATTTGGGGATTATTTTCCTTTATAAATTTTCTTTTATAAATTTATAGATCAATTCTAAATGCAAAAAGGGTATTTGGGAGGCTGATAAACTGTGCAGAAATTTTAGCTGTCTCACTGAGCTGGAGGAATAAAACTTGGAGTGGACTGACAATGAGGAGGAACCCTGGTAAATACCCCCAAGTTTTCAGCTGGGATCCCTGATGTCTCTACCCTAAGAGTGAGAGTAAACTAAAAATAGGCCAGCTCTTAAAATTACTGAACCTTTGAATATCTAACTCCCTGGTTGGATTAAGGGGATATACCTCTAGCCTAACTGCCTGCCAAAAAAGCAAAAATAAATCCTCTCTGGAAGAAGATAAATTGCCCAGAGCCTAAAAGTATCTACACAAAATTGTATACACAATAGCTGAGATTTAATCAAAAATAACCAGAGGTTTAGATTTTTTTAATTACAAGGAAAAAAAATAGAAACAATCTAGTATATGCAATTATTGAAATTTATCAGATAGGAACTTTAAAATAAATATGATTAGTATGTTCAAAAGATTAAATAATGAGATGGAATGCAGAACTCAATGGGTAAAATTAGCAGCAGACTAGAAAGAACTGAAAAGAGATAAAGAGAATTAGAAATGTCAGAATAAAATATTCAGCCTCAAGATCAAAGCTCAAAGAGTTAAAAATGGAAAATATGAACAGAGCATAATAATATGAGATATGGTTATAAGGTCTAACATATGCATTCCATAAGGATAGTGGGGAAAGAATGAGACAAAATAAATAGTTGAGGAGATAATGACCAAAAATTTTCCAAAACTAAAATAAGGTAATAACAAGAAATAAAATGTATAAGTCTGGAAAAAAGAAAATAGAACTTCCAAAATTTGCAGATAAATAACTGAGTATTTAGAACACTGGAAAGAATTCAGAAAAACTATTGGAATTAAATAAATTTAGCAAGTTTTCTATATCAATATACAAAGATCAATTGGGTTTCTACACACTATCAATAAACAACTAGAAAATCGATTTTTTGATGCCTAATGCATTGTACCAAAATTCATCAAATACCTCAAAATAAAACTAAGGAAAGATGTACAAGACTGATACACAAAAAAACTAGAAAATGTTGAGAAGTTTTTAAGAAGACTTAAATAGAGTGATATATCATGTTTATGGATTAAAGAATTAAGTATTGTAACAATGTCAACTCTCCCCAGACTGTTCAGTATATTCAATACAACCCCAAACAAAATTTCACCAGAGGTTTTGGGTGTGTGTGTGTGTGTGTGTGTGTGTGTGTGTGTGTGTGTGTGTGAAATTTGAGAAGTTGATTCTAATTTTTACATGAAAATTTAAAGATTTGAGAATAGCCAAGATAATCTGAAGAAGAATCATAAAGTTGAAGAACTTATACTACTGGATATCAAGACCCATTTTACGTTAAGGTACTATGGAAGTGGCACAATGTTAAGAATGGAGTCAAGACACTGACCCCTGCACAATTCACGATATAAATGACCCTGCAAAGCATTAGGGAAAGGACTTTGTTTTTTTTCTCTTAATGGTGCTCAATTAATTTCATAGGTAAGTAATCTCAACCCCTATTTTATGCCATATAATTCCAGTTGGGCTTGCAATCCAAAAATGTGAAAAGGTAAAACAATAAAATTTCCAGAAGTAATATGGGAGAATATCTTTATGACCTTCAGACAGCAAAGATTCCCTATCAGGACTCCAAAATTCACTAACCATAAATTGGACTACATTAAAATTAGGGACTTCTGTTCATCAAAAAAAAAAAACCAAAAAAACAATACAAATGGAAAAGTTTAGCCCTGGGGTAGGAGATATTTGTAATGGGTGTAATATCCTAAGAGATTAGTATCCAGAATATAAAATGCCTAAGAATAAATAATTTAAAAACACCTCAATAACAAGTGACTTACTAGAACAGACATTTCACTAAAGAAATATCCAGGGCTTCCCTGGTAGCTCTGTGATTGAGAGTCCGCCTGCCGATGCAGGGGACACGGATTCGTGCCCCGGTCTGGGAATATCCTGCATGCCGCGGAGCGGCTGGGCCCGTGAGCCATGGCCGCTGAGCCTGCACGTCCGGAGCCTGTGCTCCACAATGGGAGAGGCCACAACAGTGACAGGCCCACGTACTGCAAAAAAGAAGAAATATCCAAGTGGCCAATAAATATACAAAAATAATACCACCAAACCCATGAGACTGACTGAAAGCTAAAAGACTAACAATTTCAAGTGTTAGAGAGGATGTACAGCAATGGAAATGTAAGAGTGAAAATTGGTACAACCACCTTGGAAACTGTTCTGCAGTAATGATTAAAGGTGAACATAAGCACATCCATTAGCCAATAAGTCCACTCCTAGCTATGTACCAAACAGCAATGCACACAAATCTACGCAAAAATTCACATACAAGAATGCCCACAATAACCTCATTATTCATAATAGCCCAAAATTGGAAACAACACATTGTCCATCATAAGCAGGATGGCTAAAAAGTGCTGCATTAATAAGATGGAATATCATATAAAAGCATTCTGCAAATTCTTTCTGTAAAGAACCAGATAGTAAATATTTCAGGCTTTGAGTACCATATGGTCTCTGTCGCAACGATGCAACCCTGCTGTTGGAGGGTGAAAGCAGCCATAGATAATCCATAAGCAAATGAGCCAATAAGCATGGCTGTGTTTCAAGAGAACTTTGCCAACCTCTGTCATGTAGCAATGGAAATGAATGACCTATTGCTATGTTTAAAAACATGGATGAATCATACAATATAACGTTGAGCAAAAGAATGTATTCTGAAAGGTGAAGGAGGAGGCTACAAAGGGCATGAGGAAAATAGTAATATTCTATTTAATGACCTAGGTGGTAGCTAGACGTATTCACTATGTGGTCATTTATTGAGCTGTACAATTATGATTTCTGCACATTTATAAACACATGTACATCTCAATAAAGAATTTTATTAATTATTTGAAAGCACTAAAAGATGATTCAAGGATAATCTAGAGATGCTTTGCTTTGAAGAAAGCAATGAGGGTAGCCAGATAATATCAGATGATGTATTTTCATAACGTATTTTGGAGTAACTTTAATTTTACTTTGTGCATAGGGTACTTGGCAAAATTGGGTGGCCATTTACTGCTCAGAGATGAAATTCAAGTCATGTTTGAGGGTAAGTGTTGAAGTTATAATGAAATCTTTATGTATAGGCCTAAATAACTTCACTGTTTGTGATTCAGTTTATATCTGAGCTCTATAGTGATGCCAGGGATGGGAAGAGGGTGGTAGACGTAGCTAGGCAGTTAAGGGGAAATCAGTGGAAGGAATGGGCTAAGGGACATCTTCTTTATTTTTTATTCTTCCTCTCTCTGTTTCAATCTCTCCATCTGTCCCTCTCATTAGTTGAGACCTAACTATTATCCTAGAGTCCTTAGGATACAGAGAGTTAAGAATTCATTCACTGGGGCTTCCCTGGTGGCGCAGTGGTTGAGAGTCCGCCTGCCGATGCAGGGGACGCGGGTTCGTGCCCCGGTCCGGGAGGATCCCACATGCCGCGGAGTGGCTGGGCCCGTGAGCCATGGCCGCTGAGCCTGAGCGTCCGGAGCCTGTGCTCCACAATGGGAGAGGCCACAACAGTGAGAGGCCTGTTTACCGCAAAAAAAAAAAAAAAAAAAAAAAAAAAAAAAAAGAATTCATTCACTCATTAATCCATTCAACAAACATTTTTCCAGCATCTACTATGTGACAGGACTATTCTATCTGCAGGATATACAGCAGCAGACAAAGCAAAGTCCCTTCCCTCAGAGGATTTACATTTTAGTGGAGAGCAATGTACACTTGCACCAGAAGAAATTAAAGAAGGGTAATGTTTATCCTTTCAAAATGTTTGGATCTTCAGCATCTCTCTCTTAGCCTCTGCCTATTTCCCCTTCAGGATCAGAATTACAAACAGGGGAGGCAGAAAATAAGGTGGCTGCCTTCCTTCCCTTTTTTGGTAATAGACTTTATATTTTAGAGCAATTTTAGATTAATAGAAATATTGAGTGGAAGATACAGAGGTTTCCTGTATACCTCCTGCCCCCACACATGCAGAGCCTCCCCCAATTACCAACATCCCCCAGCAGAGTGGTACCTTTGTTACAGTTGATGAATCTACATTGACACATCATTATCTTCCTTTTTTATCCATTCATATTTATTGACTGCTGGCTAAATACTAAGCACTCCCTCCATGTCACTCAGAATATTTTTCTTCTTTCGCTCTTCCTCCTCCTTCTGTTCCTTCTACTTTTTCTCTCTTTTCTAAATCTGTCCTTTTTTCCTTCTCTATTTCTTTTTATTAAGAAAGAAAATAATAACTTCCCGCAAGCTCAACATATGAATATAATGATATTAGCATTTTGGTATATATCTTATTGCAGATATTTTTAAAGAATATAAACTATTACCTATTTATTTTTAAAACTATCCTAACTGTTTTATAACTTTTTCACTTACTCATGTATCAGAAACATCTTTTCATGCCAAGAAATATGGGTCTACATCATCATGTTAATATGTATGTGCTACTTCACTTTATGATATCTCTAATTTTTAAGCACTTTCATATTGATGAACATTTAGACTGATTCCACTTTTTTCATTATTATGAGCAATATTGAACCTCTTCATGAATATATGTTTATGCTGTCTACCAGAATGCTCAGCACATAACAGGCACTCAGTAAACACTTAGTGACTATTTCCTTTTTTCTTTTAATGAGGTCTGGTGAGGATAGAGCATAAAAAACTTCCTGGACGCTATTTGTCAAAGTAACAAAAATTGGGGGAGGGGGGCTTTTGTGAAAGGTGGTGAGGCTATTTAGGATTAGAGCTTCTCAGACTATGAGAGTGATGCCTTGAATTAATGGCCTTTCTGCTGTTACAGCTATTGACCAAGTGCTTCGGGATGAAGATCCTGTGATCAGGGAGTTTGCAGAAATAACAAACAAAATTTTTATGGAAATAGCCCATAGATTGACCTCCTCAAATATTAAACAAAGCTTCCAAAGACTGTTTAACTTAATCTACATCAAAAAATTGAAGCCTCTTTATAATTATAACCTTCCCAAGGACCTGACAGGCAGTCCTATGGGGATTAAAGAAACCAAGAATGATAAGCCATTACAGACAATAATTATGAAGACGTATTGGTAAAGAACGAAGATGTATCGGTAAAGAATGCAAGGCTCACGAGTGCCTTGGAGCACACCTCCGAAGAGGAATGATTTTCCTTTCCCTCTTGATAACTTGAGTCCGTTTGTAGATGCTTTTCAGAAGGACACTAGAAGCCTTTACTGTCTCTTCTTGATTCTCTACTCAAATATAGAAATGTGTTGCCTCTCTCTGTCTGACAGTGATTAGAAGACTTACTTCATCAAAGCAACTAACAAAATTGAAAAAACATATAAGCAAAGTGTTTGATGAGAAGCTCTTGGAGCTTGAATTAATCAATACATAGCTACTGAACATCTTCTAAGTGCCAGACACTATGCTAGATAGTGAGGATATCTGGATGATGTAAACAAGGTTCCCATCCTCAGGAAGGCCACAGTCTAGTGACACACAGTGTGGTTATTTACACCCTGCTCTGAATGCTGCCGAGGGCAGTATTTACAAAGGAAGAAATGGGGCTTGCAGGGGAAGAGGATTTAAAGCAGGCAAACTATTCCAGGTAGAGACACTGAGGCAAGAAGAGTGTTGGGGGAAGCTGGAGAGTTTGTTGTGGGTACAGGTGGTTAAGGAAAGAATAGGGAGAGCTGAGACCTGAGGGGAAGATTGTGCTGTGCCAATGGTTTTAAACTTTTTGAAATGAAAATTGGAGAGTCAACATAGTGGTTCCCATGGCCGTCAGGATCCAGTTTAACACTTCGTCCTGGTTTATAAGAAAGTTGATATATAAATGTTGAACTGCAGTGATCTTGCTTGACTTAAGGCTCCAGGCTCATCTTTCACTCATCTCACCTTACCTTCCCTCCCACCCCTGCATCCCACCCTAGCATAAACCACTTCAGCCACAGGGAATTACTTGCTGGTAGATGAAAGCCCCATTTCCTCTGTTGACTCAGATGTTGTGGCTTTGGAATGTGTCAACTTGCAGTTCACACATGTTCTCATTTCTCTGCCAGCTCGCCTTGCTGGGAGTTGGGGCAGCAGCCATTCTACCTTCCCTTGGGTCCTTCTTCAGCTTCTCTGACTTCTGGGCCAGGTGGGTTTAGTAATGTTGACAAAGGACACCAGCTTCTCCTGCAGGACAACTGCATCATCAACATCATCAGTGTTGGAGGCAATAAGAGACTGATACAGTCACATGCTTGTGGGTTCTACCTTGTCCCTGCTCTCCACTTCACACACACACTCCTTTCCCAATTGCCTGCCCTGCAGACTTTGAGCTCCAGCACAAGGTGTGAAGATGACAACTTTGCAGAGACTTCTTAACCCGCTCCCACAATTGCTTAGTCAAACCTCTGGTTGTGCCTCTCTAATTGAACCCTTATATATCTGAGATACATTTCCAGTCCTCTATTTTTCTTTTAATTGGGGTAGAGTTGCTTAACAATGCTGTTAGTTTCTGCCATACAATGAAGTGAATCACCTTTATGTATACATATATCCCCTTGCTCTTGGACCTCCCTCCCACCACCCTCTATCCCACCCATCTAGGTCACCACAGAGCACTGAGCTGAGCTCCCTGCTCTATACAGCAGGTTCCCACTAGCTCACTGTTTTACACGATAGTGTATATATGTCAATCCCAATCTCCCAATTCATCCCTCCCCTCCTCCCCCCACACTGTGTCCACACGTTTGTTCTCTACATCTGTGTCTCTATTCCTGCCTTGCAAATAGGTTCACCTGTACCATTTTTCTAGATTCCACATATAAGCATTAATGTACAATATTTGTTTTTCTCCTTTTTTTAAACATATTTATCGGAGTATAACTGCTTTACAATGTTGTGTTAGTTTCTGCCGTATAACAAAGTGAATCGGCTATATGTATACATATATCTCCATGTCCCCTCCCTCTTGCGTCTCCCTCCCACCCTCCCTATCCCACCCATCTAGGTGGTCACAAAGCACCGAGCTGATCTCCCTGTGCTATGGGGCTGCTCCCCACTAGCAGTCTATTTTACATTTGGTAGTGTATATATGTCAATGCCATTCTCTCACTTCGTCCCAGCTTACCCTTCCTCCTCCCTGTGTCCTCAAATCCATTCTCTACAACTGAGACTTTATTCCTGTCCTGCCCCTAGGTTCTTCAGAACCATTTATGTTTTTTTAGATGCCATATATATATGTTAGCATATGGTATTTGTTTTTCTCTTTCTGACTTACTTCACTCTGTATGACAGTCTCTAGGTCCATCCATGTCTCAACAAATGACCCAATTTCGTTCCTTTTCATGGCTGAGTAATATCCCATTTTATATGTGTACCATATCTTCTTTATCCTTTCATCTGTCGATGGACATTTAGGTTGCTTCCATGTTCTGGCTATCATAAATAGTGCTGCAATGAACATTGGGGTACATATGTCTTTTTGAATTATGGTTTTCTCAAGGTAATGGCCAGTAGTGGGATTGCTGGGTCATATGGTAGTTCTATTTTTAGTTTTTAAAGGAAGCTCCATACTGTTCTCCATAGTGGCAGTGTCAATTTACATTCCCACCAACAGTGCAAGATGGTTCCCTTTTCTCCACACCCTCTTCAACATTTATTGTTCGTAGATATCTTGATGATGGCCATTCTGACTGGTGTGAGGTGATACCTCACTGTAGTTTTGATCTGCATTTCTCTAATAATTAGTGATGCTGAGAATCTTTTCATGTGCTTTTTAACCATCTGTATGTCTTCTTTGGAGAAACGTCTATTTAGGTCTTCTGCCCAGTTTTTGATCAGGTTGTTTGTTTTTCTGATATTGAGCTGCATGAGCTGTTTTTATATTTTGGAGATTAATCCCTTGTCAGTTGATTCTTTTGCAAATATTTTCTCCCATTATGAGTGTTGTCTTTTTGTCTCATTTATGGTTTTCTTTTGCAAAAGCTTTTACATTGAATAAGGTCTCATTTGATTATCTTTGTTTTTATTCTCATTACTCTAGGAGGTGGGTCAAAAATAGATCTTGCTGTGATTTATGTTAAAAAGTTTTCTGCCTATGTTTTCCTCTAAGAGTTTTATAGTGTCTGGTCTTACACTTAGGTCTTTAATCCATTTTGAGTTTACTTTTGTATATAGTGTTAGCGAGTGTTCTAATTTCATTCTTTTACATGTAGCTGTCCAGTTTTCCCAGCACCACTTATTGAAGAGACTGTCTTTTCTCCATTGTATATTCTTGCCTCCTTTGTCATAGATTAGGTAACCATAGGTGCGTGGGTTTATCTCTGGACTTTCTATCCTGTACCATTGATCTATATTTCTGTTTTTGTGCCAGTACCATACTGTCTTGATTACTGCAGCTTTTTAGTATAGTCTGAAGTCAAGGAGTCTGATTCCTCCAGCTCCGTTTTGCTTTCTCATGATTGCTTTGGCTATAAGGGTCTTTTGTGTTTCCAAAGAAGTTGTAAAATTTTTTACTCTAATTCTGTGAAAAATACAATTGGTAATTTGAAAGGGATTGCATTGAATCTGTAAATTGCTTTGGATAGTGTAGTCATTTTCACAATACTGATTCTTCCAATCCAAGAAAAATCTCCATCTGTTTGTGTCATCTTTGATTTCTTTCATCAGTGTCTTACAGTTTTCAGAGTACAGATATTTTACCTCCTTAGGTAGGTTTATTCCTAGGTATTTTACTCTTTCTGTTGCTGTGGTAAATGGGATTGTTTCCTTAATTTCTCTTTCTGATCTTTCATTGTTAGTGTATAGGAATGCAAGAGATTTCTGTGCATTAATTTTGTATCCTGCAACTTTACCATGTTCATTGATTAGCATCATTGATGGTGGCATCTTTAGTATTCTATGTATAGTATCATGTCATCTGCAAACAGTGACAGTTTTACATCTTTTCCAGTGTAGATTCCTTTTATCTCTTTTTCTTCTCTGATTAACATGGCTAGGAATTCCAAAACTATGTTGAATAATAGTGGTTGAGAGTGGACATCTTTTTCTTGTTCCTGATCTTAGAGGAAATGCTTTCAGTTTTTCACCATTGAGAATGATGCTTGCTGTGGGTTTGTCATATATGGCCTTTATTATGTTGAGGTACGTTCCTTCTATGCCCACTTTCTGAAGAGTTTTATCATAAATCGGTGTTGAATTTTGTCAAAAGCTTTTTTTGCATCTATTGAGATGATCATATGGTTTTTATTCTTTAATTTGTTAATATGGTATGTCACATTGATTGATTTACATATATTGAAGAATCCTTGATAAACCCACTTGATCGTGGTGTATGATCCTTGATCATAAAACCCACCTGTTCATAGTGTATGATCCTTTCTGTGTATTGTTTGATTCTTTTTTTAATAAATTTATTTATTTATTTATTTTCTTACTTATTTATTTTTTGCTGCATTGGGTCTTCGTTGCTGTGCACAGGCTTTCTCTAGTTGAGGCGAGAGGGGGCTACTTTTTCTTTGTTGTGGTGCGCGGGCTTCTCATTGCAGTGGCTTTTCTTGTCATGGAGCATGGGCTCTAGGCACATGGGCTTCAGTAGTTGTGGCACATGAACTCAGTAGTTGTGGCTTATGGGCTCTAGAGCACAGGCTCAGTAGTTGCGGCACAGCAGCTTAGTTGCTCCGCTGCATGTGGCATCTTCCTGGACCAGGGATCAAACCCATGTCCCCTTCATTGGCAGGCAGATTCTTAACCACTGTGCCACCAGGGAAGTCCTGGATTCTTTTTGCTAGTATTTTGCTGAGAATTTTTGCATCTATGTTCATCAGTGATATTGGTCTATAATTTTCCTTTTCAGTGATATCTTTGTCTGCTTTTTAGTATCAGGGTAATGGTGCCCTCAGAGAATCAGCTTGGGAGTGTTCGTTCCTCTGCAATTTTTTGGAAGAGTTTGAGAAGGATGGGTGTTAGCTCTTCTCTAAATATTTGGTAGAATTTGCCTGTGAAGCCATCTGTTCCTGGACTTTTTGTTTGTTGGAAGATTTTTAATTGCAGTTTCAATTTCATTACTTGTGATTGGTCTGTTTATATTTTCTATGTCTTCCTGGTTCAGTCTTGGAAGGTTGTACCTTTCTAAGAATTTGTCCATTTCTTCCAGGATGTCCACTTTATTGGCATATAGTTGCTTATAGTAGTCTCTTATGATCTTTTGTATTTCTGAGGTGTCAGTTGTAATTTCTCCTTTTTCATTTCTAATTTTATGATTTGAATCCTCTCCTTTTTTTTCTTGATGAGTCTGGCAAAGGTTTATCAATTTTATTTTTCTTCTCAAAGAACCAGCTTTTAGTTTCATTGATTTTTGCTATTGTTTTCTTCATTTCTATTTATTTCTGCTCTGAATTTTATGATTTCTTTCCTTCTACTAACTTTGGGTTTTGTTTGTTTTTCTTTCTCTAGTTGCTCTAGGTGTAAGGTTAGGTTATTTGGATTTTTCTTATTTCTTGAGATATGATTGAATTGCTATAAACTTCCATCTTAGGACTGCTTTTGCTGCATCCCATAGGTTTCGGGTCATCACGTTTCACTGTCATTTGTTTCTATGTATGCTTTTATTTCTTTCATTTCTTCAGTGCTCTTAGTTATTTAGTAGTGTATCATTTAGCCTCCATGTGTTTGTGGTTTTTACAGGGTTTTTTTCCTGTAATTGATTTCTAATCTCATAGCACTGTGGTCGGAAAAGATACTTGATACAATTTGAATTGTCTTAAATTTACTGAGGATTGATTTGTGACCCACGATGTGATCTATCCTGGAGAATGTTCACGTGTGCTTGAAAAGAAAGTGTATTCTGCTGCTTTTGGACAGAATGTCCTATAAATATCAATTACATCTATCTGGTCTATTGTGTCATTAAAGCTTATGTTTCCTTATTAATATTCTGCCTGGATGATCTGTCCAGTGGTGTAAGTGGAGTGTTAAAGTTTCCCACTATTATTCTTTTACTGTCAATTTCCCCTTTCATGGCTGTTAGCATTTTCCTTATGTATTGAGGTGCTCCTATATTGGGTGCATAAATATTTACAATTGTTATATCTTCTTCTTGGATTGATCCCTTGACCATTATGTAGTGTCCTTCCTTGTCTCTTGTAACAGTCTTTATTTTAAAGTCTATTTTATCTGATATGCGTATTGCTACTCCAGCTTTCTTTTGACTTCCATTTGCATGGAATATCTTCTTCCATCCTCCACAGGATCCTCCAATTCCTAATCCCCAGAATCTACGAGTATGTTACCTTACATGGAAAAGGAAGTTTACATATATGATTAAATAAAGAATCTTGAGACAGGGAGAGGAAACTGTATTATCTGGGCTGGCCCCATGTAATCAGAAGGGTCTTTATAAGAGGAAGGTGGAAGTTAGAGAGGAAAGATTTTCGAAGATGCAATGATGCTGGCTTTGAAGAGGGAGATGAGGAACATGAGCCAAGGAATTCAAGGAATGCAAACCTAGAAGCTGAGAAAAGCAAGGAAATGGATTCTCCCCTAGTGCTCCCAGAATGAGCATAGTCCTACCGACACCTTGGTTTCAGCCCAGTGAAAGCCAGTTTGGACATTTGAACCCCAAAACTATAAGATATTAAATTGCTATTGTTTTTAGGCATTAATCTGTGGTAATTTGTTAAAGCAGCAATAGGAAACTAATATACCTACCTAGATTTCTACAAAACAAAGCAAACCAAACCAATTCATAACTCCTCACCCTTCTCCAACCCCCACCCTCCCAAAGAAACAGACATAGCAACAAGTATAGTGGACCTTATACAAATGTTGAGGGTTTTGTAAAAGGTCAGATATTCTGTGATATTTACATGTTCTTCAAAGTCCTTTAGGCTGGTGACCAAGGATTTCTTCCTCACTTTCAACCTACTACAGTAACCTCCTCCATCATCTCCTGGTTCTCTCTGCTCTTTCTCCTTCTCTAATTTTTGTCATTTTAATTACAATGTGTCGAGCTGTATTCCTCTTTGGGTTAATCCTGTATGGAGCTCTCTGCACCTCCTGGACTTGGATGTCTATTTCTTTTCCCAGGTTAGGGAAGTTTTCAGCTATTATGTCTATGACTATCATAGCAACTGAGATATCTTCATTTTTTTCAAAGAATAAAAAATATAACTTCTGAATATGGAGTGAAGTGGTGGTGGAATATATAAGGCAGGTCTCAGGAAATAATTCAAGGCAAAGGAAAGCCCTCCATAGCTGAGTCAGCTAATTACCCAGCATAGGCACATGGCTAATCAACCAGAGACCAGTCCCCTTTGGTCTCTGGATGGCCAAAGTTCTCACCAATAGAAGGTGAGCAGAAGCAAAGTATAAGACTTTAATCACTTGCTTAAGAAGGAAATCTGCCTTATTCCTTCCTGATGGTTGAATGTGGATGTGGAACTCAGCTTCAAACTTGCAGAAAATAATAATATACTATGCCCTTTGGAATATGGAAAAGCCCCTAACAGCCTGGATATCTGGATGGCTTCTCAGAGCAGGTCCTACCCATGCTGGACTTTTACATTAAAGGGAAATAAATGACTACCTATTTTAGTCTTTGCATTTATAGATCTCTCTATTGCAGTGATTTAGTCTTCACTCTAATTAATACAGCCCCTCTCCAAACTCCCAGGTCCCTAAAGCCTGAAATTACACTTTTAAATCTTTACCCTTTGCCACAAAAACAACTCTGTTAAAATGCAAACACTGTATCTCAAGAAGCAGTAGCATAATGAGGTAGCATTCAATTGTGTCTACAAATAAATGAGTCTAAAGGATCCTTTCTGGGGGAGAATGTAAAACACAACACAACTCTTCTATTCAACCAAGACATACCCCTTCCCTGAGGAAGACAATGGTCTCATCCAGTTACTGCTCTTAGCTCCAATTCTGTGACCTCTGAGTGACACGATACCCCCACTCCTTAGTCAAGTGTGGTTTCCCATGGTCTGGCCCAATATACAATGGAAAAATTCTTCCACTGGACTGACAAGAGTAAAGTTGTATTTTGATCCTTTTTTTTGTTTGTTTTGCTTTTGCTTTTAATGCTCTAGTTTCACTAGACTCTGCTGATTCCTCTTCAAGGAAACCTCCCTTCCTGCCCTCTTCCTTCACCACTTCACCAAGACATAGACAGAAAATCTAGTGGAACTATGAATCTATAGAAAGGAGAATGGTAGGAAATATTCTTCTTGGAGGTCCTTTGTCAGAGGACATGGGAACTGCAATTCTATAATATTATATTGATTGCAACTGGATCACCACTTAGAAATATATTCATGAGGCCAGAAACACCAAGCTGTCCCACAATGTCAGGGAATTTAATTGCTGATATTTTGGAGTCCTATTTCTTTACAGCTTGATTTCAGTTAATGCCTTTCTCCATTCCTTTTATTCTCCCTTTTTACCACCAGCATATATGAAATTTGTCCCAAATATGTTCACAAACTATCAGCTACAGAGGAAAGTATTCCATTAAGGGGTGTAACTGTGGCCAAGTGTAACCCCCCAAAAAATGACTTTTTAATTGAAGAGAAGGGATGAATGGAGGAAAACCCACAAGTAATAGTCTTCTGGGCCAACAGTGGCTAAAATGAACATGACAACCACTACAATAAATGAGTTTGGTAATTCACAGCGTTCTTCAGGAAGATACTGAGGATATAAATCAATAAGGCCTGATATGCATGCAACATTAATTGAATAAATCGTTACAAAACATCTTGGAGTTTCAGAGTATATTAGGTCATTCCTTGCTCTTAAACTGTTCTACACTTTACAGATGTGTTTACTGAAAATCATAAAATAACCCCAACAATGAAATATTATCTAACTACTTCAGAAAAGTTTAAAATAAGCAGAATCCACACATTCAGAGGATATTACAGGTATTTCAAACACTTGTTTTTACTAAATGAAGGAATATATTTTTAATACTATTCTCTCAAAGCATTAACATTGACTTCCAAAATTTCTTCGCAATTTTTTTAATTTGCCACAATTACAAAGTAACAGATACCTGCTTGTCTTTGTAGGTTCTATTGGTTTCCCACTCCCTTCCCCAAATTATGTTTCTATATCTAAAGCTGAGCCTAAGGAACTTTTATTGAACTCTTTGAGTAAACTCTTCCCAAGAGCCAAGCACTTTATATGTATTATATGATTTCATCCCCAACCTCTGAAGGTAATTTTTTTGTTCTCTTTTTATAGACAAAGGAATGAAAGCACAAAGACAGAGATTAATTTGCCCAAGGATACACGACTAGTACATGAAGTTCAAGGGTTCAAACCCAGAGTTCCTGCCTCTAACCCACCCAACTCTTGACTGATAAGCTCTGTTGCTTCTAATCTTATGAGGCTTATCATATGAGGTCATCACACTTTGTGGTTACAGTATCTTATTCATACAAAGATCCTGATTATCAAAAACATTTTACATCTCTTACCTTCACAACAACTTTATTCATTGTAGATAGGATATATCCCTTTTTAAGATTTTTTTAAAAATAAACTTTAGGTTTGTTACCTTTCCTAATTAAGAGCTGGTCACAGACTGACATAGCCCAAGGAGATGACATAAACTGGTTAGAACCAACAGGTCCAAGATGGTGGACATTTTGACTTCCACTAGACATTGAGCCTCAGTATATGCTCATTGTAACACATCAGCATGCTAAATGACACACCCACAGTCACCATGACAGTTCCAAGGCTGACCATAAAAAGTCAAAAAGTGGGTAGCAGCCCAATTCCTGGAAGTCCCCACCCCTTCCCCAAAATAGCTGGAATACTTCTCCCACTCATTAGCCTGTGAAATTACCCACCCCTATACCCTGAAAACCCTATACCCTGGTGCCTCTCACCTTCTGAAATGGCCCACACTCTGTCTGTGGAGTGTTTCTCTCTAAATAAATCTACTTCTTAACTATCACTTTGTCTCTCACTGAATTCTTTCTGCAACAAGAACATCAAGAACCTGAGCTTCATTACGTCCTGAGACCAGGTGTGTGATCTCAGTTAAAAGACCGTGGGTTCAAGTCCCAATCTGGGTTTTGGCTGGGTTCAAGTCCCAATCTGAGTTGCACGGTTTCAAGTATACAATTATAAACTGTTAACATATGCTATGAAAGGAAATACATTGCACTCTGTGATCTAAAGGGACCTACTATGAAAGGTGGATTTGAGAGGTTTCTTTAAGTTGAGATATGGGGGTTATAAGGAATGTAGCAGTGGAAGAACTGGAGATCACTCAGGCAGCTGGAACATGTGTGAAGGGATGGAGGCAGCAATGAGTTGGCACATTTAAGAAACAAAATAAATCAACTGCACTCCAATAAAAATTAATAATAAAAAAAAAAAGAAACAAAGACGGCCAGGGTTGATGGAGCACAGTGTGTGCAGGAGGAATAGCACAGGATGATACTGGAATTATTGACAGGGGTGAAGTCTGTGCCAAGAATTTGGTGTTTTATTTCAAGTTTAATGAGAAGCCATTGAAGAGTTTTAGGCAGGGAAATGACATCCAATCTGAGGTTTTAAGAAAGATCGCTTTGGCTGCTTTGTCAAGACAGCACTGGAGGTGAGAAAGTGTGAAATCAGGGAGACTAATCGGGCTGTTACACAAGGCCAAGAAAGAGGTGGAGGTAGTGAACTACGCTGCGACTCATGAGATAGATAAAGCATCCCAACTAGGATGTGTACCACAAACCAAGGTCAAATAGTTACCAGCTCATTGCGACCCACACGCTCCAGGAGAAGACCACTGATTAGCTGTTCTAGCAGTAACTGCATAGACCCATGCTTTCCTAAGACCAGCATCTCCTGCCAAGTTCACAAATTCGGACCAAGACCTTGCTTTCTTCTTCTGTCTTAAAACCTCCCTTTGATAATTCCAGCACCTGAAATGTGTAAGTACCTTTCGCAATTCCCCCCTTTTAAGACATTGTGAAACTCTGTGAAGGCAGACCAGCTTTCCATGGTCTGCAGGCTTCCCTCTGGTATGTGGCAGCTTTGACAGTAACGTGGGCTGTGTGCTATCAGGGAAAACAGAAAGAAGTGGATGGAGTCAATGTGTATCTTAGACATAGACTCCATAGGTCTTGAAATCGAACATAAGGGTAAGAGAAGCAAGGTGATAAAGATCAGTCCCAAATTTCTGCTATTTCAACTCTAAGAAAATAAATCTGAGGAACTGATATAATATTTAAGAGCAGATGCTTTGGATCTGGTGAGACAGAAACTGACTCCTTACCCTGTGACCCAGTTGTAATTTTGGGAAAGTTACTTGCCTATTACAAGCCTCAATTCCCATAAATGTGAAATGGGGGAACACAAATAGAACCCCTGTCCTAAATTCATTATAGGACTAAATGAAAAAACTATTATAAAGTACTTGGCACAGTTCTTAGCATACATCCAACAGTAAATGCTACTTACCGTACTGAAGGATATTCACAAGCACAAATTCTAATAGGCAAGACATTTAGTTTAATATGTTACCTGCATTTTTGTCTATAACAACTTAATTTTTATCACAAGCCCTCCCTTTTCTGCCTGGTAACAGAAACGTCTTCTCAGTTAATTCAGGTTGCTACCCCAGCTTCATTCTGTGGGTCTGATCTTTAGGGGCTCATGTGGCACCAAGCCATCAGGTGCTTGGGCAGGGGGCACAGAAGAGTGATGCAGCTGGTCCTGAGCCAGCATCTCCACAATGTCATCTCTGAGACTGCCTCATGTCTGTTAGGTGTTCAGTCATTCCTCCTGATGGGGAGGAAAAACTGCTTCCTCTATCCTTCTAGGTTTTTTTGACTGGTCTAATAATTAAATTGACATTAGACAAATTAAGAGGAGAAAATAAAATGTTAATTTCATATGTACAGGAGTTCATAGAAATGTGAAACTCGAAGAAATGATCAAAGCAGGCAGCTTTAATAAGTTTTAGACAAAGAAACAATAAATTTGTGAAGAACTGACAAGACAAAGAAACTTAGGCTTGGGTACTAATTATTGAAAAAACTACGCAGAGATACCTAACTTCACAGCCCTGAATTCCCTGTCTCTGGCAAAAGGAGGTCTCTCTACCTCCTAACGCAGGAAGGGTAACTTTCACATGAGAGATTTATTTTCTGCTTTCAGGGGGACAGAGAGGAGGGTCGGAATGTCCTTTCTGCACCAGCTGTTTCTCAAGTAACTTCAATTAACAATAATCAATATGCCAAAGTGATATATTTGGGGGTGGCCTGCCCTGAACCCCATCAATCCATTAGGTCACCACTGCGCCCTGTTCATTCCCATGCCAAGATCTCATGACACTCAGCTCTCTCTGCCACTCATGCCTCTTTGACATATGATAAAGAATCAGTTCCTGCTGCTAACCACCACTGTGAGAAATTAGGTAGGGCTGCCTAAGGCGTTTTGCCCTTTATGCTCTACTGTTCCCACTCCATGTTGGGCCAGGGAAGGTCTGGGGTCTTACCAGCTTCCATGTACTTTCCTGGGTCTATAAGGATGGGTGCGAGGCTCAGGTTCTCTGTCACAGATCTGCATTTCTCCCTCTCTCCCATGGAGGGAACTTAAGGGACGGGTGGCTAGAACCAGAGGTTCCAGTTCTCTCTCCTCCACTGAGAAGACAAGCTCACCTGGCCTGATGGATGAGACAAAATTATGTCCTTTCATATCTTTTATGTCCGGAGCTCACAATTTAATTTTTGTTTATTGTGTTCTATTCTGTTATGCCTTTCCTGAGGGCACTAAGTTGTAGCTGCTATTGGAAGGAGGGAAAAGATCATAAAGCTCGGGGGATATTGAGAACAAAAAAAATTGGTTAATTATCAAAATATTATCCCGTTATATAGTTATTATCATTGTTCATATTTACTGTGAATTCGTTGATTTAAGGAGGGTTTATAAAGTTGTGAATAAGCACTTAGGCTCTGGAGCCAAATCGCTTGGGTTCAAATCCTAGCTCCACAGCTAATTATTTCTTTGGGTGACTATGTTTTTAGTGCCTTGATTTCCTTATTTGTCATCGAGATGATCATGGTACCTTCCTCCCAGTGTTGTTTTGCGTGTTGAATGATATAACAAAGGTAAAATGGTCAGAACCGTGGGCATAGTAAATGCAGTAAAAGTGTTTGCTACTATGACTATTAAGCTTGTCATGCTCTTCTAACACCTGGCACAGATTCACTGAACATATGGGAATTGGTTCTATAACTATTGGGAGAAAACAAACCACTGTGTCACTCCCCAAAGAAATATGGTATATGAATCCATAAGATGGGACTAAAATCTCTGTTCTTACCAGCATTAAAGTCAGATACGAAGCATAAATTTAAACTATTTAACTAAATACAGCTTGAAAAGACTCCTCATCGTCATTTATTTGTTCTATTTTTATTCAATTAAGTATATGTTTACTAGCACTAGCCACTGCACTAGAAACAGGAGGCACAGTTTAGATTTCATGGTTCTCACAATCTCCTGGAGGAAGACAAACATAAATAAACTGAGAAAGAAAAAACAGCCCTGACAGCTTCCCAGCCTTTCATGGTTCACAGTTCCAGGTGACCAAAATGATACTAAGTCTGTGCTAAAACAATAAGGTTCATTCTCTGCTCTTTCTCTAAGAAATTCTATAAGTTTTCCATAATCTTGACACCAGTGACCAGACAATAGAGAAAAATTTGTCAAATCCAGCCGTGCTCTACCGGGGAGGATGAAGGAGTACTATTCTTAAAACGATCAGATTTGAAAAGAAGACAGATTTCCAGATTCATTACACACATTTTGGCATAGCTTGTGGTCCATTTGAAATGTTAAGCTAGCTGTGGCTTAGTAATATTTAGTAGACCACAGGGCCAGTCTAGTTAATGTAAAGTATCTGTGCCCAAAGTGCTGAGATTTAACATTAACAATGTGAAAAAGAAGAATGAAATATTGCCATCTGCAGCAACATGGATGGACTTACAGATTATCATACTAAGTAAAGTAAGTCAGACAGAGAAAGACAATATTATATCACTTATATGTGGAATCTAAAAAAATAATATAAATCAACTTATTTATAAAACAGAAACAGACTCACAGACATAGAAAACAAACTTATGGTTACCAAAGGGGAAAAGGAAGGGGAGGGATAAATTAGGAGTATGAGATTAACAGATACATACCAGTATATATAAAATAGATAAACAAAAAGGATTTATTATATAGCACATGGAGCTATATTCAGTATCTTGTAATAACCTATAATAGAAAAGAATTTGAAGCTGTACACCTGAAACTAACACAACACTGTAAATCAACTATAGGTAAATAAATTTTTAAAAAAATAACTGTGACTTGTGAAGTCATTTAAACTGCTCTGAGCTATACTGCTTGTTTGTAAAATGGAAGAGATAACATCTATTTTGCAGGACTATAGTGAGGATTAGAAGCAATGCATGTACATCTCTTAATATGGTGTCCGGCACATGGTAGGGACTCAAGAATTGTGTTCTACTCTGAATGCTTGTAGGGTACTGGGTAATGCCACATATACCTCATTTAATCCCCAGGGCATCATTGTAATATAGGTATTATTAGCATGGTTTTGCATTGGAAGAGACTAAGACTCAGAGTGAATTGTTACAGACCCTTATATGCTCTGATATGCTCACAGGTCACTGTAGGGAAACATACTTGCTACATAAATGAAACAGTTCCAAGTAGCATTGTGGCTCCAGTGCAAGCACAGCATTAGTCCTCTAAAAACTTCAGAATGCCTCACTTGGCTTAACTCTTCCTCAGACCCTAGAGAGACCCAAAAACTAGCTCCCAAATCAACCTCCTGGTGAATGGGTCAAAATGGACTCTTGGAGTTGGGGGCAAAGGGAAATATTTTCTTAGGGTTTTCAGCTCACATTACCATTGAGTGTTTACTGTATGTCCAGCACTGTTCTAAGTGCTGGGGATACAGCAGCAAAAAAAACCCAAAAAAAACCCTCGCCTTGATGAAGTTTATATTGTAGCAGAAAATAGGAAAATAGACAGTAAACAAAATAAATAAATAAAAGATAGACAATGTTGGCTGACGGGGTGTATTGTAGGGAAAAAAAATAAAAGTAGGGAAGGGGGAGAAATGTGAATGAGAGTGAGCTGTTCCAGCAGCCTCTTTTACTCTGCAGGTGCCTAGGGTGTAAAACCAGAAAAGGACATCTCAGTACTGGATGTATCAGAGCAGGGCTCATTTGCTTTTTCCCTACCACAGAAGATTATGGCTAAGAGAGCTACTCTTCTTGGAGTTGCTTGGATGAAGAATTTGAGCCTACCTGCTTGAGAAATACAGTGGCATCAGGCGACTGTGGACATTCAGGATGGAGGCTTTGCTTACGTGGGTTGGTAACTTTCTGTTATTGCTAAGGTTGTTTACTTTAGGTGGCCCAGATAACTTGGCAAGCATACTACTGGAAGGGACAATTTGAGGGCACTCTCCTTGCAGAGTCACCTACCAGTTCAACAAACACACCATGCTCCATGCCAGGCTCTGTGCTGTCCCTGGGAACTCTCTACCCATATAATTTAGTTGCCCTATCAAACCATTTAAAGGCAAGGAGAAGTCGAAGGAAGAGAGTACTTTATAAGGCAAATAAATCAGTTCATGCTATACTGGTGCATACCAGGATTCAGAGATTTTATTTTATGATTTGAAATAAAACAGCACTTTCACATTTATTATCTCATGACCATTTTTGTTATAAAAGATATTTACAAAGCACATTGTAAACTGATCCCTCAATTGCCATCAATTAACTTTCAGTTTCTTACCTCATAATACTGGTTTTGAATTATTTACCTTTATACTGTCTGCTTTGCTCTCTCTGCAGCCAGTGACTTTCACCTCCTTATGACTTCAGTCCCCAGTCCCACAGCAACACCCTGGATGTTGTTATCACCAGGAATTACCCCACCACTCGTATAAACACAAGCAATCCTGCTTTGGGACCTCAACTTCTTATCTTTCCAAAACCCTGACACCTTCTGTATTAGCTGTTAAAAGCTGCCATAACAAAGTACCGCAGAATGAGTGCCTTAAACAACAGAAACTTATTTTCTCACACTTCTGGAGGCTACAAGTCCCAGAGGAAGGTGCTGGAAGTTTTGATTTCTTCTAAGGCATCTCTCCACTGGATTAGTCAGGGTTCTTCAGAGAAACAGAGCCAATAGGATATATGTAGATCTGTACAACAGGAGATTTATTGTAGGAATTGGTTCACATGGTTGTAAAGGCCAAGAAGTCTCACTGTCTGCTCCCTGCAGGCTGAAGAAACAAGACAGCTGGTGGGATAATTAGGTCTGAGCCCAAAGGCCTGAGAACCAGGAGCTCCAACGTTGGAGGGCAGGAGGAAATGGATGTCTCAGCTCAAAAAGAGAGAGCGAGGGCTTCCCTGGTGGCGCAGTGGTTGAGAGTCCGCCTGCCGATGCAGGGGACACGGGTTCGTGCCCCGGTCCGGGAGGATCCCACATGCCACGGAGCGGCTGGGCCTGTGAGCCATGGCCACTGAGCCTGAGCGTCAGGAGCCTGTGCTCCGCAATGGGAGAGGCCATAACAGTGAGAGGCCCGCGTACCACAAAAAAAAAAAAAAAAGAGGAAAATTCACCCTTCCTCTACCTTTTTGTTCTATTCAGCCCTAAATGGATTGAATGATGCCCACAGGCATTAGTGAGGACAGGTCCTCTTTACTCACTCTATTGATTCGATAGTAATCTCTCAAAAACACTCTCACAGACACCCCCAGAAATCATGCTTTACCAGCTATCTGTGCATAACTTAGCCCAGAAAAGTTGATACCTAAAATTAACCATCACAGGGGCTTCCCTGGTGGTGCAGTAGTTAAGAATCCGCCTGCCAATGCAAGAAACACGGGTTCGAGCCCTGGTCCGGGAAGATCCCACATGCCACGGAGCAACTAAGCCCATGCGCCACAACTACTGAGCCCACGTGCCACAACCACTGAAGCCTGTGCACCTAGGGCCCGTGCTTCGCAACAAGAGAAGCCACCGCAATGAGAAGCCCGCGCACCGCAATGAAGAGTAGCCCCCGCTGACCACAACTAGAGAAGTCCGCACGCAGCAACGAAGACCCAACACAGCCAAAAATAAATTAATTAATTAATTAACCAGCACAGTTGCTTTCTCTCTGTGTCTTCACATAGTCTTTCTTTTGTGTGTTTCTGTGTCCTGTCTCCTCTTCTTATAAGGGCATCTATCATATTGCACTAGGGCCTGTACTAATGACCTCATTTAACTTTAATTAACCTCTTTAAAGATCCTGTCTCCAGATAAAATCACATTCTGAGATCCTGGGAGTTAGGACTTCAGCAGCCGAATTTGGGGGGACACAATTCAGCCCATAACCTTCATTCCTACTACACTTGGTCTTTCACTTTAGTAGGACATTCAGACTCGAGCCCATCCTCTCACATCTTCATTTTCTTCTTTGCATGGGTAGGACTCTTGTCTTTCATTTCAGCCACCCTGCTAACAAAAGCCACAGTTCCACCATCCCTCTTCCATTGAACCCATCTAAGAAACACATACCATGGATCAATTCATCTGTTGTACCTCCCTTCTCTGCTCTCAGATTGACATTGCTCCTGGAGAAAAATCACACAAGCACATCCAAAATGGTGCTACTGCACATGGACAAGTCATGTTCTGTTAGAAATTCATGCTCCTCCACCCCAACTAGACCCTGGGGCCCCAGGCACTCCTTACAGCTACTTCCTACATTTCGCACTCTCCTGAAGTCTACTCTTCTACCACTTGCCACTCATTCTCAACAGATGACTTTGCTCTCTGCATTGAAGAAAAAATAGGAGCCATCACCCAGGAAACCACTCAACTCCATGCTCCTGATCCGTGAACATTTGTTCCTATTCCCATTCTTAACCACCAATCTACTTGACTTGGAATCAATTTTATTCCAAAATTCATGCATTCTATTTCTATTGGAGGGAGGGGGTAGCAGAGGTGGTAGGAGAGAGGGAGAAAGGAGTTAGCAAGATTATTTCTAATCTGAAGTCAAGCATAAAAATAAAATATTGTGTTCATGTTTTAATGCACAGTTTTGTATTTTATTCATTCTGTTTTAGGAGCTTTGATATAAAATCATATCCTATCAGGATTAAAATATGTAGGTTTCTTCTTTCTTAAGAAGCTATCAGAAGGTCTTATAAAAGTTACAAGTCAAATTTGAAAACCAACACTTAGGAAGTTGAGCAATGTTTGCATATGTGTAAGATATGCACTTGAAACAGTTATCTACTGGGCCCTGGAACTACTTATAGGTCCAACATCTAAGCCTATTAGACCAGGTATCAATTGTGTAGCAGTTGGATGAGGATTCCAGGTGTCCCTGGCCCATCCCTCCAGGCCTCTCCTTCCTTTTCAGCTCTTTCCGCACCCTTTGCTTTTCTTAAACTTATTTTAAAAAAAAACAACAGAAACTTCCATTCTAATATTTAATAGCTCCTTGTACTCAGTTTTCTTAGAGGTGATCACACATAAATCACTTTTTATCTCCAGTATAGCCATCAGCTTAAAGATATAAATATGAAATAATTTAACTCAATTATTATGTTAGAAATGAAAAAAGAATCTGAAAAGAAGTTTAGCTGCAAACTTGGAGGAGTTTTTAGATTGCATACATGATATTTTATCAATCACATATTTTTTATAGTCAAAATTTATCTTCTCAACCAAGAAAAATGATTCTTTTCCAAACATTCACCATGCATTATTGCAGATCTACATATCACTAACATATGAAAAATCTGGCAGTCTTTTCTAAAGTCAATTTCAATATCCACCACATTTTTTACTGACTTTGTTTTTTATTCCAAAACTTCTTTCCATCTGTTAATTTCCCTTCAATATGTACACATTCTGTGCTTATTTTTAAGGCTACATCCTTGTAAGGAGAGCCTTAAAAAAAAAAAAAAACTCAGAAGTAATGTTTCTGATTGTCCTTCCACACCTGGTCAAGGAGAGATCCCCAAACTCCATACACAGATTCCTCATGTTAATACCACTGCACTGTCCCTAGTGCCTTTCTATTTTCAAAGGCCTTACGTGTAATATCTCATTTTACTGTTACACTAACAGCATGAGATACATTCTAATGAATGAGGAATCTGAAGTCTAGAGAATCTAAATGAGTTGTGCATGATGAGGTAGATAGCTGGTGAAGAGAGTTAAATCTTTTAACTCCAATTTCCAAGGTTCAATCTACTAAATTCATGTTTCCAATTTGAACTTTATTATAATTATTATTTTAAAGTGTGGTGATGCCTTTACCTGTCAGACTGTTAACTGATAAAGAGGCATAGTCTGAGACTCTAAACATCCAATAGGATATCTGGATAGTCTATCACCTTTTCTTGAAAGCTAGAAAATCGACAATTATGTGTTGAAGAAAAACTTTATTTTGCTATCCTTAGTCTCCTAGAGCAGCTCTAATGGAGGACAGAAGTATATTAAGTACCTGCAACTCAACCTTCAGCATATATAAAGCAGCCAGAAATGGGTTAGAACTAAAGATCCTAGAACCAGAGAATGTCAGAAAGTAGAAATAGTACCAACCAAGTCTTATGTATACTTATCAGACGCTTTCACTTTTCCCAGCTCTTGTTTCCCATAAATTAACACAAACTATCTGACATTTTATTACTTCCTACACGAGCGTGATACCAAGGACAGAGCCAGAGGGCTGCCATTCATAAATCTCTATTATCACCTCTAAGGAGATGATGACTTCTAGGAAACCATTATAGGTCATCATTTCAGAATATTATCCTAGTTACATGCCTAATAGACAAGTCATGAGGGATTTCCACACATATGCCAAGCACAGTGGCCTACTGACATATATTCAACTTAAGGGAAGACAAGGAAGAATTTATTAATAAAAAAATAATAATAAATCATAATATACTTGATTAAGGACTCTTCCATTTACAGTGAAATTATATTAGTTTCATTTACAGCAATAAAAGCACTAGAGACTTGGCATTTTAGTTCAGGGTTCTTCTACATGAAGGAACAGAGACGGTGACCTTCCTGCAGGCAGAATGGCTCTGAAAGAGAGAGTTCAAGGGGCTAAACCCAGCAGGCTCAGTTCTTTACCCCAAATGCTACTGGGACTGCATCTCTCACTCTCACTTCCTGGTCTAGGTTAAAGTGCAACTCTTCTACTTCCTTATAACTTCAATTCTGGCACTGCCTCACCATTACCACAATGCCACTGACTGCCACCAATGCCTATAATCTGACATAACAGCACAGGCAATTGTGTCTATGTGACCCACTCATAGGACTACAGGAAAAATCACCCAAATGCCTGCCCTCTTTTGGAGTTGTGCCTTAATCTTTTCATGAAGGAGAACATATGTTTTAAACAGTGTGTAAAAGAGTTGTACCTACTGACTAGATGAGTAAAGCACAATTTACACCTGAATGAAGAGCCAATACATCTGGAACCCCAGACACCTTCTCTCTTTAATTTCAACAAACAAGCTGCCCAGAAATTTCCCATAGTAGTAATAATCATCCCAATGCTATTCTCTCAGGCTGTGTTATCACGAAGTCAAATACAAAGGCCTTTACAGAAACAGTAACACCTTTGAAAGTGGCACAAATACGGAAAACACTGATGCTGTCATCTTTGCCACTGGTGATCCCTTCTCAGGTAAAGCGTCATCTAGTCTAAATCCTCTCCTATGTCCAATTATACTATTTGCCTGCTATATACAGCTGACAAGAGTTATTCCACTCCTCAGGATCCCATTTCCACACCCCCATACCCTCAGTTTGGGCTGATCATTCTCACCAACTGCATCCATGACAGTCTGAATTTCATCAGTCTGAACTCTTCATCCAGTTCCTGCCTTTGAAATCTAGCAAGCCTTGATCCTCCTTGTTCAATTATCCTCCTGTTGACAGCCTTTCACCATATTCCCTATCTATGGGAAGATTTTGTTGGCACTATCCCTGTTGGTCTTTTCTATATTTGTATAGTCCTAGAAGGATCTCCCACCACCCTGATTTGCATTGACACAAAGGCACTTTAATGGAAGAGATGATTTTTTTTTTCTTCAAATGGAGATGAGAGTGGTACCTTCAATGTAACTGAATAAATGATATTTTTTTCTTTCAAAGACATTTTTCAACTTTCCTCTGTTCTGCTAATCTGACTAAAAATGAAAGAATGTTTCAGAAATTACAATTCTTAGTAGTGAGCCTACCTACTTTTATAACCCAGCTTCATAAACAAATTTTATCTGAGTCATGTTCTTCCCCTTCTTTGAAATAAGACATTTGATTCAACTCAATTTATACAATACTTTCATGCCACTCAATTGCTGGCGGTATATCAAGTATAGGTGTATCTGCCTGTCTACACGCCCCAGGTCCAATCTATCATATTTAGCCATATTTAGTAATGTTAGCTATATTTAATTTAAAATTATTTATCATAATTTTAGCTTCTAATATGTATCTTTTGAAAATATTTACACTATTTAAATGCTTTTCAAATATGTATTTAAATTAGGTGATTACATAAAGTTTGGGTAATTATGATAGGACTTTGCAGAAGCCAAAGCCTAGCTGTTGGGAGAAATTAAACATCCCTAGCGTTAGGCTACTCTGTATCTGACATACTTAACTCTGCTTACCACAAACTCCTGTCTTTCCTTTCTATTATTCTTTTTTACTATTTTTATCCCACATCAATTGACACTTTTATTGAGCACTTTCCGTTTCAAGGTCCTGTGCTAGGCACTGGGGATATCACCATGAGTGCAGTATGTATTCCCTTCCTCCAAAGAGTTTAAAGGGTAATTTAAAAGACAAGACAAATAAGAAATTAAACAATACAAGAGATAATAATAACTCAGTACAAAATAACAAGCAAGGCAGAACATAAAAAGTTGTCATGAGTTAGGGAAAGGGAGTCATAGAGAGAACTGGGACTTCTGAGAACCTGCTTTATGGTGGGCTCTGTACTGGGTAGTTTTACAATTTAAAGCATCTCTAATTGGCAAACAAATTTTGTTAATCAGCATTACATAACTAATGCTGCTTCCTTGAGTTTTACCTATTTGAGACTTCAAATTACTGATTGTAATTGAAAATAGTAATTTAATGTAGGAATTTACTATTATAATACGTTCCTATCTAGCTGCTACTATTAATATCCTCATTTTATGAAAGAGAAAATTGAAGCTCGGAAATACTAAGTAATTTGGCCAAGGTCAAATATCCAATCGGTAGAAAAAGCAATTTTTTAAATTCTAGACTTTATGTAAGTCACACAAAAATTTAAGAGTATCTCAAACCCACACTCTGGAATAGGAACCAGATGACTCTCCCTGTAGCTAAGATAAGCATAAATATAAGTAGCATCACGCTAAAAGACATGAAGCAGAATGATGATATGAATGTGCAGTACTCCTTACTAAGATACTGGCCAAGGAAGCCATAACTCCTAGCCTGTGTGAACAAGGGAACCAAATCTAGTGTGGTCTGGTCAAGTTTATGTACTTTCCCTGATCCTTAAACTCAGCAGTTCTCACATCCAGGGAAGGTTTTTTTTCTTTCAGGGCTAGTGGGTGAGGTCAGGTACTATGGGGAAAGTGATTAATTCCTGGGCTTCACCCTTCATTTTTGATCTAGTGATCAGAAATGAAAACTAATCATGGTAATCTGTTTTATTTTGATTTGTAATCCATTCAAGTTATCTTGATGTTCACTGCTGTTTAAGAACAGTTGCTCTAATGCATGTTTCAGGGCAAAACAGATTAGGTTTGGCTTTGGCTTAAGTGACTCAATAAAGATGACTTACAGTGATTTATCACTTGATTTCTAGGGCTGTTTGCTTACTTCTACCAAGAGCTACAAGGTGCACTGCCTTAACCTAAGAAAGGTTCTCTTAAACAGAAAAGTATACTTTTGAGCCTATATTTTTCTCCCCAGCTGTGCTTTCTTCCAGGAAGATCAAGTTTTGCTGCTAAATGAGTATGTGTGCAAAAATACTCTCTGACAAGAAGCTTATGCTTATGTTCCATATATATCAGCTTATTTGTCCCTGTGGCCACATTTTACAGTCATCATATTCCATACTTTGCTGATTAAGAAATATACAAATGAAATCACTTTCTTAAGGTCATTCTGCTGAGTTTATATATGCTGGAGCTGAGTTTCAAAACAGCTCTGTCTGACTCTAAATCATCCTCCTTGGATTCTTCCCTCTTTGTCTTCATTTTCTCTCCTGCCCTATTCCCTGTCCAAGTCTTGGACCCCATAATATTAACCACAAGCATAGGACTGAAGACGTTGTCAACCTTGGTGTTAGGGAGATTTCTAAACAGACTTTCTGCTCATATATGAGTGTTTGGAATAATTTATTGATTTAATGCATACTAAAAAGACCAACAAGATTGTTGTTTGGTAACCTCAAGTTTCGTTATAGAGATTATGCATAAATGTTGTCTACTCCTCATTCATTCATTTCACGCTTATCCAATAGTATGCTTCTGAGACCAATTCTGACATGTGTAATAACATGCAATCTATTTTTATAAATGAAATATTATTATTCAATGGTAGTAATAACTAAGACATCATAGTAAATGACTCTGATAATAATAAGCAAAACTGTCATCTTCCTAAAATAGTATAAGATAATCACTTTTAACCAATCCCCTGCCACCTGGAAACCCCTATTGTAACCATCATCATCATCATCATTGTAAAGATTAAACACCTTCCTCGTCTTCACTTTATAAGTCATCCTGTAACATCCTTCCTGTGAGCTTCATACCACTGTTGAGTTTGAAGTCTCCCTGTTCAAGAAAAGTTTGCTTCTCACACAATAAAGTATTAACATCAAGCAAAGCTCTCTGAATTTTATTTCAACAGTAGATAATGGGTACAGTGATAATTCAGATGTCAAAATAAATGGGTGTGTCTTTGAGACTAAGTAATTCCTTGGAAAGAAAGAAAAAATCACTTTACTATAAAACAGGGATCATACAACAACTTTAACTTTTTAAAATGTTTTTCAATTGAGACATAGTTGATTAACTTTAACTTTTATCACACCAGAAAATGCTAAGTTTTGTGCTTTACAGGGGTTCATTTTGTTCTCTGATGAGAGATCAAAGAACATTTGATCCCCCAGCACCTTCAGAAATCAAGCCAACAAAACTAGTTCACAAAGTTTCATATAAACAAATGGAGCTAATCTTCAGACCAATTTAATTAATCTATAGATAAAATCCACAGTAATCATAACTATACCATTTTTCTTATTATATGTAACATTTTCATAAACTTATACTTTCTAAAGCAATTTCAAAACTTTTTATTATAACTTCTTCCTAATTGCTTCTGTATTACTCATGGACCAATAAGTGATGGGTCTCCTCCTCTTGATGATATTCTGGGGTTGCAAGAGATAGTGAAATTAAAGAACACTTATTTTAAAACTTACTGGAAATATCCTAAATTTTACAGATGTACCACTGTTGTCAGTCATTTAGGAGTAGAACTGGAAAAGTTGCAACAAAGGAGCTCACTCAGATGTAAGCTACATGAGGGAATGTATCTCTAATGCTTAGAACATTACTGGGCTCACAGTAGGCACTCATTTACTAGATTAATGAATGAAAAGTACATATTAATATAGTTTAAGATACAGATGAAAGATATCATGTGCATTCCCCATGGTTATAAATTCCAACCAGATCCATGAACCTTATCTATTTGCTATTTTGCCTATTTAATATGTCATCCAACTCGGCACACTGGCAATGTGTGTGTGTGTGTGTGCGTGTGTATGTGTGTATGTGTTTGCCATGTGTGTATGTGTATGTGTGTGCTCTGTGTGTGTGTGCATGTGTATGTATGTGTGTGTGTATTACAGTGAAGTTAACTATTTATGTGTCTGCCTCCTCTGCTAGGCTCTGCACTCTGTCTTATAAATCTTTATATCATCAGCATCTAGCTCAGTTCCTGACATGTGGTAAGAATTATGAAATATTTGTTGAACTCGTCAGCTAAGATTTGAATAAATCAATTAACATCTTTCACATTTTTTGTCTCAAAATAAAATAAGTGGGTTGATCAATAGGTGATTCTCAGTGGCAGCAGTACTTCTACATAGGATCACCTGGTAATGTATGGAGACAGGTTTTTTGTTTTCCTAATGCCAGAGATGTATCACTGGCATTTATTGACGGAGTACCAGGCAAGCTAAATACACTGCAATCACTAAGATAGTCCCACGCATTGAAGAATTGCCCTGCCCAAAATGTCATAGTGAGGCCATTCAGAATTTTAATCCTTAATGTCCTTTCAAACTCTAAAATTCTATAATTCTAAGTGGAAAGTAAATTTTGAAAATTATTGTTTTAAAATGCAGGCATGAGTATCAAGGTAACATCAGCTAATAAGGTTCCTGTTTTGCTTCCTATTTGCCTTTAGGTATGTTCCTAGCTGGCGTATTTCTCTCAAGTACAGTATATGGACTCTATGAGTGAAATGGCCAGCTTTTCTGGTGAGAACCTCAAACTCATGTCCTTGTTCCTCACGGATCAAAAACCAGCCTGGGAAATCTTTTTGGCCCTTGTACATCAACCCAGTTCCAGCTGAGAGAATCTGGGAAATGGAACAGGGCCAAAAGGCTCTCTTATTCTCCCAACCCCCCCAAAATTTATCAAAGCCACCAAGACAAGGAATCTCCCTCTAATGAGTCATAAAAGTGATGATCCGTATTCCTCAAGCCTCCTGCTCTAGATGGAAGGCTGGTGGTAATTGCTGCCATTTTCCTGGTGACTTACAGTTATTTGTAACTTGTGCAACTGATGGAAACTCAGAGATGCACGATAAGCTCTTTTTTATTTAGCTTCTTTCATAACAACCCTTTGATTTTCCTGCTCCTGGGGTAATATTAACAGTGTGAGTAACAGCAACCTTGCCCTTTTGTAAAAGAACACCAGGTAGAGGAACGACTCAGTGCCTGTGGTTAGATCCAACTTTCAAGTCTATGTTTCTCAACAGTGCACCCAAGGGTCAAAAATCTGTGCAAATCACAGCCAAACTTTGTCATGGACTCCTGTTCTAATTTTTACCTATTTCTTAGCTCCCAGATGAAATGTAATCTTTTATTACCTAAGTTCTAGAACATTTTGGTTTTATTATTTTCCTGATCAAAAATTTTAGTTCAGTTTTATTTTTTAAAATTTTATTTGTTTATATATTCATTCATTCATTTTCTTAGTCTTAGCTCTTTCATCCATTCACGTATAATTACCCCCCAAGGTAAAATATGTATACAACTTGGTATATATCCATTCACATTTTTCTCCCAAATTAAAATCTATTACAGATTATATCAATCCTTATCACCACGTTTCTCATAGCCATTATCTTTCCTTAATTAACAAGTTCTGAGAAACCAATAAGTCGTTTGGGTTATACCCCTCTTCTCTCTCCGGGCCCAAAATATGTGAAGGTTCTAACGGGAAACTATAGCTAGCATATGGTTCTTACTTCAGGATCATTCCACTTAAAATTGTCCATCCATTCCCTTAGATAAGACATCTCAATGGACTAATGACTAACCATGCCAGGCTCCCATGTAACTGTGGTGTCATGCATTTGGTATCTTTTTTAATTTGAGGGGATGCTGTGACTCAGCTATGACCATCAAAGGCCTTAACACAGTCAAGCAATTTGTAGCTGAGCTTAAATTGAACGTTAATTACCAACAGCATAACCATAAGGGGTTAATTAGTCAATTCTTGTAAGATGTAAAAAATGTAATTATAAACTTGCACACATATTATCATCAAACGAAATTATCTTAGCAAGCCCTCTTAACCTTTAGCTGTACATATTGTACAGGTATCCACCCTGCTTCTCGAAAGTTTGTTTTATGCCACTTTGCCTTTACGAAAGACCTACAAAAGTACCTGTCACTAACCAAAAGAAATACAAAGAAGATTTTCACTTTTATAAAGAAAGACAGGAAGTGAAAATAGCGTTCAGCATTTGTTTTGCAGGAGCCCTTAGAGAGGCAGCACGCACCCCAAGCAGAGAGAGTGGCACTGGCAAGCTCCTTCCCTGGGAACTATACTCAGCATCTCAGCATCAAGCCACCATAGCTCTGAACTGTGTCTGTGAGCATCTGTGCTTCATCTCTATTTATTTTGTGCATCCATTAGCAAGGTAATTGCTTCTTCCCTTTAAGCCATTGGCTTATGAAAGATTTCATAGGAATGCTCTATTTCTGAATAAGGGGACCTGTATAAGTTTATCTTGCCAAACCCCCAAAACAAAACTCTATAACAACTCATACAAAGCCTAAATAATGTTAATTATTCCATAATTTATAACATATTTTCTCCAGTTATAATCTCAACCAAACATATTCTAGCCTAACTCCTAATTAAATGAAATTTTAAAATATTTCTAAAAGTTAAATTTAATGGGCTAGAATTTTTTTTATTCTCTAATAGGTTTAACATGACCCCTCCCAATACTGACACAGCATTTAAAATTTCAAGATTTTTATGGAAAGGAATTTCTTTAGATCTGATTTAGTTAATGTAGCTTAACAATTAAAACAAGGCACCGAAAAATGCCTAGATGAGTTTATAAAACTTCATTAACACACAGGACTGGTCCTAGTCTTTCTATTAATTTTTAATAAAATTACACATGCAAGTATCTGTATCCCCTTGAGAATGCTCTCCAGATCAGTAAAAATTAAAAGGAGCAGGAATCAAGCACAATAATAAACAGTTCAAAACGCCTTGCCTAACCACGCCCCCACGGGAGACGTCTATAATCAAAATTAAGCTATAACGGAAAGTTTAACTGTTATATTAACTTAATGTTAGGGTTTGTAAATTTCGTGCTCGCTACCACAGTCATGCAATTAACCCAAATTTTTAAAAATTTGTCATAAAGCATGTTTAAGATAATTTAATGCTAGTTAAGTTTTAATTAAAACGCTCCAACTAAAATTAAAACAACCTACAGGGGCTTCCCTGGTGGCGCAGTGGTTGAGAGTCCGCCTGCCGATGCAGGGGACACGGATTCGTGCCCCGGTCCGGGAGGATCCCACACACCGCGGAGCGGCTGGGCCCATAAGCCATGGCCGCTGAGCCTGCGCATCCGGAGCCTGTGCTCTGCAACGGGAGGGGCCACAACAGTGAGAGGCCCGCGTACCACAAAAAAAAAAAAAAACAACCTACAAAAGTGACTTTAATATTTCTGGTTAAGCTAAGCTACAATAGCTAAGATTCAAGCTAGGATTAGATACCCCATTATGCTTAGACCTAAACTCAAGTAATTAATATAACAAATTTCTTGCCACAGTACTACTAGCAATAGCCTAAAACTCAAAGGACTTCACAGTGCCTTTTACATTCCTCTAGAGGAGCCTGTTCTATAAGTGATAAACCCAGAAAAGCCTCACCACTCCTTGCTGATACAGCCTACATACCACCATCCTCAGTGAATTACAGTAAGCACAACTATCAGCATAAAAACACAAGGTCAAGGTGTAGCTGATGGGTGAAAAGAAATGGGCTACTTTTTCTACTTTCAGAACATTGAAAATTATATGAAAGGCTTTATGAAGCCAAAGACTAAAGGAGGAGTTAGTAGTAAATTAAGAATAGAGAGCTTAAATGAATCATGGCCATGAAGCATGCACACACCATCCGTCACCCTCCTCAAATATTAATTTCATATTTATAATTAACACATGAGACAAGTCAATGTACAAGATAACATACTGGAAAGCGTGCTTGGACAAATCAACGTGCAGCTTAAGTCAAGCATATAGTTGCAACCCAGGAGGTTGCATCTTCAAATGACCACTTTGAACTAAAGCTAGTCCAAACTTAACTAAACTTAACAATTGTATTTAAATTAAACATTTTTTTACAAATAAAAGTATAGGCAATAGAAATCTTAATGGGTGCTCTAAAGTACTATAAGAAAATGATGAGACAAGCATTTAAAGTATTAAAGAGTAAAGTTTACCCCTTTACCCTTTGCATAATGAATTAAATAGAACAATCTCAGAAGGAAGACTTAAGTCAAATACCCCAAAACCACATGAGCTACCTAGCAGGCAGTTTAAAGAACACACTCAACTACGTGGCAAAACAGTGAGAAGATGTATTAGTACAAATGAAAAGCCTACTGAGGCCTGGTGATAGCTGGCTATCCACAATAGAATTCCAGTTCAACTTTAAATTTACCTAAAAAAAAAAAAAGTAAGTCCTATGTAAAGTTAAATGTTATTCAAAAAGGTACAGCTCTTTAGACATAAGAAATAACCTTCCTTAGAGAGTAAGTATTAATAAATCCATAGTTGGCTTAAAAGCAGTCTTCGGTTAAGAAAGCATTCAAATGCAACAATTTTAATATCAGTAATAAAAATTGACTCAATACTGAATTAATCAACTAATAGAAGAGAACTGTTAATAACAGTAACAAGAATTATTTTTTTGTAATAAGCTTAGATGAGATAACTATTGATACCTAACAATAAATTTAACCTAATAATTAACTATTAAATCAAGTGTTAATTCAACACAGCATGTGCCTAAGAAGATTTTTAAACATAAAAGAAACTCTGCTAACATAAACCCTGTCTGTTGACCAAAAACTCTACCTCTAGCATTTCTAGTATTACAGGCATTTCCTGCCCAATGAAATATGTTTAACGCTGCAGTATCCTGACCATGCAAAGGTAACACAATCATTTGTTCTCTAAAGACTTGTATGAAAGGCCACGCAAGAGTTTTACTCTTACTTTCAATCAGTGAAATTGACCTTCCTGTAAAAACAAAGGCATAACAAAGTAAGATAAGAAGAACCTATGGAGCTTTAATTAATTAATCATCCAAATACAAACGTTTTAACCAAACTGAGGAATAATAAAAATTTAAATGGATTAATAATTTTGTTTGGGGTGACCACAGAGTATAAAAATAATTTCAGAGTGGTTTAAATTTGGACCAAAGTAGTCAAAATACATTTTGTCCCTTATTGATCCAAAAATTGATCAACAGAACAAGTTACTCCAGGGATAACTGCAATCCTGTTCAAGAGTTCATATTGACAGTAGGGTTTATGACCTCAATGTTGGATTAGGACATCCCAAAGGTGTAACCCCTATTAATGGTTCTTTTGCTCAAAAGACTAGTATCCCACATGACCTTAGGTCAGACCGGAGTGATCCAGGTCAGTTTCTATCTATTTAATATTTCTTCCAGTATGAAAAGGCAAGAGAAATAAGGCCAACTTGACAAAAGTGCCTTCAACATAATAAATGATATAATCTAAATAATTTCTATCAACCCTGACCAAGAACAGGGCTTGTTAAAGTGGAAGAGTTCAGTAACAGCATAAAACTTAAACCTTTATAACTAGAGGTTTAATTCCTCTTCTTAACAGTATGTTCAGAATTAATCTTCTGTTAATTGTTCCTATTTCACTTGCCATAGCGTTCCTTTATGAATCAAACAAAAAGCACTGGGTTATATATAACTTCATAAAGGACCAAATATTGTTGGTCTCCATGGTCTGCTTCAACCCACTGTCAATGTTTTCAAATTATTTATCAAAGATATAACCTCACACACGTCAGAATGGCTATCATCAAAAAGACAATAACCAGTGTTGGCAATGATGTAAAGAAAAGGAAACACTTGTACACTGTTGGTGGGAATTCAATTGGTGCAGCCACTATTAAAAACAGTATGTAGGTTCCTCAAAACATTAAAATAGAACTACCATATGATCCAGCAAGTCCACTTCTGGCTATTTACTGGAAGAAAACAAAAACACTAATTTAAAAAGATATACACACCCCTATGTTCATTGTAGCATTATTTACAGTAAACAACTGCCATTTGCTACAAAATAAATGGACCTATAGGGTATTATGCTAAAGTGAAATTAAAAAAGAATATTTGGATATTTTTGTTATAAAACTGGTCACTAAAATTAGCTCTTATACATTTTTAAATGGCTAGGGATCAGCAGGTGTGTAAATGAATTCATATAATGTTGATTATAGAGGAGTTTTGTCATTTTTAAATTTGTAAAGGTGACATGAAACGTGTTTATAAATAAAAACAGCTACATAGCAAAAAAAGAGGTACAAATTTTCAGTTGTAAAAACATGTCATGGGGATGTAATATACAGCATAAGGAATATAGTCAATAATATTGTAATAATTTTGTATGGTGACAGATGGTTACTAGACTTACTGTGGTGGTTGTTTCATAATGTATTTGATTGTCAAATCATTATGTTGTACACCTGAAAGTAACATAATATTGTGCATCAACTATACTTCAATTTTAAAAAATGGGAAAGATGGAAAATAGTTATTAGTCAAAGAAATTTTATGACCATTAACATCATCAATATGAATTTCACTATGCATACCATATCCATTATTCAACAAATTTAGGTGTATTATTCTTATTATCTGTATCAAGTTTAGCTATTTATTCTCTGATCAGGATGAGCTTCAAGTTCAAAATAGCCCTGAATTGGTACACTCTGAGCCATATCACAAACGATGTCATATGAAGTTGTTGCACTAGCGATTATTCAATTAACTGTACTACTTATAAATGGATCATTTCCACTATCAACCCAATTATTACTCAGTAATACTTATGACTAATTTTTCCATCGTGACCACCAGCCATAATATGATTTATTTCTACCTTAGCAGAAACCAACCGAGCCCCTTCGTTATTAACAGAGGGAGAATCAGAATTTGTCTCCGGTTTTAACGTCAAATATGCAGCAGGCCCCTTTCCCTATCTTTTCCAGCAGGATATGCCAACATTATCATAATAAAAATTTTACCTCTCTCTCCCTCTCTCTCTCTCTTTTTCTCTCTTACTCCTCTTCCTCTCCCTCTTTCTCTTTCTCTGCTATGTGAGGACACAACAAGAAAGCAACCATCTGCAAGCCAAGAAGACAGCTCTCACCAGAGCCCAACCACGCTGGCACCTTGACCCCAGACTTCCAGCCTCTAGAACTTACGCGGGCCTCTCACTGGCGTGGCCTCTCCCGCTGCGGAGCACAGGCTCTGGACGCGCAGGCCCAGCGGCCATGGCTCGCAGGCCCAGCCGCTCCGCGGCATGTGGGACCCTCCCGGACCGGGGCACGAACCCGCGTCCCCTGCATCAGCAGGCGGACTCTCAACCACTGCACCACCAGGGAAGCCCTGACTGTGGATCTTGATGTTTGAATATGTTTTAACCTTGCACAATGTCTGTACTAACAATGTATGGGTTGTCTGATAAATATTTAAAACTATTAAAAAAAAATTTACCAAAAACTGTTTTCTGAGGAACATTCTGCAATCCCTATATACCAGAAAATTATACAATTATCTTTATTATCAAAACCCTTCTATTGGGCTTCCCTGGTGGCACAGTGGTTGAGAGTCCGCCTACCGATGCAGGGGACGCGGGTTCGTGCCCCAGTTCAGGAGGATCCCACATGCCGCGGAGCGGCTGGGCCCGTAAGCCATGGCCGCTGAGCCCGCGCGTCCGGAGCCTATGCTCCGCAACAAGAGAGGCCACAACAGTGACAGGCCCGTGTACCGAAAAAAAAAAAACCTTCTATTTTATTTTTATGAACTCAGGCATCTTACCCACAGTTCAGATATGACTGGTTTATGCATCTCTTATGAAGAAATGTTTACTCTAACACTAGCCTCATGTACATGGCATATGTCAAATACCGTTACTATAGCAAGTATTCCACCACAAAGAAATATGCCTGATAAAAAAGTTACTTTGATAGAGTAAATAATACAGGCTTAAACCCTCTTATTTCTAGACTTTTAGGAACTGAACCTAGTCCTAAGAAATCAAAAATCTCCGTGTTACCATATTACATCACACTCTATAGTAAAATAAATCTTCGAGCCAATACCCCCAAAATGTTGGTTTGTATCATCCTCATACTAATTAATCCTCTTATCTTTATTACTATTTCATTTACCATTACTACAGATACCATAATATTATATTAAGCTCACACTGATTAATAATCTGAATTGGCTTCAAGATAAATATAATTAATATTCCAACCCTAATCAAAAATTATAATTAGTAACATTAAATCCATGACGCATCCACCAAATATTTCCTAACACAAGCCACTACTTCTATACTTCTCATAATAGCTATCATTATTAAAATAATATATTCTAGTCAACGAACAACTACTAAAATTTTTAATCCAACAGCATCTTCTATTATTACAGTGGCCCTTATTTATAAAACTTTGACTTTCCCCATTCCATTTTTGAGTACCCGAAGTTACACAAGGTATTCATTCCGTTAATATGAAGCTCAGTCTTATCAACATGACAAAAACCTGCACTCATGTCAGTTTTATATCAAATTTCATCATCAATTAATCTAGATATATTCATTATTGCTATAGTATCAATTACAGTTAGGATACTGAGGAAGGCTCAACTAAACACAACTGCAAAAAATGTTGGCCTATTTACCAATTGGCCATTTAGGCTGAATAGCAGCTATCATGATCTATAACCCAACTTTTATAGCTCTTAATCTATTCATTTATATTATGTTAACATTCACTACATTTGTATTATTTACAGTTCATCCATCACAACACTTCCACACATATGAAACAGAATACCTTTAATTACTACCATAGTTCTTCTAATTATATTATCCCCAGGAGGCCTCCCACCAAAAATAGCAGCATTATTATACCAACATTAATACCTATTGTAGCATTACTTAATCTACATGATTAATTTATTCTATCTAACGTTATTCCTATCAGTAAATAAAAATAAAATAACAATTTGAAAATATAAAGCAAATTTTTTTTTAATCTCTATCCATTACTGTATCAGCATCAATATTGCCCCTAACGCCAATATTATCAGTACTGGCCTAGGGATTTAGGTTAACATAGACCAAGTCCCTTCAAAGCCCTAAGCAAGTGTTATCTACTTTGTTTCTGAGACATGGATTGCAAGACTCTACCTTGCATCAGCTGCATGCAGATCAAACACTTCCATTAAGCTAAATCCTCACTAGATGGGTATGCTTCCATACCATGAAATTTTAGCTAACAGTGAAATACTCTAGTCAGCTGGCTTCAGTCTTCTCCAGCTGCTTAGGGGAGAAAGGTAGGAGAAGCCTGGCAGAATTAAAGCTGCCTCTTTGAATTTGCAATTCAATCTGTTATTCACTATAGGGCTTGGTAAAAAGAGGATTCAACCTCTGTCTTTAGATTTAGTCTAATCCTTACTCAGCCATTTTACCTATGTTGATAAACCTCTTATTATTCTCAACAAACCATAAAGATATTGGCATATCATATTTACTATTTGGTGCTTGAACCAGAATAGTAGGAACCTTCCCAAGCCTTCAATCCATACTGAATTAGGTTAAATGACAGCTTTATTAGGAAATGGTAAAATTTATAATGTTATTGCTTACACATTCTAATAACCTTTTTTTATAGTAATATCTATTATGATCAGGAGCTTTGGCAGTTGATTAGTAACATTAGTCATTGAAGCCCCTGATATGGTAACTCCTTGAATAAACAATGTAAGCTTTTACATCTCATATCATCACTTTTTTTTTTTTGGTTGCACCAGGTCTCAGTTGTAACAGCCAGGCTCCTTAATTGCAGCACATGGGCTCCTTAGTTGTGGCACGTGAACTTCGGCATGCATGTGGGATCTAGTTTCCTAACCAGGGATCGAACCCAGGCCCCCTGCATTGGGAGCATGGAGTCTTTTTTTTTTTTTTTTTAACATCTTTATTGGAGTATAATTGCTTTACAATGGTGTATTAGTTGCTGCTGTATAACAAAGTGAATCAGCTATACATATACACATATCCCCATATCTCCTCCTTCTTGCGTCTCCCTCCCACCCTCCCTATACCACCACTCTAGGTGATCACAAAGCCCCGAGCTCATCTCCTTGTGCTATGCAGCTGCTTCCCACCAGCTATCTATTTTACATTTGGTAGTATATAAAAGTCCATGCCACTCTCTCACTTTGTCCCTGTTTACCCTTCCCTCTCCCCGTGTCCTCAAGTCCATTCTCTACATGTGTCTTTATTCCTGTCCTGCCCCTGGGTTCTTCAGAATCTTTTTTTAGCTTCCATATATATGTTAGCATACGGTATTTGTTTTTCTCTTTCTGACTTACTTCACTCTGTATGACAGTCTCTATGTCCATCCACCTCACTACAAATAACTCAATTTCATTTCCTTTTATGACTGAGTAATATTCCATTGTACGTATGTGCCACATCTTCTTCATCCATTCATCTGTCAATGGACACTTAGGTGGGAACACGGAGTCTTATCCACTGTGCCACCAGGGAAGTCCTCTCCCATCATCACTCTTACTTGCTCTTGCCTCATCTATAACTGAAGCAGATGTTGGAACAGGATGAACAGTATGACTGCCCTGAACTGGTAATTTAGCTCACAATGGACCTTCTATAGATTTGACTAACTTTTCATTACCTTTAGCAGGTGTCCCATCAATTTTAGGTGCAATCAGTTTTATTATTAGAATTATCAATATAAAACTACCAGCCATATCTCAGTATCAAACACCACTATTTGTTTCATCCATTCTAATTATAGCTGTACTATTATTACTTTCACTCCCAATGCTACCAGCTGATATTACTGTATTATGTATCTTTCCTTCAATACTGAATAATAACCTTGCTGGGTAGAGTATCCTAAGTTGTAGGTTTTTCCCTTTCAGCACTTTAAATATATCATGCCACTCCCTTCTGGCTGCAAAGTTTCTGCAGAAGAGTCAGCTGATAGTCTTATTAGGGATCACTTGTACGTGGCCCTTTGTTTTTCTCTTACACCCTTTAAAATTCTCTATGTATCTTTTGCCATTTTAATTTTGATATGTCTTGGTGTTGGTCCCTTCGAGTTCATTTTGTTTGAGACTCTCTGATTCATGTACCTGGAAATCTGTCTCCTTCTTCAGCATGGGTAAATTTTCAGCCATAATTTCATCAACTATATTTTCTCCTTTCTCTCTCTTCTCCTTCTAGTACCCCTATTATGCAAGTGTTAGTAAGCTTGATGTCTTAGAGGTCCCGTAAACTATCCTCATTTTTAATTTTTTTTTCTTTTTACCGTTCTGATTGTGTGTTTTTCGTTATTCTATCTTCCAGATCCCTTACATGTTCTTCTGTATCACTTAGTCTGTTATTAATTCCTTCTAGTGTGTTTTTCATTTCAGTAATTGTATTCTTTAGCTCTGACTTTTTCCTTTCTATATTTTCTAGTTCCTCGTTAAAATTCTCACTGTGTTCATCTCTTCTTTTCCCAAGTTCAATTAGCATTCTTATTACTAATGCCTTGAACTCTTTATCTAATAAATTATTTATCTCTGTTCCATTAAGTTTTCTTTTAGGGTTTTTTTCTTATTCTCTCCCTTGAAACATGTTCTTCCGTCTTCTCATTTTGTTTAACATTCTCTATCTCTACGAATTAGGTGAAAAAGTTACCTGTCCCAGTCTTGAAGGAGTGTCTGTGTGGAAGCATTCCTATGCAGTCCACGTGTACTCAGTGGCTTTGGTGGGAGAGCGGCTGTGTTAGAAATCAGTGATCTCTTACAAAGTAGGATTCAAAGAGTTTTCTGGGATTCAACTAATCTTGAAGAGAATGTATAAACAGTGGAACATGTTAATTAAGGACACATTTGACTTGGATTTGTCTTTATTTTGTTGGACTTTTTAAACTTTCATTTTACATCATCCTTGGCCGTTGTCACAGCCTGTTGGGATTCATGATCTCTGTGTATAAGCAGATAAGTAAATAGATGGAACTGATAACTTAATTATAGTCCCAGAGAATGGGTAAAGTTCCCAGCCATTCCTCAACTGAAGGGTAATTCTGCCTCTTCTCATTTAGGAAGCAGGCAGGAGTGTGAGAACACCTACTACAGAGGAATACATCAACATAGGTACATTGAATTCGCAAGAGGCATATCCACTTAGAAATTCTCTTCCCTAGGAAATTTCTTAAAAACACAACGACATCCTCACACTTTGAAGTTTTTTAGTAAGATCACCTCACAGAAGACCAGTAACACCCTGAACAACAGTTCACTCCAACAATGTTGTTTCTCTAAAGCAGGGGTAGAGCTGTAACCAAATCTGGTCCCATTTGTTTTGCACAACTTGCAAGCCAAGAATTGTTTTACATTTTGAAATGGCTGGAAGAAAATCAAAAGAAGAAGAATATTTCATAACACATGAAAATTATACAAAATTCACATTTCAGTGTCTAGAGATAAGTGTCATGGGATTACACCCATGCCCATCAATTTTCTATGGCTGTTTTCACACTACAGCATGGTGTGGAATAGTTGCAACAGAGACTTTATGGACCACAAAGGCAAAATATCTGCTATTTGGCCCTTTGCAGAAAAAGTTTGTCAACCTCAGCTCTAGAGCTCATGTGAGGAAAGGAGGCGCCGAATCTCCCTGGGTATGTACAAAATGAGCATCTCTTTACAAGCTTGTATGGGCATCTTTGTATGCAGTTATGGGGATTGTACAAGACAAGGAATAGAGAAGAGAGTGAGCTAGCAGGGTCGAGGTGCTTAGTCCCAACATTCCTTCAGGAAATCAGTTGTCATTCCTCTCACTGATGCACCCACTTTTAAACTACCTCCTAGAACCTTGAAACTACAGGATCTGGGAGAAGAATAGTCGAATAGTGTGTAGGGAATGTGGCCAGGAATCAAGAGTAATCTTATGACCAACGAGGGATGCCTCCTTGGGGTGCCACATGCTCTAAGCTAAATCGTTCTTCCTAATGTTCTCTCTCACCCAGCCGTACTCCAGAGAACATGGAGGAAACCATGTAAAAGAGTGTGGAAAAGAGGGGCAATGAAGCAGGTAGTGGCCACTCCCCCAGCCAGGTCCTGGGCATCTGGCATTCTGAAGATGAAAGAGGTCTTTGCAGAAAGATGCAGCAAGTAAAAACTAGGCAGAGGTGTCCAGGAGAGGGACTGGGGTTAATAAATGGGTCTGTTACAGATGAAATATACTCCTGCAAAGGGAAGAATTGGGAAGAGTAGCCTTTTTTACCTTGTGGAGAGAGACAATAGCATTAGAGGTCAAGCTAGAATTGGGTGTGTTCTGCTCATCCTTAGATGAATAAAGCTATAGGAATGGTACTGCTTCCTAAGGAAGGTATCCAGAATCACTATAGTTTGAGTAGCATTAAAAACTAAAAAGAGCTCTATGTAAAATGAGAGGAGATAAAAACATGTGATCCGAATTGCAGCTTAGAAAATTTAGTGAGCCTGTGATTAAAAAAAAAAAAAATTTTACCTACAACATACATTTACCATTTGGTAATTGCTAACTACATGCCATGTTTACATATGCATATATATAAGTGTATAGATATAAATACATGTGTATATATATATATATATATATATATATATATATATATATCCTCTAAGCCTTGTAACAATTGAGCAAGATAGATAGTATCCTCATTTTATTAATGAAGAAAACAAGAATTGGAGAGGTTCAATGACTCACCCAAGGCCACACAGCTCTAAGTGACTGAACTAAGATTTGAAGTGTCTCTGACTCTCCACTTCACCACATTTACTTTATAGATGAGCATCACCACCTCCAAGAAACATAAAAAGGCAATTCCTCCAGAATTAAATATATGCCAGTTTATGCTAAGTATTACCTGCTTAATGAGGGGACTCACTGAGTCAAATAATTGAGGTATCATCATTTTAAGTGATAGAGGAATATGGCTGGTAGGGAAACAATTTTTAGAAACTTCATTGACCGGGAGTTAAGTACAGTTTATTTAGTCTCATCACCAACATAATTTTACCTGGTGCTAATGGATCAATTTATGGAATTTGATCTTTTCCATGACTACACACTGACCAAAATCAAAGAAATACAAATTTGAGAAATCTAGGCTTTTGACCACAAAGGTCCAAAGAGAGGATAAGAGGAAAGAGAGAAAACCCATCTTCACTGCTGGGATATCTCAATTAAACAGCTAGTTTTCAACAGTATTGGGGGGCTACTATGAGATACCCAGAGAAGAATAAGAAATGAGAAATATAAGGTAAATTTTGAATAACACATCATAAAATGGAGCAGAAAACTGCAGAGTCATCTATCTGGGACAAATGCCGGAGTCCCAGGCCAAGAGTCCAAGAGTGTAAGCAGTAGATTGGGTTTACTAGGACTAAAGGGAAAGCAGGGATTGGGCAGCCAAGAGACTAGAGCAGAGCCCCACCCTTGGCAGGGAGCTGATGGTGTCCTCACTTGCTGGAGGACTGGGAAATGAGTTCCTCTTTAAGAGCAGCTCCTCCCATTTTGCAATAATCCCCCCTGGAGTGTTGGTTCAGGGAAGCATTTTTTCTTTCAAACTGCCCCAATATCTTGGACAAGACTTAAACCTTCAGAAGAACAGAAGATAAAGAAAAGGTAGAAAAAGAAAAAAAGGATGATACTTAATGATTGTGAGAGGGAGGAGAGTGGGACTGGTAAATGGAGAAGGCGCATGCTATATTTATACCAAATATGGCCAAAATGAGAATGACGTATAATTCAAGTAGATATTTTTTATTTTCTGAGAATTAAGGATTATGACTTTTGTCATCCAAATCTACTTCTCTGCATATCTATGTGATTTTGTCTAAAAAGAAAAAAACAGAAAAGTAATAGTCAGGTCTAAAGATATTGTCAGGAATAGGAAAAGATTAGTAAACATAATTGTTTTTAGAAGAGAATGGAGGTTGAGGGTAGCAGCTAGAGGGAAGAAGTTGTTTTTAGATAAAGAGACTTGACTTTTCTTTTTAATTGAGAAGGTGAAGAATATTATTAGGGGAGAAAAGAGGGTGACTTCCTGGCATACCAAAACACAGATATAGCCAGACCTTATTCCTCAAGGCTTATGTTAAAGTAGAAAGAAGAAATAAATGTGTATTTATATGTGTGTGTGTATAGGCATTTATATACATACACATATATATTTTTTTCTTCCTTCATACATACATAAATGTTTGTGGGTATAAGCGTGTGTATATGTGTTTTAGTGGTGAATCTCCTCTTTCTCCCATTTACTGTCTCTAGTACAGAGTAACTGACAAAAGGCCAAAGGCAAAGAAGACAAATATTTTGCCAGATCACCAGCCTCTTAATTTTGGAGAGTTGACTGAAAACAAAGTGTTTCTTTTGGGAGGAAAGAATATTCTCTTTAGAAATTAAAGAGAAATGCAAAGTATAGTTAATAACTAAAAAAAAGTTCTGATCTATTTTCTTTTAATATTGCTTTTCTTGGTGCAAAAACAAAGTTGCTTATTAAGTCAAAAAGTGATACCAAAAAAAAAAATCCAAAAATGAGTCTTCAGCAATACTGTTGCTGGAAATGTTCCCTGGGCCTTTGCACAGGCAACCATGGTGAAGAAAGTGGCCATCATTGGAGCTGGCATCAGTGGCTTGGCCTCCATCAGGAGCTGCCTGGAAGAGGGGCTGGAGCCCACCTGCTTTGAGAAGGGCGAAGACGTCGGGGGCCTGTGGAAATTCTCGGTGAGTGGGACGCCACTGCAATAGACTGGGGAGTGAAATGGGAAGTGTGAGAGCACACTGCTTGAACACAGCCTTCCAAACAAGCTGTCGTGGCAGTTACACTCACTCTATGAAACACAACATCAGAAGCAGGTTGGAAAGTAAGTCCCTTACTTACTTCAAAAGTAAATGAGGTAGTGGGCTGGTTAGTCTCTGTGTACAGAGCTCAACTCCAATAAATCATTAATAAGTGAGCCACTTGGGGATAAAATACATGCTCAAATATTGGTTAGGTTTATGTAATGGAATTACATGAGTTATTCATTTAAAAAGCAACGGCTCTTTCCATTCTTTTGTTGGGGTTCTGGAACATCCTCTTAGTGATTCAGACCACAGATTTTAAGATTTCAGGTGCTGACTTTGGTCTTGCCAAAAACGCATAATTCATGAGATAGCTACGAGAGGAACCAAGAATAGGACACACTGATTTGAAGTTCTTCAATGACTTTTTACTTCTATGCATTTATATTGAGGACTCCGTCAGCAGACATGCTTGTAAGCTGACGTTAAATCACTTCCTGCGTTGTCTGACAAGCATATCATCCGGTGTGCGGGCTGCCTTGTGCCCCCAACTCCCTCAGTGTCTCCAACCTTAGGAATGCTATCTGGCTAAGCCTACTCCTGTTTTCTTCTTCTTCTTCTTCTTCTGATAAACCATTAACACATATGCAAACACAGGAAGATCATTAACCCTTTTTAAGCCACCATTTCCTTCTCAAATGCAAAATTAGTATTAAACTTTATAACTTAATAAAAGGTTGTATTTAAGGAGACAGTGTTTGTGACAGCTCTTTAAATATTATAAAGATATGAGAATTATTCTTATTAATGTAGATATTTTCTAGGCTGTAAAGAACTCTTCAAACCATGCAGTATCTTTTATAACATTGTGGAGCCCAGCGTGTCACTGGAATGTGCTGACAGATCTTCAGATTAGCACACTGATGAATCTTAGGGCTATTTTATTGAGCACTTTCTATATGCCAAACACCTTTCCCATCTAATTCAGTCTTTATAATAATCCTATAAGCTAGGTATGAGTTTTTCCCTTTTACAAATGAATCTGAAGCTTAAAAAGAAAAGAAAAAATGATAAATGGCTGGTAAATGGTAAAGACAAGACCCCAATTCAATCTGACTTGTCTCTCCAGCCTGAATTCTTAACCTCTTTTTAAACTACTGGGTGACATTTCAACAAGTGGCTTATTGAGCAGGCAAGTCTTCTACACAGTGATCTTAACCAAATCCTCATATTCAAACTTACTTTGCGGACTTCCCTGATGGCTCAGTGGTTAAGAACCTACCTGCCAATGCAGGGGACACAGGTTCCAGCCCTGGTCCGGGAAGATCCCACATGCCACAGAACAACAAAGCCCATGTGCCACAACTACTGAGCCTGCGCTCTAGAGCCTGCGAGCCACAACTACTGAGCCCATGTGCCACAACTACTGAAGTCTGTGCGTCTAGAGCCCATGCTCCGCAACAAAGGAAGCCACTGCAATGAGAAGCCTGCGCACCAAAGCAAAGACTAGCTCCCACTTGCTGCAAGTAGAGAAAGCCCATGCGCAGCAACGAAGACACAACACAGCCAAAAATAAATAAATATAAAAAAATAAATAAAAACTTACTTTGCAAAGCATTGCTGAAGAAAGACACTGCTGATATAGCTTTTGAGAGCAGCTGCCTCTCTTGTTATTCAAGGAAGACTTTAAAAATTTGAACCTAGCATCATAGAGTGATAAAACTACGCAGCTGCAAATATGTGCTACTCTTCAAGAAAAAGAAAATTTACCCCAGAGGCTGCAACCTCAAACACAGAAGCTGAAGCCTTGAGACACAAATGCTTATTACCAGGTCTTGAAACCTAATGAAACTTGCCCTGCTGGATTCCAAAATTGCTTGGGACTGGTGACTCCTTTTTTCCTTCCATTTTCTTCCTTTTGGAATGGGAACATTTGTAACTGGTACCCTGTGCCTGTCCCATCACTGTATTTTAGAGGAAGACAACATGTTTCCTTGTTTGGTAGGTCCAGAAATGGAGAATTTTATCCCAGCGTGAATCATACTCAATCTCATTCATACCTGATTTAGATGATGAGATTTAGGACTTTTAAGCTGATGATATATAAGTTAGATTTGGGACTTGATTTGATGTTGCAGTGGATTGAAACTGTGGGGATGTTGGGCTGAAGTGAATGTATTTGGCATGTGGGATAAATGTGAATCCTTAGGGGCCTGACAGTGGACTGTGGTAGGCTTTTCAAACAACGGCACCCTCAAAGATATCAGGTCCTGATTCTAGCACCTGTAAATGTTCCTAATAAAGACAAAGGATATTTACAGACATGACTAAATTAAGAATTTTGAGATGATGAGATTATCCTGGATCATCTGGGTGGGCTCAAGATGCCATAACATAAACCCCTAAAATAGAGAGGCAGAGAGAGATTTGACACACAAAGATAGAAAAGAAAATGCGACCTCATCAGAAAGAGAGATTTGAAGATGCTATGTTGTGACCTTGAAGATGGAGAAAGGGGACATTAGCCAAGGAATACAGGTGGCCTCAAGATGCTAAAAGAGCCGAGGGACGCTGGCATCCACCAGAAGCTGGAAGAGACAATGATTCTCCCCTAGAGCCTCTGGAATGAACATGGTCCTGCCAGCACTTTGATTTAGGCCCAGTGATACTGGTTTCCAACTCCTGGTCTCTGGGATCATGAGGGAATAAATTCCTGTTGTTTCAAGCTGTCAAGTTTGTGGTAATTTATTACAATAGCCTCACGAAGCTAATAGAAACTAATATACTTGGTTATTCGGAGTTTCCAAACTATTTCACCTCTGTGAGAGGACTTAAAGATTACAAATGATATTGTGACTTGCCGTGTTTCTCAAATACCTCTGGAGTCTGTAGCAGTACACCTAGAATTCACATCATGGGATTATATTATAAAATCAGGTTAAATTTTGTATTTTCATTATCTTTAGTTTCTAAAGACAGCACTTTACATTCTCTCAACTTTTTTTTCTTTCAGAGAGATCCAAATATTAGCTATGTGTAAAAAGGGTAAAGTGCAGATAATTCAAACTTTTGTAGCTGTTTCCTATAGCACTTTCCTATAGCCCTTCTAGTTCTTTCTTCTAACCCCAATCTAAAGGCAAGAAGATGTATTTCCCTCACCTGCTCTGATCGCTGAGAAAATAAAAGTACGTTGTGACTAGGATGCAGGTCTAGGGGAAAGGTTTTTCTTTCTCAGGAGTCCCCCAAACAATATGTGAGTAAACTGGATTTTGGCCTGAAGTGTCATGAATAAAGTCTGTTTTTTTCTGGTCATACAACCCATTATTCACTTCCCCTGATTTTTTTCTAGCCTACGTATCTATTTGATCTTTAATATTTAGTCTCTCCTTGTGTTAATTATAATCACTATCAAGCTTCCTAAACTCACCCAAAGCTATGAATCCCTCCACCTCTGCACCCCAAATGCACACTAGCAGAGTCAACAACCCAAGGGAGCAGCAGAAAACTCACGCCATATTTCAAGATCACATTGCTTTCTGATGCAAACTTGGCAATTAATCTACCACTGAATTACTTGTCAAGAACAAGGCCACAGCCACATTGGCTTTTGATGTGATTGGAATATTCTAGTATTATACTAAAAATTTATATTCTACGGGCCTGAAAACTTTGAGTTATATGAGCCCTAATTCTAAATTTCTAGTGCTCAGTGCTTTTCATTATGAACTGGCAACTCTACATAGAGATCTACAGTTTGATCTTTCATCAGAGGGAAAATCATTTCAGATAGAAAACAATGTTAATTTTTTTAAGGAAAGAAATGTTTTTCTTTGGAGCCCCTTTTGGGTATTTTTTAAATTTTTTAAACTTTATTTATTTATTATTTTTGGCAGCATTGGGTCTTCGTCGCAGTGCACGGGCTTCTCATTGCGGTGGCTTCTCTTGTTGTGGAGCATGGGATTTAGGCACATGGGTTTCAGTAGTTGTGGCACGCAGGCTCAGTAGTTGTGGTGCATGGGCTTATTTGCTCCACGGCACATGGGATCTTCCCGGACCAGGGCTCAAACCCGTGTCCCCTGCATTAGCAGGCAGATTCTTAACCACTGTGCCACCTGGGAAGCCCCTATTTTGGGGTTTTTTTAATTGGCTCTTTAAATTTGAAAGTGCAATCTGAAGAATTAGACTAATGTTTACTTTGTTATTTTATTTTTAAGGATCATAGTTTTGGTCAAATAGTAGCTTAACAACTACTGCATCTTGTACTTTGGTCTGTCACTATTTGATATACAACACTATAAAAAGATGAAATATGCCTTATTTTCAAGTGCCCATGGAACATTTCTGAAACTGACTCAACCAAAAAGCCTCAAAATTTTTGAAAAAATGTATAAATAAAATGAAATTCTCTGTTGCCAATACAATAAAACAGAAATTTATACCAAAATGATGGAAAATACTGCCTCCAGGAAATTTTTAAGTTCTCTCTTAAAGATCTATTGATTAATGTTCTTTTAGAAGTTTGAGCCAATTCAATAAGACAAGCGATTGATAATAAAAACGAGAAACTGGAAAGGAGGAAAAATTATCAGTTACTGTCTATCTGATTTTATACCATGAAGGACATCAATTAGAAAATGGTTGCAAAAAATAAGATAATACAATAAGGTTGGAATTACCAGACAAAAATCAATAGTTTATACATGTTTTAGAGTTAGCAAACTGGCTCTTTCTATACTAAAGCTGTTCTGTTTTATTTGATCTATACATTTTTTAAATTTTTTGATCCATTATTTTAAAATCATGATATTTCACATAAAAATCTAGGGATATATCTTCTTTTGAAAAACAGAAAATCAGGCAACACTGTGTCTCCTCTTACTCTAATACCTGGCCTCTTTTAGGCTAAATTTGAATTTTCTGTTTCACCATATTCATTTTTGACCCATTTCTTGTAACTTCCTCTGTATTTATAGAATTTTTTTTGATTGGTGCTATGTACAAACAACAATCCCTTAGAATATTTCAAACAAAAGGCACACCCATTTACAAGATTCTCTATCTTCTCTTGTTCATATAGTTATACCGTTCTTTTTGTTTAAGTAAACCTTCATGTTTATATTATTATAACCATGTAAATACTGTTCATTGCTATATTTTCTTTCTTAAATAACTTTGTTTTCACTGGAGCTAATAACTGCCTTGTGTCCTTTGTTGGTTTAATTTTATAAATGCTATCTCTAATTCAAACCCCAGACCATCCCACAGAATTCTCTCAACATGTTTAAACACACAAGGTGTTTCACCAGCTTAATTCTTCTCTCAACTATCTCTTAAAGATACTCTTTCAGATTGTCTTCCTTCTTTTCCCTAGGCTAGCTACACTGCTTTACCCTGGGTAACCCTATTTTCTGGAAACCTTATCTTTCTACTATTGTATTTATTCTCTCATTTTAGTAGACTATATGAGAGTACATCCTCAGTAGTTTTCTGAAAACTTATATATGTGAAGTAAAAGATTGTAGACTTTGAATGTCTTAGAGTATCATTATTTGATCCAGATTCCCAGTTGATTAGATCTAGTCTTAGCTTTCACCTTTCTTTGGTCTGTTAAGTCAGTTATCACTCATGCATCTATGTTCTACTTTCAAAATATTGTTGCTATTTCCTGTTTGCTTTTACTTTTTTTTCTTTTTTTTCCTTGTGGGTTCATACCTCTGGTATCTTTACAGTAATTTTAGTGGGAAAAGAGTTAAATGCATCTACATAATCTTTCATGTTTAATCAGAAGTCTGGATTACTTTAGTAATCAAAAATAAATAAATAAAGCTACTTCCATAAATAACCAAGGTTTGGTTCTTTGTTGAACACTTGCCCCACAAAAAATTTATATTTGAAAATGCAATTTATGACTCTATAGTCATTCTCTTATGAACTTCTTATACCATCAACTTAAAAGAATCAGTCTATAAACATGGGCTCTGAGATATACTATAATACCAAATAGGAACAGTAAGATGTTCATGACATATTTTTGTGTTTTTTTTTTTTTTTCTTTTTTAAGCAAGTCACAAATGATGTGGTTAGTTGATGCTGCAACTCCTCTCTCATTAATCATGGCCTTTTCGGAATCCAAGAAAAACTGAAGACCAATCAGCTCAGCATTGCTAGGGGGATTTACTGAATATTATCCTGAAGCAACCAAAGTTGCAAAAGCACCTCAAACCTGTCTCAAAGGTTTGCATCATTTTTATTATATGAAACTCCTCCCTTGTTGTTACATTACATAATTTTCCCCGAGTTTGGCTTGCTCCAAAACCTTACCTTTGGCCTTGTATTAGTTTTCTATTTCTGCGTAGCAAATTACCGCAAACTTTAGCAGCTCAGAACAACACTTATTTATTACTCTCAGGTGTACAGATCAGAAGTACAGCATAGTTCAGCTAGGTTCTTTGCTTAGGGTTTCACGAGGTCAAAAATAAGCTGCTAGCCGGGCAGGGCCCTTATCTGGAGGCACAAGGGAAGAATCTGCACCCAAGTTCATACAGGGCGGTGACTGAATTCAGTTCCTTGCTGTGGTAAGATTAAGGTCTTTGTTACCTTGCTGGCTGTAAGTTGGGATTCCTCTCAGCTCCTAAAGGTTGCTAGTATCCCTTGGCATATGGCACCCTCCATCTTCAATGCCACGAACAACAAGCTGAATCATCCTCATACTTTGAGTGATATGATATTTACAGGTTTCACCTAGACTCAGAGGGCAAATGGCTGTACAAGGCTGAGGAGCACTAAGGGTCACTCTTAAAATTCTGCCTACCAAATGCCTCATGCTATAAGTTGAGGGAAAGTCATGAAGCATGTCAGCGAACCCTAAAACTCTCACTCTGTCCTGGGAGATCCTCTCCCATTTTCTCCTATGAGTTCTTGATATGTTGCAATGTTTCGTCAGTAAGTAACACTAGACTACTAAGTGTTCAGGTCACTCGTTTATGTCTAGCATAAACAGGACAACAGACAAATGTCCAGAATTACATAGAGAGAAGCATAAAAGCATTCTAAGACACAAGGAGTACCCCCAGTTGGCACAGCTTAATCTCTAGGTCTCTTTTGGATCAATGCTCAGTCTTTCAGGTCCCCTCCTTGCCCCTCAGCTCTTTCCAAAATTGTATCTGGGCTTATGGAGAAGGAGAACTTAAATGACCTTGGGGTAAAGGGAAGCCAAAGTTTCCCAGATTCAAACACAGGTCTTGGGACTGTCCTCTGGCCACTCTGGTCTCCTGATGTTTCTATTCTATTTGGTTACCATTCACACTCATCCTTCAAGAGGATAAGACAGCAGTTGATGAACCTGGAGACTGTCCTCTCTTAACTTAATCAGGAGCCACTGAATCTCCTTGCTGAATAGACCTCACTTGCCAGGTCCAGTTTTCTCACTGAGTCCCTGACTCAAGTGGTCCACTCTGCATCTCTCCTAAAATGTCACTTAGCTTCCTCCATGGCAACTCTCTGGTAAACTACGTACTAAGATTCTCAGATAATTTCTGCATCCCTGTTGGGAGCAAGCAGGAACTCCTACGTTTTGTTCAAACTGAATGGGTTCAAGAGAACTAAACTAAACTAAAGTTCTACCTCTTCCTAATCATTGCTACTTGACTTTCCTGCGTCAACCTCCCCCTACCCAGGCTGGTTCAGGGGGAGGCTTTAATATGTATTCTGATATCTTACCAGAATTTCAAATGTGAAAACAAAAGCCCCTCTTCCCTCAGTGTTCCCCTCAATGTTAATTTCAGAATTCCAGGATAAAGCTTAGGACTTAAGTAATCCACCATTACCCCTTTTTCTGCCTCTATTCCCCTTTCTCCTTACCCAGTTCCTTTAAACCAATGTTTTTCAAACTGGAGATTATGACTCATTAGTGTGCTATGATATAAATTAATGAATCAATCTGCATGTTTAAATGGAATGTATAGAAAGTATGTGTGCAACTCAACTTGTTGAAAAAGATTTATTTCATAAAACTTTTGTCCCCACTGTGTGTGTGTTTGTGTGTGTGCATGCACTGGGTTGCAATATAAAATATATTACTAACTATAGGGTATGGGCAAAAACATTGGAAAAACACTGTTCTAAACATAACCAAACTTCTCTCTGCCCTAGGTACATAAGAAAATATCATGATCTAATCCACCAGAACTACCTCATGACATGCTAAAGGAAATTTTTTTTCATTGTGGTAAATAAACCACAATAGAGATCTGCTGTTTAACCGTTTTAAAGTGCATACAGTTCTGTGGCATTAAGTTAATTCACGTTACTGTGCAATCACACCACCATCCCTCTCCAGAACATTTTTAATCTTCCCAAAGTAAAATAATACAGAAATTAAACAGTAATTCTCGATTCCCTCCTCTCCCTGGTCCCAGGCAACCACTGCTCTCTCAGTCTCTATAAATGTGATCACTCAGGGTACCTCAGCTAAGTGGAATTATACAGTATTTATCTTTTTGTGACTGGCTTATTTCATTTAGCATATGTCCTCAAAGTCAATGCCTATCACAGCATATGTCAGAATTTCCTTTCTTTTTAAGGCTGAATAATACTCCATTGTATGTATATATCACATTTTGTTTGTCCATGCTTATGTGTTGACACACTGAAATCATGCATGGGTGAATTCTGGAAAATATCTATCACTGTATTTAATGGCTAAAAGGAATAAAATTATTCCAGTTACATGTTCTTTAAAGGACATGATGGAAACCCTACAAGCCAGAAGGGAGTGGCAGGACATACTGAAAGTGATGAAGGAGAAAAACCTGCAAGCAAGACTACTCTACCCAGCAAGGATCTCATTCAGATTTGATGGAGAAATTAAAACCTTTACAGACAAGCAACAGCTGAGAGAGTTCAGCACCACCAAATCAGCTTTACAACAAATGCTAAAGGAACTTCTCTAGATAAGAAATGCAAGAGAAGGAAACGACCTATAATAACGAACCCAAAACAATATAGAAAATGGGAATAGGAACATACATATCGATAATTACCTTAAATGTAAATGGACTAAATGCTCCCACCAAAAGACACAGATTGGCTGAATGGATACAAAAACAAGACCCTTATATATGCTGTGTACAAGAGACCCACCTCAGACCTAGAGACACATACAGACTGAAAGTAAGGGGATGGAAAAAGATATTCCATACAAATGGAAACCAAAAGAAAGCTGGAGTAGCAATTCTCATATCAGACAAAATAGACTTTAAAATAAGGACTATTAAAAGGGATAAAGAAGGACACTACATAATGATCAAGGGATCGATCCAAGAAGAAGATATAACAATTGTAAATATTTATGCACCCAACATAGGAGCACCTCAATACATAAGACAAATACTAACAGCCATAAAAGGGGAGATCGACAGTAACACATTCATAGTAGGGGACTTTAACACCCCACTTTCACCCATGGACAGATCATCCAAAATGAAAATAAATAAGGAAACACAAGCTTTAAATGATACATTAAACAAGATGGACTTAATTGATATTTATAGGACACTCCATCCAAAAACAACAGAATACACATTTTTCTCAAGTGCTCATGGAACATTCTCCAGGATAGATCATATCTTGGGTCACAAATGAAGCCTTGGTAAATTTAAGAAAATTGAAATTGTATCAAGTATCTTTTCTGACCACAACGCCATGAGACTAGATATCAATTACAGGAAAAGATCTGTAAAATATACAAACACATGGAGGCTAAACAATACACTACTTAATAATGAAGAGATCACTGAAGAAATCAAAGAGGAAATAAAAAAATACCTAGAAACAAATGACAATGGAGACACAACGACCCAAAACCTATGGGATGCAGGAAAAGCAGTTCTAAGGGGGAAGTTTATAGCAATACAAGCCCACCTTAAGAAGCAGGAAACATCTCAAATAAACAACCTAACCTTGCACCTCAAGCAATTAGAGAAAGAAGAACAAAAAAGCCCCAAAGCTAGCAGAAGGAAAGAAATCATAAAAATCAGATGAGAAATAAATGAAAAAGAAATGAAGGAAACGATAGCAAAGATCAATAAAACTAAAAGCTGGTTCTTTGAGAAGATAAACAAAATAGATAAACCACTAGCCAGACTCATCAAGAAAAAAAGGGAGAAGACTCAAATCAATAGAATTAGAAATGAGAAAGGAGAAGTAACAACTGACACTGCAGAAATAAAAAAAATCATGAGAGATTACTACAAGCAACTCTATGCCAATAAAATGGACAATCTGGAAGAAATGGACAAATTCTTAGAAATGCACAACCTGCCAAGACTGAATCAGAAGAAATAGAAAATATGAACAGACCAATCACAAGCACTGAAATTGAAACTGTGATTAAAAATCTTCCAACAAACAAAAGTCCAGGACCAGATGGCTTCACAGGTGAATTCTATCAAACGTTTAGAGAAGAGCTAACACCTATCCTTCTCAAACTCTTCCAAAATATAGCAGAGGGAGGAACACTCCCAAATTCCTTCTACGAGGCCACCATCACCTTGATACCAAAACCAGACAAGGATGTCACAAAGAAAGAAAACTACAGGCCAATATCACTGATGAACATAGATGCAAAAATCCTCAACAAAACACTAGCAAACAGAATCCAACAGCACATTAAAAGGATCATACACCATGATCAAGTGGGGTTTATTCCAGGAATGCAAGGATTCTTCAATATACGCAAATCTATCAATGTGATAAACCATATTAACAAACTGAAGGAGAAAAACCATATGATCATCTCAATAGATGCAGAGAAAGCTTTCGACAAAATTCAACACCCATTTATGATAAAAACCCTCCAGAAAGTAGGCATAGAGGGAACTTTCCTCAACATAATAAAGGCCATATATGACAAGCCCACAGCAAACATCATCCTCAATGGTGAAAAACTGAAAGCATTTCCACTAAGATCAGGAACAAGACAAGGTTGCCCACTCTCACCACTTTTATTCAACATAGTTTTGGAAGTTTTAGCCACAGCAATCAGAGAAGAAAAGGAAATAAAAGGAATCCAAATCGGAAAAGAAGAAGTAAAGCTGTCACTGTTTGCAGATGACATGATACTATACATAGAGAATCTTAAAGATGCTACCAGAAAACTACTAGAGCTAATCAATGAATTTGGTAAAGTAGCAGGATACAAAATTAATGCACAGAAATCTCTGGCATTCCTATATACTAATGATGAAAAATCTGAAAGTGAAATCAAGAAAACACTCCCATTTACCATTGCAACAAAAAGAATAAAATATCTAGGAATAAACCTACCTAAGGATACAAAAGACCTGTATGCAGAAAATTATAAGACACTGATGAAAGAAATTAAAGATGATACAAATAGATGGAGAGATATACCATGTTCTTGGATGGGAAGAATCAACATTGTGAAAATGACTCTACTACCCAAAGCAATCTACAGATTCAATGCAATCCCTATCAAACTACCACTGGCATTTTTCACAGAACTAGAACAAAAAATTTCACAATTTGTATGGAAACACAAAAGACCCCGAATAGCCAAAGCAATCTTGAGAACGAAAAATGGAGCTGGAGGAATCAGGCTCCCTGACTTCAGACTATACTACAAAGCAACAGTAATCAAGACAGTATGGTACTGGCACAAAAACAGAAATATAGATCAGTGGAACAGGATAGAAAGCCCAGAGATAAACCCACGCACATATGGACACCTTATCTTTGATAAAGGAGGCAGGAATGTACAGTGGAGAAAGGACAGCCTCTTCAATAAATGGTGCTGGGAAAACTGGACAGCTACATGTAAAAGAATGAGATTAGATCACTCCCTAACACCATACACAAAAATAAGCTCAAAATGGATTAAAGACCTAAATGTAAGGCCAGAAACTATCAAACTCTTAGAGGAAAACATAGGCAGAACACTCTATGACATAAATCACAGCAAGATCCTTTCTGACCCACCTCCTAGAGTAATGGAAATAAAAACAAAAATAAACAAATGGGACCTAAGGAAACTTCAAAGCTTTTGCACAGCAAAGGAAACCATAATCGAGACCAAAAGACAACCCTCAGAATGGGAGAAAACATTTGCAAATGAAGCAACTGACAAAGGATTAATCTCCAAAATTGACAAGCAGCTCAATAACAAAGAAACAAACAACCCCATCCAAAAATGGGCAGAAGACCTAAACAGACATTTCTCCAAAGAAGATACACAGAATGCCAACAAACACATGAAAGAATGCTCAACATCATTAATCATTAGAGAAATGCAAATCAAAACTACAATGAGATATCATCTCACACCAGTCAGAATGGCCATCATCAAAAAATCTAGAAACAATAAATGCTGGAGCGGGTGTGGAGAAAAGGGGACACTCTTGCACTGCTGGTGGGAATGTGAATTGGTTCAGCCACTATGGAGAACAGCATGGAGGTTCCTTAGTAAACTGCAAATAGAACTACCATATGACCCAGCAATCCCACTACTGGGCATATACCCTGAGAAAACCAAAATTCAAAAAGAGTCATGTACCAAAATGTTCATTGCAGCTCTATTTACAATAGCCAGGACATGGAAACAACCTAAGCGCCCATCATCGGACGAATGGATAAAGAAGATGTGGCACATATACACAATGGAATATTACTCAGCCTTAAAAAGAAATGAAATTGAGTTATTTGTAATGAGATGGGTAGACCTAGAGTCTGTCATACAGAGTGAAGTAAGTCAGAAAGAAAAAGACAAATACCGTATGCTAACACATATATATGGAATTTAAGGGAAAAAAATGTCATGAAGAACCTAGGAGTAAGACAGGAATAAAGACGCAGACCTACTGGAGAACGGACTTGAGGATATGGGGAGGGGGAAGGGTGAGTTTTGACAGGGTGAGAGAGAGTCATGGACATATACACACTAACAAACGTAGTAAGGTAGATAGCTGGGGGAAGCAGCCGCAAGGCACAGGGATATTAGCTCGGGGCTTTGGGACAGCCTGGAGGGGTGGGATGGGGAGAGTGGGAGGGAGGGAGACGCAAGAGGGAAGACATGGGAACATATGTATATGTATAGCTGATTCACTTTGTTATAAAGCAGAAACTAAGACACCATTGTAAAGCAATTATACCCCAATAAAGATGTTTAAAATAAATAAATAAATAAATAAAATAAAGGACATGATGAAATTCAGAATTTGTTTCCCTTAGAAAAGCAAAGATGTTAAGAAAGATGTATTTTTCCACATTCTAAGTTCCTTTGATTATCATCAAATTGTTTAAGTGAAGTTAATTTATGCCTCATCTTATTTCACTTACTTGTGGGTAAAGGCCGACTGAAAATGAGTGCTAATTATTTGGAACTGGCCCTGACTGTGATAAGTATACTCATTCACAAACTCTCTTCCATTTAAAACCATACTTTCACAGGACCATGCCGAGGAAGGCAGGGCCAGCATTTATCGGTCAGTCTTTACCAACTCTTCCAAAGAGATGACATGTTTTCCGGACTTCCCTTTTCCTGATGACTTTCCCAACTTTATGCATAACAGTAAGCTCCAGGAATACATCACTGCGTTTGCCAAAGAAAAGAACCTCCTGAGATACATTCAACTTAAGGTAAGATGTTATCAAGAAATTAATTCGGGGCACTGCTGTGAGGAATTTTCTTTTTATTAGTAGATTCCCATTAGTTCTTTCAGTGTCTCTTTCTTATTTGTCAACGTTTTTAACAATGTGGCTTCTCTGACCCTAGATTTAGAGAATACACATTCTTCTCAAGAATATGTAGGAAATTTACAAAACTTGACCACATTCCATTAACTTAAGAACTCTTTTTTCCTAAACAATTTATGGGTCAAAAAAGAAAATGCAATGGAAGTTTTAAAATATTTAGAGCTGAACGATAATTTAAATTCTACATATCGGTATTTGTGGGAAGCAGAGAGAGCAAAACTTTCATGAAAATTATAAGCTTAAATGCTTATATTAGAAAATAAGCTGGGGCTGGGGCTGGGGCTGCTTTCTCCTTTTAGGCTCTGAAACTCCCCCTCCATCCAGTCTAATTTCTCCACTGGTGAGGAGCCTTCCCAAGGTGTGGGAACCTTTCCTCCTTCACAGCTCCCTCCCCGGGCTGCAGGCACGATCCTGATTCCTAAGGTTTTTCAGGTAATCCTTACACACACTAAAATTTGAGAAGAACTTATGCTGTGAATACAGACAACATCTTTCATTTTAAGACAATAATGTTAAAAATAAAACGGCTAATGAAATACGTTAGGAAATGTTGTTACTACAAAAATTATTGGCCACCAGATTATTTACTGCATGTGCTACAGGCCTCTTGTAAACTATGATTCAATTCACTGTCATAGCTCCGAAAGGAATCACTCTTCTACTGCAGAAAATACTGGTCATACACAAGGAACCATGTGGGGATAAAAAAACATACAGACCATTTAATGTTTTGAATTATTCTGAAGGAATTTTGAATTTGTAATATGTACCTTCATAATGAATTAAGTATTTTTCCTAAGACACTATTAAAGATTTTTTTCATCCTATTTGATCAAGTTGGTGCCAAACCTACCTGTTAGCATAGAAAAAAAGAAGGCTATCTTTCTGTGTTTCTCTTAGACACTTGTATCCAGTGTAAATAAACGTCCTGATTTCTCAGTCACTGGCCAATGGGACGTTATCACTGAAAAGGATGGTAAAAAAGAATCAGCTGTCTTTGATGCTGTAATGATTTGTTCTGGACATCATGTGTACCCCAACCTACCAAAAGAGTCCTTTCAAGGTAAGGCCAAAATTTAGGGTGCCATCTACAAATCTGACATGAATGAATAACCTTGATAATGTCTTTCTTACATATATAAAAGTACAAATTATAAAAGTACACATTAAATTAAAATATGCTTCCACTGTATCTAACATACCTGGTGTGCTAAAATTCCAGATTACTGCAACTATATTCACCCACAAGATCTGTTACAGCAGTTTTTTAAATGAAAATCAAATGATTCATATGTTTCCCACTTTTCACTCAGGTCTACAACTTTTTAAAGGCAAATGCTTCCACAGCTGGGACTATAAAGAACCAGGAATATTCAAGGGGAAGCGAGTCCTGGTGATTGGCCTGGGGAATTCGGGCTGTGATATCGCCTCAGAACTCAGCCACACAGCTGAACAGGTACGCCTCCCAGATACTAAGGGAGTTCTTTAAAGGGACAGACACACCATTTGAAAGGTATGATAACGAAACGGGAGAAGAGCAGGGTGCTTGATCGGAAGACTAAGTAGTGTTTCATATAGCTCAACTTCCCTGCTAACTTGTGAAATTTTAAATAGCTTGTATGGCAAAGGCAGAACATCAGCAAGGAGTGATGTTGCCATTCAACAATCTTCTTCTTTGGGACATTTAGTGTCTAACATGTGTCATGTGTCCAGTAAATTCCTCCGAAACTAATGGGATCATTTTGGGATCATCAGATAAGCACTAGAAGAAATATGACTACAATTCAGTTATTGGTCATCAACACCAGAGAAGATTTGATTAAGATATGAAAATTTGCCTGGAGGAGTATAACAGAGTGTTGACCCTAAGATGTAGATTATAATGCAGGGAGTTTATTTGGGAGAGCTCTCTGGATGAATACCTCTGAGGGAAGGGAAAGAAGTTTTCCTTTACTTACTCTGAAGCTAGGATAGTCCTTTAGAATTGTCTCTAGTTGAAGTGAGAGGCTGGGCCTTTATATCCTTCCATTAACCAGTCACTGAATGCAGGGAATCCAAAAAGAGTATAAGTTACCAAACTAACTGCCAAAGAGGGCTGACAGCTGAGGGTTGCCTTCTGGCAACACTCCCAGAAGCTGTTATAATAACTCCATTCCTAAAGGCAGATCTGGGGGATATATCACAATATCCAGTACAAATGGTCACCACTTTAATGGTTGAAATGGTGTTTTTTAAGGTCATCGTCAGCTCCAGAAGTGGCTCCTGGGTGATGAGCCGGGTCTGGCATGGTGGCTATCCATGGGACATGATGTTTATCACTCGATTTGAAACCTTCCTCAACAACAACTTACCAACAGTCATCTCTGACTGGTGGTACGTCAAGCAAATGAATGCAAGATTCAAGCATGAGAACTATGGCTTGATGCCTTTAAATGGGTAAAGTAGAGTTAAACATGATATGCCTGCTAATTTTTATTTCAGTGTCAACAACCCTAATGTGTGTTGTAACCCCCAAACAAATCAAAGTGAAGTAATCACCTCTCACTTTTCAGAGGATAAAGAATTGCAAAAGTTAGGGGTATTTTCCTATTTACAATCCTCCTTACCAGATTTGCACAGCTGCGAAGTTATATAATATCAATACCTCAGGAATTAGTCCCTAGAGTTATGATAATAGTAGTCAACACGTTTTAAGCCCTTAATACATGTCAGAGTCTCGGACACGCATTAGCTCCCTTTATTCTCACAACAACTATGAGGATGGCTCTGTTATAATCTTCATTTCACAGATGAGAAAACTGTGGTTCAATGTAGTTAACTTTACCAAAGCCACACAGCCAGGAAGTTAAAGCCATGTCCAGATTTGCTGACTCTAGAGTCCCTCACTCTTAGCCACCTTGCTCTACCGCCTCTTTCTTAATGACAAAGTTAAGCAAAGCAGAACTTTCCCTGTGCTTCGCTCTCAACACCTGCCCCTTAATGGAGCCCTCGCACTGAACTATGGCCACAATGTTTACATCTTCAGTCTCCTCCTCACTCTCTCCTATAACATCCCCCCAAGCCAGTCACATGATAAGAAATTACTTTGACGTGGGTGAAAAACCCAAGTTATAAGCTGTTTACATCAAAGTTAATTCATTAATTCAACAAATATTTATTAAGCATTTATTACGTGCCAGGACCTGTGTTAAATCCTGTGGATATAGCAGTGAACAAACTCATAAAATCCCTGTCCCACACTCTAGTAGTGGGAAACAGACAATAAATAGTAGAAAATCATACGATGACATGTATCAGGGAGGAAAAACAGAGCAAGCAAGGGTAACACGGAGTGCCATCAGGACAATTTTAAACACTCCATAGGGGAGGTCTCACTGAGAAAACTTTTAAGCAAATTCCTGAAAGAGATGAGAAAATGAGCCATGAGGATATCTGGAGAACAGTATTCTGGACAATGGGAACAGCTAGGACATCACCTCTTCAGGGGTATGACTGGTATGTTCAACAAACTACAATGAGCTTCTCTTCCCGGAGAAGAGGGCTCAGGAGAGTAGCAGGAAATGAAACCAGAGACATCAAAATAGCCAGTTGATGTTGGGTCCTATAGGCCACTGTAAGGAGTCTGGCCTTTACTCTGCAATTGCAGTGGGAAGCAATTGCAGGCATCTGAGTAAACTGAAGACAAGATCTAAGTTAATTTGAAGAGATCACTTTGGCTTTTTTTTTTTTTTTTTTTAAACATCTTTATTGGGGTATACACTTTGGCTTTTATGGTCATCACTCATTATAGATGGGTGGGTCAAGGAAGGAAGTGGAAACACTGGGTAAGAGACTATTGTCAAAGAGTGTTATTCCTATGTTTTCCTCTAAGAGTTTACATTCTCTGATATAAATCACAAGATCTTTTTTGACCCACCTCCTAAAGAAATGGAAATAAAAACAAAAATAAACAAATGGGACCTAATGAAAATTAAAACCTTTTGCACAGCAAAGGAAACTATAAACAAGATGAAAAGACAACCTTCAGAATGTGAGAAAATATTTGCAAATGAATCAATGGACAAAGGATTAATCTCCAAAATATATAAACAGTTCATGCAGCTCAGTATTAAAAAAGCAAACAACCCAATCAAAAAATAGGCAGAAGACCTAAATAGTCGTTTCTCCAAAGAAGACATACAGATGGCCAAGAGACACATGAAAAGCTGCTCAACATCACTAATTATTAGAGAAATGCAAATCAAAACTGCAATGAGGTATCACCTCACACCAGTTAGAATGGGAATCACCAGAAAATCTACAAACAACAAATGCTGGAGAGGGTGTGGAGAAAAGGGAATCCTCTTACACTGTTGGTGGGAATGTAAATTGATACAACCACTATGGAGAACAGTATGGAGGTTCCTTAAAAAACTAAAAATAGAATTACCATATGACACAGCAATCCCACTACCTGGGCATATACCCAGAGAAAACCATAATTCAAGAAGACACATGCATCCCAATGTTCGTTGCAGCACTATTTACAATAGCCAGGTGATAGAAGCAACCTAAATGCCCATCGACAGGCAAATGGATAAAGAAGATGTGGTACATATATACAATGGAATATTACTCAGCCATAAAAAGGAAGGAAACTGGGTCATTTGTAGAGACGTGGATGGACCTAGAGGCTGTCATACAGAGTGAAAGTCAGAAAAGAGAAAAACAAATATCGTATATGAACGCATATATGTGGAATCTAGAAAAATGGTACAGATGAACCGGTTTGTAAGGCAGAAATAGAGACACAGATGTAGAGAACAAATGTATGGAAGCAGGGGTGGTGGTGGTGGTGGTGGTGGAATGAATTGGGAGATTGGGATTGACATGTATACACTAATATGTATAAAACAGATAACTAATAAGAACCTGCTGTATAAAAAATATATATTTAAAAAAAGAGGTTATTGTCAAACATCCAGATGAGAGGGGTTAGGTGGCTTGAACTAGGATCGTCAGTGCTCAGAAGTGGTCAGATTTTGGATACAGTTTGAAGGTAAACCCAAACAGCATTTTCTGTTAGATTGAATAACAGATGTGAAAGCAAAAAAAGGGTCAAGGATGTCTTCCAGACTTTTGATCTGAGCAAGAGGGCAAGGATGGAGGTGACATCTATTGAGACGTGGAAAACCATGGGAGGAGCGGAAATTTAGTTTTAAACGTATCAAAGTTGGAATGTCTATTCGATATTTGCACAGAAAAATGTGGAAACGCAGTGGGATACACAAGACAGAAGAGACATTCAAACCATAAGTTTAAAATGTGAACTGAAACAACAACAACAAAAATGTGGACTGGTCAGAATATAGATAGTACTTAAATGAAAACTAGATGACGTCTCTTGAAGAATGAATGGAGATGGAGAAGACAAAAGGTATGAGGGCTGAGTCCTGGGGCACATCATCGTTTAGAGGTCAGGAAGAGGAGAAGAATTCAGCAGGAGACACGGAGAAAGAATAGCGAGGTAGGTAGAAAGGAATCAAGAGTGAGTGATGACCTGAAAGCAAAATGAAGACAGTATTTCATGGAGGAGGACACCATCAAGTGTGTCAAATGCTGCTAATAAGTTGAGTAAAGTGAGGAGTAAGAGTAGACCATGGGATCTGGCAGCTTGAAGATCCTGGTGGCCTTGACAAAAGAAGTTTCAACACGGCATTGGGTTTAGGATAAATGACAGGTAATTCGAGCAGTTGAATCCAGCCTTTTTCCAATCAGCATTCCAACCAATCTCATTGTCTGGCTCAGTTTCCTCCCCAGTGGAGTCTACCTATGGCTCTCTCACAGCTCTCACCGTCCTATAAGAACAAAGTCTTTTCCTTCAACACTATTCAGTTCACCCCTAACTTCAGATTTATGTGCACTCACTAGAGATGTTACTGAATAAAAAGTAATCAGAAGTTCTCTCTTTCCAGATTTCCAGTGGCCTCTTCCTGCTCCTGGCCTCATTTAAATTCCTAGATGCTCCCTCCCTCACCTGACTTGTGCCTTGTCTGCACGGGGCTCACACTTCACATTTTATGATAGAACCTGACTGCAGTCTTCCCACCTTTAGCTTCCTTCCACCTATTTGATCTTCTTTACATCACGATGACCATTTTGGAGTATGCTATGTTAAGAATAATGTCTAACATTTCGAGCACTATGTATGTGCTACAAACTATGCCAAATTCTTTATATTACTTAGGTCTCCCAATGACCTGTGGTAGGTATAACTTTATTTCCACTCCAGATGAGAAAGATGAGGCAAGAGAAATTAAGAAAACTTAATTTGATCAAGGTTCACAGTTGATAAGTAGCAAAGAAAAAAATTTAAAGACCCAGGTACTCTGACTTTAAGAGTTTTTCCTGATATAGGTTTTAACAGGCGGAAGGGCCTGGGTGCTTATTCTGGGATTTAGAGAGAGCTCTGTGGAAGAGAAGAGAAAGATCACAGGAAATAGAGAAGGGATCAGCAAAAAAACAATTTCTCTTACTCCACAATGTTGCCTTACATCAGTTTTGTTCTTCAACCATATTGGTGACACTCCATGGCACATTAAAAAATCTTGAGTCGTTTTCTCCTTCCTTACTAATTAACTATTAACAATCATTAATTAATTATTATGGACCAATAAAAGAAACAGGAAATGTTACTGTTCTAATGGTCATCTCTGTTTTCCATACAGCACCCTGAGGAAAGAGCCCGTGTTCAATGATGAGCTCCCGGCTCGCATTCTATGTGGCACTGTGACCGTTAAGCCAAATGTGAAGGAGTTTACAGAGACTTCAGCCATTTTTGAGGATGGGACAGTGTTTGAGGCCATTGACTGTGTCATCTTTGCAACAGGCTATAGTTACGCCTACCCCTTCCTTGATGACTCCATCATTAAGAGCAGAGACAACGAGGTCACCTTATTTAAAGGCATCTTCCCACCTTCACTGGAGAAGCCAACCATGGCAGTGATTGGCCTTGTCCAGTCCCTTGGAGCTGTCATCCCCACAACTGACCTGCAGTCTCGCTGGGCAGTACGAGTAATAAAGGGTAAGTAGACAAAGAAGCTCATTGACGGGAAAGATGGAAGCCAATGAGAATGGCTTTGAGTCTGTGAAAACAATAATCCTAATAACAAGGGACAAATCCTAGGTCCCATCCAGTTTCCAGAATCTATAATTCTACATTTTTTAGTATTATATTTTATAAACAATTAAAAATATATTACATTGGATTGTCATAAACAATAGTACAAGGTATTATTCAAGGAGTAGTTTGTGATTACTAACTCCTTAGAACTGTTAATTACCCAAGACCTTTCATTAAACTTGAGAACACCAGAGACTCTCATCTTAAATGCATGACAACTTTATAAAATTAAGATTTCAAAACTCAATAGAATGACATTTCTTGAAAGGTTAATAAAAGATGTTTCAAAGCCAATATCCAGCCAACTTTAAACATCCACAGTCATGAAAAAAAATTATCATTGCTAGAGAGGAAGTGGATTTCCTGCTCTATTTTCTTCCCTGCCACGGATCATTAGAAGCAGAAAGCACTTGGTGTGGTAGACAGTCAGTCTCTAAGGAATACTAAATCCCTGTATTTTAATAAGAAAAAGGAAACAACAAACATGATTGGGGCCAAGCAAAGAAGGCAGACAGCATCATCCAGCCCTAGGCACTGGGATCAGATTCACACTAGCTTTAAATGCAGTCGTGGGCCAATTCAGATAATACGACCAAACAGGGCCATTGTTAAAGAACAAATAGAGATGTCAAAGTTTAGTGTGCAAAGTCTAGTTGGTCTTAAAGTATGAAAATTATGGATAAGGAATCTTAGCTGGTCTGCTTCCTTTGAAGCCACATCTAAGGCTTCCAGTCCTACCTGACTTGCTGGGGTTTAAATGTTCTTTTATACTGGTGGTTGGAACCTGCAACTACATAGCCTGCATCATCGCCCACCACCAGGCTACTATCCACATCATTACAGTCCTTTATATCAGTGATCTCTCTGAATCTCCTTCACTCCCCAGTCCCCAAGCAGAGATGTGTTGCAGGATGATGTTACTCCAGTGAGGCAGCAGCCAGGAAGGCGAGGGCATGAAATTCTACTTAGAAGGAGCTAGGCTCAGGGTCCAGGTTCAAAGAGACTGGCATTAAAATGTGGGACACTTACTCTCTGTGTGGACAAGAGTTGTAACCTGGGCTCTGAAGAAAGGAGAAAAGGCAGATACCCGATCAACAGAGAACTGATGCACAAGGCAAAGACTCAGTCTTGGGAGAAATGGAAGATAAGGCAAACAATCCAATTTGGGGGAACCAGGGTACCAGGACAGAGGGGTCAGCTACAAGCAGCCCAATGGCAATAGCTGGTGGGCTATAGAATATAGCCTCTTCTCCATCTCTCCTCCTGCCCAAGGACAGAATGAGTTCCAAGGTTTGAAACAAGGCCATGTCTACAGACTGTTCACATGACCCTGTCTATAAGGATTTCAGGAATAGGGAGTTAGGCAAGTCATTGTAGGTCTTGAGCAATCAGAGCTAGGCTGGGAATTCTGGTTCCAGGTGATCCCAGAATTGCCAAAGAAACCACACTAATTTGAAGCATCTGGGTACAAAAGTTTGGGTCTAGATTTCAGAGAATTCTGTAAATTGATGCCAGAAAGAGCCTGAAATCTTGGGGCAGCCCCAACTCAGATTTGGTCTCCTGGGACTTCCCTATATCCTTGGTGACTTATGGACAGTACATATCCTCAGTCTCATTCAGGAGCTATTGGCTTTTCAGAGAGAACCCTGCGGCTTCACTAAATTCTCTATCTTATCTGCTGGAAATTCCCTTTCCTGGCAAAGCAAGATAACTTCCTATGAAGATTTTTTTTCTTAAATCTTAAAAAAGAGATGCCTATTTACCTTGGGCTATAATTTATTAGATAACATACTTAAAAATAAAGCTGAGAGATTAGCATATATAATCTAATATTTTGAAATTGATTTTTTAAATCCGATAACTGGTTTAAGTGCAAAGATACAAAGATAAAAGATTATTTGGGTAATGGCTTTTAATTATTGTGACGAGTATCATCACTGAGAAGACTGGGAATGACCTGTATGTTTGTCTCAAAATTTTATTTTGCTAGACAGTGACAAAAAATTTGGAAATACTAATGTGATTCATAACTCACTATTAAAAAGGAAACATCGCAAGCTGGTCCTGTGCCAGACTTATTTAACTACTATCATGTCTTTCCCTTTTTATAGGAACTTGCACTTTGCCTTCTGTCAAGGACATGATGAATGACATTGATGAAAAAATGGGGAAAAAGCTCAAATGGTAAGAGCAGCTATTGTAAAGGGGATGTAGAATTTTCATAGAAAAAGCAGAATTTGTGAATACTTGGGACTGTTTCAGTTTTAAATGGCCCTGAGTGAGGTCATTACATTGACAGCTATGAGCTAAATTCAGCCATTCAACAAATATTTATATCCAGGATCTATTTTGCACCTGATACCCCACTAAATCCTGTTTTAACCCTCCATAGCTCCTGCAATATGTCATAGAAAGGAAACCCAGAAAGATTAGAAGTTAGAGGAGTTTGGGAACATGTGGATGTGGACTTCAATTTTCTAGCCCATAAATCCTCTAAGATGTAAAGGATGCCTTCCAACAGATGGCTCTAATAAAATGAGAACTAGTCAGAAGAACCGGGCTCCAGTCCTACCTCTGTCACTAATTAGCTCAGTGGCCATGAAGTAATAACCTCACTTGAGCAAGAGACAATTTACCTACTTGTAAATGTGAATAAAAATGCCTTTCTCAGCTTCCTTGCCGTGTTGTGGAATGTCCAAATGAGATCAGTATGAAAGTCCTTTAGTAACAACTACGAAGTACAGGAAAATGAGCAATAGTCCCCTTTCCAACACAAAGGATAGATGCTGATTCCCATGGATAAAAAGGTGTGAGGCATTTTCCCTGTTCTTGTTCCTATACAAAGCGTGGATGACCACAGTCTTGTTTCCTCTCCCGCCCCTAGGTTTGGCAAAAGCAATACCATACAGACGGATTATATCGTTTATATGGATGAACTTGCCTCCTTCATTGGGGCAAAGCCCAACATCCCATGGCTGTTTCTCACAGATCCAAAGTTGGCCTTGGAGGTTTACTTTGGCCCTTGCAGCTCGTATCAGTTTAGGCTGGTGGGCCCGGGGAAGTGGCCAGGAGCCAGAAATGCCATCCTGACCCAGTGGGACCGGACATTGAAACCCACGACGACAAGAATTGTTGGGAGTCCTCTGAAGCCTTGCTTATTTTGCAGTTGGTTCAGGCCCGTTCTTATTTCTGTTCTGTCAATTGCTGTTTTCCTTGTGTTGTTCTAATCATCATTCCATCTAGGATTCTGAAAGTTACTAACGCTACCTGGGAAGAAACTTTGCTATTTAAAAATTAGGAATTGCACACCTCCTACTTTCCTATTTAGCAGGCGTTAGTCAGTAAGACAGTACTATTTCTAGGCCTTTAAATAAGCCCCTGTAAGAATCATGTCATGATCTAAAGAACATTAATCAGTTCTCTTCAGGTTCCACTAACATTTTGTAATTCCATAACATTTCATAATTAGATATATCCTCTGTATCTCTAACCTAAATCATCTCCTGAAACATTTGACATGATTCCTTTTCTCCTTAAACAATGTTTGAAATATGTATTTCAAATCTAAACAAAGAACAGATTAAGCAGAGTAGCTGCAATATGATAGTCCCAGCCTACTTCTACAAACGTTTTGCAGGATCAAGGGGAGAATTTGGCTATTATATTCTATTTCTGTCCTCCAGGCGATTCCTCCTGTCCCCTGGCCAAGAAACATAGCATGGAGACCCCATTTATAATGAAAGTTAGCAAGAAGTAACTCATTTTATTTAGATTCTCAATAAGGAACCAACTTTCCAACATGCAGCAGCAAAATAATGACAACAATAACAATAATAATGAGTAGAGCACCAAATATACCTTTTAACTGAATGGACAGTCTTTTAAAAAATTAAATATTTAGCCAAAGCTATGACCCAAGCCTAATAAAACCTGATACAGATCATATAAAATTATATACCCTTATAGAATGGGGTACCAGAATACATACAAAATTTTATTTTTTGAAGTATTATTACATGTTACAGTTAAATTTTGATAGCTAAAGATTTTCAAGTTTGACATTATGGAGCAGATAAAATAATCTGTCAGCATCACCAGCCACCAGAGGGCTCTGCATGTTGTTAAACTCCATATTTCTTACTACACCTTCATTTCTTTTTTTTTTTCCAAACAGACTTTATTTAAAAAAAAAAAAAATCTTGTGTGCTATACTTGGTTATAAAGGGACAGTCACAAATTTGGGGGGAAATACCATTTTATCTTTCTTATTCATTATTTCTTTCTCTATTATGCTTCTTTAGACGAAATACTCCTTACAAAATCCTGGAATCCATATTCCTTATGAAATACTTACAAAATTTCTAACTGAAGCCATTAGAGCAACAAGAGAAGGAGGAGATCACATTTTTCTCTTTTCTTTTCTTTTTTTTTTAAATTCTCTTGATATTTTAATCTTTGGAGCTAAGATTTATTATGGATGTTGTTGTAGACAACTTTAAATCGTTCCCTTCTCCTAATTGTTTAAGGCAGCAAGATAATATTCTGCTTTTAAGGTCTTCTCACAGATGTGAAGTATTCCCAAATATTCCCAAGTGAAACAGAACTTTTCTTGAAACCCTGTGGCCCACATGGAATCAAGTAAACAAATTAAATACAGCACATAAAATTTATTTTGTTTCATGTTATGAATGCTAGTATGCAAAATAAATTGAAGATTAAAATTGATATGATACAGTTTCTTTTATTCTTTCCCATATGATTCTTTAAGTTTGTGTAAACATTAATTGGCTCATTAATAGTTTTCCTAAACTACTGTAGCCAACATACTCTATTAACATCTATCTATTCCCATACTAAACTGAACTATTATCAATGGCTTAATTACTTTGGTACATAACAATAATTCTCAATCATTCAATTCCACAAGTTACTCTGATAAGACTAAATATGTGTGTGTGTATGTGTGTGTATTTCTACTGACACACAATTTGAACATTTGAAGCACAAAAGATTTTTTTCACTCCCAGTTTCATCTAGAAATTCTTACCAGTTCTTAAAAGTGCATAGTCAGATATTAAAAATAAAAGCAAATAAAATTTTTTTTGTACAGCTGTCATAGCTATGCTGATTAGATATGAAGCTGACCTGCAGGATCACAGGATTATTGGCCACACCCACTTTCCGCAACGGGAGGAAGGACCTTGAAATGGATTTCGGCAATTTAGCCATTCAGAGGTTTCCAGCTTCTGAAGCCAAGTAGCAGTTTTTAGCCAAATACTGAGACCAAAGTCAGTCTTCAGTGTATTTACCTACCAATCTTCTTCACTTCCTCTTTTCCTTCGTGTCTTCTTCCTCTTTATCTTCCTCTTCTTTCTTCTCTGTTACTATTCTTACTTCTTTTTTTCTTTCTCTAACTTCTTCATCTTCCCTCTTCCCCTTCCTTCTTCCTTTTTCCTTTTCCTTCAGCAGAAATGATTGGAGGCAGGAGTATTCACTTTGAAGGACTCTTGGATCTTCTGGGATGGTGTTCCACATGCTAACCCCAAACTGTCTTCCAAGAAGTGAGCATGCTCCCCTAGACACAACCATGCTACATGCTGTGATGAAGATGCTGAGTTAGATATGGTCCCTGTCTTCAGTCAGGTACAGTCTGGTATGTAACAGAGAACTGAAAAAAAAAGAAAAATCTAACTTTGCCTTGAGCAAGCAAAAACTTCTAATTTTTTGTTGAAATCCAGCCTCTGTGTTCTCAGTTGCCCAAGATTTTCAGAAATTGCTAGCATCTGCTATGTTAGAGTTTAATTAAAGTATTGAAGCTTAATTAATATTCAGAATAACCCTTTAACACAGGTCTTATCACCAGGGCTTCTCAGAAGTCAAGAGAAGCCTGAGACTTTTTTCTATCAGAACAATTTTTTAAATGAAGAAATGTCAAAAATATTATAAAAACTGTAATTTATTTTAAAAGTTTATATAGGACAAACTAAAACTTTAAAGCAAAAGATATGACACAATATTACATATATATTCACAAGATAATTATAGGTTTTATTACAAAAATAGGAATTCATAATACCCTAGCTGTGCCCTAAGACACAGCTGCAAATTCAATGTTTAAAGATAGAAAACGTCTTTCAGTTCTATCATTGTGAATCTCATTTGGAGACAGCATCAAAAGAATAAATGTGAGGTCCTTTATGAATATGAGTCTTCGGCCAAGTGGTCTCTCTGATGGCCCTTCTGATCAAGATCTTAAAAGTCAACAGTCCTCAACACAATCTAATGCAATGTCCCCCTTTTAATAGTAAGTATTTTACAATGCTCTATTTACAGTCCTGAAGTGAAATTTATAGACAATATAACCTACATACACATATAAAAAATATATCTTAACCACTGTAGCCCCATTGTAATGTTTAGGACCTCTTTGTGTTTTTTACCTACAAATACACAACCACTGGGTTTCAAAAGTTGCTTGAAATATTGGACAAATCACTATATAGGACTTAACAGGGTATCTAATGTCTAGTACTCCCCAATCATGCAACAACAGAAACTGCCCCTGCAAATTTCAAAAATGTCCTAAATGGAGTGAAATCACCCCTAATAAGAATCATTATAAAATGGTTGAAAAATCTGAGTCTTAGAGATTATAATCCAGGATTACACACTCATCCAGAAAGGGCACAGTTCAAATCCAAAGCCACATCTCATGACATCTAATCCAGTACATTTTTTTCAGAATGTCACAACTGCTCCTAATTTGGAATCGATTTCAAGGTGACATCTGACCTTATTGTGTCTGTCCAAGATCTGTTGATCTTTGAGACCCAGGAATCATGCATCACATAGTTCCCTTCAGTACAAATAATATACAAATCATAGTCCAACTTACCAACATTGATAAATGATATTAGTTCTGTATAACAAGCTCTTTGTGTTGACATCCAAAAGTGATGAGGAATGGTTCTAAATTCCTTTATATGAACCATTTGTATAACCGCTTCTAAATTTTCTAGGTTTACATATACCACTGCCTACTTGATATATTTTCTTGCATGTGGATAGTCATCTCAAACATGTAGTTTTAACTACTAAATTTCACTCTTCATTTTCCTCACCACCAACACACCCATGTATACCCCAAATTGTTTCTTCCTCAGCCTTACTCATCCTGGTAATAAGATGTCTAAATATTCAGTTTCTCAAGCCAAAAACCCAGGCATGATCCTTGATTCCTTTCTTTGCCTCAGGTATTTGTTTGCTAGGGCTGCCTAACATTTCAATTTCTATGTAGCAGCAAAGGTGATCTTTCTCAAACACAAATAGAATCTTGTCACCCCCAAGATTAAATCCCTACAATGGTGAGCCATTGCAATTAGAATAAAATTAAAGTCCCATCATGACCTACAAGATCCTGCTCTACCTTCAACCCCATCTGATACATTTTCCTACCCTTCTGTATTCCCACCAGACTGGCTTTCTTTCAGACTAAATTCATTCCCAACTGAGAACAGTTACATTTGCTGTTGCTCTGCTTGAAATGCTTTATCTCAAGATCTCTGCATACTGACATTTTCTTATGGTATTCAGATCTCAATTGACATAGGACAATCTCAGGGAAAAAAAAAAAAAAAACGCCTTTCCTGGCCACCCAATTTACATCAGCATAACCCTCTTTCAAACCATCCTGCTTTATTTCCTCCTTGGCACTTCTTTTTTCTTAAATCATCTTATTCTTTTTTTTTTTTTTTACTTGTTTCTTATCTATCTTCCTCTTTCTCACTCCCAGCTACAATATGAACATAAATCCCACCTGTTTTATTCTCCACTGTATCCTCAGTGCCTTCACTGTGTCTGGTACTAGTGGATACTCTAAATTAGTAAGTAAATTTGCATGTGTATTCACTACACTTCATAAAAACATGCATTTTAATACATTCTTAATATATATTTATTCAGTAAAATTCTTTAACGTGTTCCCTTCAAAGTCATTTTTATTCTGTAAAATAAATAGTATTGTTCATTACTCTCAAATTGTGATATATTCATTATATAAAATGATACATCCATTGGCATTTGGGTAGTGCAATAAAAATTTACTTTTATAGGTCTTAAATAAGTATTATAGTTACCTTTTATCAAGATGACTAGTATCAAAATTAACCTATCATATCAATATTAAATGTTAAACCAATTAATATTAAATCAAGAAATATTATGTTTTTTAAGCAATTCTTTCTAATGTCCAATCTATTGTTCTTGAAAAGAGGTTTAAAATAGACCAGGTGATAGATCAGGTTAAGTCAAATTTGTACTCTGTATTTGATACATTCACATTTATAGAAGCAAATGGGAATACTTGAAGGACAAAGGAATCGGATTCTTAAAAACAAACCAGGATATTATTTATTTTGAAGCTGACTATTTGGGGGTTAATAGTCAACTAATGGAAAGAAACCCATGTTACTAATTCGTGAGGCTAATCAACTTGCTGCATAAACTCCAGAGGTACATGGTTGCCCTTGTTCATTATTATTACCATTCCTATCCAGATAGCATTACCTTGTATTTTTAGGGCATCACAGTGTTCTCCAAGTGCATTCAGATTTACTTTTATCATCCTCTTTTCATGAACAGCATGTAAGCTTACCAGGACATTCTCCATGCCTATATTGCAGATGGGGAAATAAACATGCAAAGAGGTAGTGGTAGAGCCAGGGGTCTTCCAATCCCCTTGCAGGGTGCAGGTTAATTCTGTGACAAAGCACAAGAGGAAAGCAACTATAATCTAGAAACCCAGTTCTCAGTTGACTGTTTTCTTGGGTTAAGAGAATACCATTTAACAAAGAAAGTTCTGAGTACCCTTTCTAATCTTGAGATGGTACCTACATTGCTCAAACCTTTTCTTATAGGCTTTTGTACCTACTGTATTCACAACTGCTTTTCACAAGACTCAGCTACCAGGCTTAGCTATGGAGGAAGGCCTGAAAATATACAGCTTACAAACTCAGAAACACAAGTTGGTCAGAATAATTGTCCATTTCTTCTTGCCAGAAGGATTAGTTGTAATACTATACCCCACATGGAAATGTATAGCCTCCTGCTGTGGTGTAACTGTGTGGATATCTGGCAAATAGAGATTTCAACTCAAGAGAGAAAGTCCAAGGTCCCTGACATTGGGGAAAACTGTGGAGGCAATGAGGTTTGCTTTGAAGTACCAGGTTTTCCTTTCTGCTTTTGTGCTCCTTGGAATATTTGCCATGTTATTCAAATACCCACTGCTTTCATATTTCTCCTGCTTTCACAGTAATCTCAATAAAGAATCTGTAATTCACTCTCATTAAGGATTACTGGAACCAGCTGAAAATATCACCTCTACTGGGGTGTATATTTCAACATCTCATTTAGATGAGTGGTACTTTAATTCTTGATGTATGGGACGCTAGGACCTCAACTGCAGGCTGGTGTGGAAGGCAACAAAGCCCAAAATCATGTAGGCTACAGGCTTGTGCAATTTACCTGCTCATCCTAGGGCTAGCACCACAGATATGTGGCCAGAGGTAAAAATTCCAGAGTCCAACTTGCCTTAACTAGCTGTTGGTATCCAAAAGGAGGACAAGTTGGTGATTTCTTGGTCATAGCAACAATGAAGACAAGGCAGTGAATTTCTACGTGGTAGCAATAGTCAAAGTCTTACAGGTGGTTCCAAAGGACACTGTGATTCTATAGTGTCCACCTATTCAAGTAAGACTTGAGCCAGAAGCAGATGACATGAAAAGATCCAGCTCCTAAATGGAAAGGAGGGAATATTGCTAAGAACCAGACAGGCTATCAGAGTCCCAATAAAGTGGCCTGGAGATCAGAATAGGGCTTCACTTTTGATTTTAAAAACAAAGAAGAAAAAGTCCAGTCATACAGAAAGGGTATGTTATTCCAGGGTTCTCAAGAAGCATATGCCAAGACAGGACTAAATGAACACAGATTTTATCAAGAGAAAACTGTGAAAGATAACAGGGAAGAAACTGGAAGACAGGGAGAGCTGTCACACAGGGAAGCAAGTCTGGGCCAAGCAAAGGAAAGAGGGGAAGAGGGTCGGGTGAAGCATCCTAGGCTATAGATTAGCCTAAGAAAAGTTTGGCAAGGCCAGGCCATAGGAGAATTACAGATTCAAAGTTGGGTATCAGAGAGCCCTGTGTCTACAAGGAATGGACTTGCTGAGTATCCCTGCCACACTCAGTCATTGGCTGGGAGCAGCCCAATAAATATGGCCTCAGTTCCAAGGCAGCGAGCAGTGATCAGCTTGAGTCCTTGATCAGTTATGTTTCCTATAGTTGGAGATCTGTTCATTCTTGTGTCTGCCAGAAGGCGTCAGCCCTGTAGGATTTACAGAAGGTCTTGGTGAGGGACCAGGTAAAGACTTTACCAATATTAGTAAACCAATACTCATTCTAGACCCTGCAGGTGGCCATGTGCACCTTCCACCTTGGAAGTGAATTGGCCCAGGAATTGGGGGCAGCAAAACCAACAGATTGAAAATTCTGAGTGTAGGTAAACAGGTGCCTCTGTGTGAAGGCGCAACTGGCAATTATTAATCCTCCTTTCCTAAGCTTATGTAAACTGAGGAAAGGCTGACCCAGACCCAGAGACTTCAAATAAGAAAATTATAACTTGAAATTTTTCCAGCAAGATAATGGTAAACTCTTATCTAAACTTCACTGTGTCACTTACATCCTTCCAACACTAATCCTGTCCAGTGTTTTATGTGGTTCTGCCAACCTCTCCTCTTTTTTTTAAATTTATTTATTTTATTTATTTATTTTTGGCTGTGTTGGGTCTTCGTTGCTGCGTGCAGGCTTTCTCTAGTTGTGGCGAGTGGGGTCTACTTTTCGTCGCGGTGCACGAGCCTCTCATTGTGGTGGCTTCTCTTGTGGCGGAACACAAGCTCTAGGTGCACGGGCTTTAGAGCACAGGCTCAGTAGTTGTGGCACACAGGCTTAGTTGCTCTGCGGCATGTGGGATCTTCCCAGACCAGGGCTTGAATCCGTGTCCACTGCATTGGCAGGCAGATTCTCAACCACTGCACCACCAGGGAAGCCCATCCCCAACCTCTTCTTAATCAGTAGTCTTCTGGAAGAACACTAAATACTATTAGTTGCAACACTATTAGTTGCCCCAGCTAATAGTGGAAGCAACATAATCTGCTTATTTCTCAGACTGTTACTCTTACTGTAAATAGTATTCCAATGCCAGTGTTTTCAACTCCAAAATAATTATCATATTTTCTAGTCCAAAGGTTTTAATAAAAATGATAAGAGTAAGGAACAAATAGAATTTATGCTTTCCACCAATAATTATTGAGTACTTATAATGTGCAAGGGTTATACTAAGCCCTGGGGACTCAACAGTAAATTAGATAGAAATTATCTCTACTCTTAAGAAGATTACATTCTACTGGAGGAAAACAGTCAATAAACAAATATACAAATTAATAAAAATAAAATATCTTGTATCTATATGAGATGATGGATGTTACCTAAACTTATTGTGATAATCATTTCACAATATTTGTAAGTCAAATCATTATGCTGTACATCTTAAACTTATATAGTACTGTATGTCAATTATATCCCAATAAGACTAGGAAGAAATCCAAAAAAAATTTCATGTCGTAGAATAATAGAAAATAGAGAATAAAGGCCTAAAATGTCATCTAGTCCAGTCCTCTAGCTTCAGACCAAAGTGACCCCCAAATTATGGAAGGTTGGTGGTTACCAACCCCAACCCCATTTGAATCCCAGGTGTGTCTTTTTCTTAGCTACTGCAGCTATATTCTTCAAGCATATCCGCCCAAGACCTGATGGATTTCTAGTCAATTTTTTGGTACTCTAAAGTCCCAGTTTCCCCAGTAATATCTCTGTAGAGATTCATTCCAGTGTGGAAACTCAGCTGCAAATACATCTATTTTCTCCCAGTAGAATCACAGTCTGATTCAACAGAATGCACCTTTTTGGGCATCTTCACTGCTTATTCCCACCCCACGTTTGCCTTTACCTACTCATTTTCTCATTTACTCCCTCTCTTATATTCGTCCCTCCCCCCCACCTTGCGCGGACTCACATTCACGCCACCAGTTACATAGACTCAAAATTTCACCTCATTTTCCTCTTCTTCCTAGAATCCCCATCTGCAATGTAAGAATAGATCTTATAAAGTCCACCTTCTATGTGTCTTTTACCTGCCCCCACCTTTTTAATTGTACCTTTATTGTGGAGCACTTGTAGGCTCACAAAAAAATGGAGAAAAATGCACAGAAATTTCCGATATATTCCCTATCCCCACACATGCATAACCTTCCCATTATCAACATCCCTGACCAGATTGGTACATTTATTACAATTGATGGACCTACACTGACATATCATCACCCAAGATCCATAATTTACATTATGGTTAATTCTTGGTATTGGACATTCTGTGGGTTTGGGCAAATGTATAATGACATGTATCCACCATTATAGTATCATACAGAATAGTTTCACTGCCCTAAAATTCCTCTGTGCTCTGCCTATTCCTCCCACTCTCCCTATAACCCTTAGCAACCACTGATCTTTTTACTGTCTACATAGTTTTGCCTTTTCCAGAGTGTCATACAGTTGGAATCTTATAGTATGGAACCTTTTCGGACTGGCTTCTTTCATTAAGATTCCTCCACGTCTTTTCATAGCTTGACAGCTCATTTCTTTTGAGCACTGAATAATATTCCATTATCTGGATGTACCATTGTTTATTTATACATTCACCTACTGAAGAACATCTTGGTTGCCTCCAAATTTGGGCAATTATGAATAAAGCTGCTATAAACATCCATTTGCATGTTTATGTGTGGACGTTAAGTTTTCAATTCCTTTGGGTAAATACCAAGAAGCACGACTTCCGGATCGTATGTTAAGTATGTTTAGCTTTGGAAGAAACTGCCAAATTGTCTTCCAAAGTAGGTACACCATTTTGCATTCCTCTCCTCACTTTTTAACTCCTACTGCCAACAAGCTAGATCCAACTACTGTTATTTCCTAAACTATTGAAATGGACCTCTAACTGGCCAGCTAGACTAGTTTCCCTGTCACAGTATATACCCTGTACAGCACTGCCAGGTTACCTTTCTGGGATGAGCCCCTAAACACATTACTCCTACTCAAAATCCTTCACCACTTCTTCCTTCCTCCATTTTAATCACATGCAGGGTGCCTCCCAATATAGCTCAACCTGCTTTCCTAGTCTTACTTTCAACCACGTTCCAAATTAACTAGATTATTTACAGTTTGATCTCAGAATAGATCCATCTTGATGCCTATAGCTATAGTTATTTTCCTGCTTGGAGTCTAAGCTTCTTTCAAACCCGTCTTAAATCTAAACTCTTTCCTCCTGGGTCAGACTTTGTACCTGCTGAGGTTAACTCTGATTATGTGTCTAATGGCAACAAAGAAAGGGTAGATTGGGGTAGAGAATAGAGAATAGTCATCCTGTTGCAAAGTTATTACTGCATCTTTAAGCATCCTCATATATGGGAGGTAGGCTGCTTCCACCATAAGAGAGGCTTAGAGTGACTCAAAAGTTCAAGGTTCTCAGGTTTATTGAAAGACTTGATGAGGCTGGGGGTTCCACTTATGTTATAATTCTGAAGCCTGCAAAAGTTAAATTTGTTCTGAATTTCAACAAAGTTAGCCCTGAAGAATAAGAGATCCTTTTAGGGTCACCACAGAAGCTCTGCCTCTCTGACCATGCATTGAGCTGAGAGTCTAAAGACCGGAGCCTGTCATTTTCTTTCTTAAGCACTTCAGTGTGCTCAGAGTAGCCATCCCTCCCCGTGACCTTTCAGTCATCTTTGTTGCCACACAGGTAAGTGCAACAGCCACTTGTTCCTCCAAGGCACTTGCTTTAGTACGTACTTCCCCACAATCAAACATAGGTGATAATATGGTTAGTTGTGATACCACCATTTTCCATGGATCACTGCATCCCAATTCACAATTGTCAAGGGGCTCAGCACTGCATTCAAGTTCAGGGAGATGACCAAACCAACTCCCAAACCTCATTTTTGAGTGTCCATTTCCTTGGACCATTCCTGGCACCAACTTTTGTATCAGTCAGTATCCAGTCAGGAAATAGAAACATCACCACTTATTTTAACATAAAGAATATAATATTAAAACTTGTTGGTGAGGGCTTCCCTGGTGGTGCAGTAGTTGAGAGTCCACCTGCCGATGCAGGGGACGTGGGTTCATGTCCCAGTCCGGGAAGATCCCACATGCCGCGGAGCAGCTGGGCCCGTGAGCCATGGCCGCTGGGCCTGCGCGTCCGGAGCCTGTGCTCCGCAAACGGGAGAGGCCGCAACAGTGAGAGGCCCGCGTACCGCAAAAAAAAAAAAAAAAAAATTGTTGGTGAGATATCAGAAACCCTAAAGGACAAAAAGAGAACACAGAATATCATAGAGGTAGCAACTGCCGAAGGAGCTACCACCTCCAGGCCTGAAGAGACAAAGGGGAGAGGCTGGGATTATTGGAATTGAGAAGCTTAGAGGGAACTTGCAGAGCTGAGATGGTACCTCTGAGGAGGCTGCCAGCTGGCTGGTGTTGGTCTCTTTGAAGCAGCATAAATAAATTGGTTCTAGGAGTGTTAGAACAACCCGGACCTAGCTATGGCACCAGCATTGCTGCCAGGGGGAAGACATAATGCTGCAGCAGTGCTGACAGGAACAGGAAGCAAACAAAGGAGCAAGCCCCTTCTTTTCCAGGTTCTAGACCCCCCCAAACAAGGAGCCAGCTGGCAAAGGAGAATGATGTTTGCAGAGTCCCAGGCCCAGCTTCATACAGCAGAGCATGAAAGAACAGGTTTGAGGAAAAGACAACCTACTGAATGGGAAAAAATGTTTGCAAATGATATGACTAGTAGGGGATTAATATCCAACATATATAAACAGTTCATACAACTCAACGTCAAAAAAACAAACAACCTGATTAACAAATGGGCAGAAGAACTGAATAGACATTTTTCCAAAGGGGAAATGCAGATGGCCAACAGACACATGAAAAGATTCTCAACATTGCTAATCATCAGGGAAATGCAAATCAAAACCACAATGAGATATCACCTCACATCTGTCAGAATGGCTATCATCAAAAAGAACACAAATAGCAAATGTTGACGGGGATACAGAGAAAAGGGAACCCTCATACACTGTTGGTGGGAATGTACATTGTTGCAACCACTGTGAAAAACAGTATGGAGGCTTCTCAAAAAACTAAAAATAGAACTACCATATGACCTAGCAATTCCACTCCTGGATATATACCCAAAAAAAACAAAAACACTAATTCAAAAAGATACATGCACCCCAATATTCATAGCCAAATTATTTACAATTGCCAAGACATGGAAGCAACCTAAATGTCCATCAACAGATGAATGGATAAAGAAGTTGTGATACATATATAATGGAATACTACTCAGTCATAAAAAAAGGACAAAATTTTACCATTTGCAGCAACATGGATAGAGGACATTATGCTAAGTGAAACAAGTCATACAGAGAAAGATAATTACTGTACGATATCGCTTATATGTGGAATCTAAAAAGTATAACGACTAGTGAATATAACATAAAAGAAGCAGACTCACAGATACAGGGAACAAACTAGTGGTTACCAGTGAGGGGGAGGGGCAAAATAGTGGTGGGGGAGTGAGAGGTACAGACTATTGCATGTACGATAGGCTCAAGGATGTATTGTACAACATGGGGAATACAGCCAATACTTTTTAATAACTGTAAATGGAAAGTAACATTTAAAAGTTGTACAAAAATTTTAAAAAATAAAAAATTTTTAAAAGAACCTGTTTGAGGTCAAGAGAAAATAATAATCAATCAGCCAGCATTCTTTAAACCCATCTCAAATACCACTTCCTCCATAAAGGCTCTCTTAATTTACCCCTATATAAATGTGTGTTCTCTCTCATTTGAATCCATATAGTAACTTGGTTTCCTTTTGGTGTCACTTATATTTTTCCCTGCACTAGAGTTATGCCTGCACTTGTCTTAATCTCTCCCCCCTCCACCGTCCTTCTCCTCCATACACAAACACACACATGTTAGAGATCTGTGAATGCTGGAACAATAACCATTTCTCTCCACATCCCCTATGACTTCTCAATAACTAGTTGTGCTTATTCACTGCTGAATCCCCAGTGCCTACAACTGGACCTGGCACATAGTAGGTATACATATTTTAATGAAAGACTAAGTAAGTTAGTAAATGAATTTAACTGAACTAAATATCAGTCTAGGCAAATCAGGCTTGGATAACACTAGGGGCTTTTGAATATAGGAACACCTTGGTTAAACAGTATGTCACTTGAGGAAATAAAAGAAAATGTCTTCTTTGTGGAGTGATTGGCCTAATTTCAAACTTAGGAAACTTCTCAGCTTCTAATTCACTGCATTCCCCCACTTCTCCCCCTGACCATATCAGAAGGGAGATGTATGCCAAAATCTCATGGACTTAAGTGGATCCAAATCCTGAAGCCAATTTCATATAACAAAATAAATAGAATGTATTTTGCAACCAGTACAAAAAACAAACAAACAAACGCATCTGGCGTAGACTTGTCTGAAAAGTTAAGCACAGAATATTACATTCAAAACCAAAGAAGAATGGCTCCAAGCATTCCTGTGGAAAGAGATGAAGTCTGTTCCAAATCCCATGATACCAGAGTACTTCTGGCAGATGAATTTAATCACTGTTCTGTGTTACTAATAAGAAAACACTTAGAACGGGGTCATCAAGTTATATCAACATTTACTTATAGATCTCCTACTGAATACCCAACCCTCTACTGGGTGTTGAGGAAAATAAAATTTAAAGTACACACAATGGTCCATGATAGGAAATATGAAATCTAACAGAGATAAGAATTAACACTCATGAGACAATGAGCACACAACCCCAGAAGTCTACAACATTACGTAGTGTGGGACATCGTATTTGATTTACAGAAACTCAGCAGCAAAGTGTTCAGGTGCTAGGAAGCCTTCTTGAGGAGAGTGAAGTTTGTTCAGGGTTTCGAGATGCACAGGACTTGGTACGGACCAAATGGAAGTGGAAGAGTTCCCCCACTCCCGATTTCAGAGGCCTGTGCCAGGAAGGAGCATGATCACAGGCAAAGAGATGAGAAGGAGTGGGGTGTGTGTGATGGACATTAAGGGTGCCAGACATCCTGGCAGACAGGGTATGTGCAGGAAAATGGTGGGATGAGTAAAGCAAGGCAGAGCGTGCGTGCCAGCAGGAAGTAACCGTCAACTCCTAAGGAGGAACACGACATAATGGGTGGTTTAGGATGATTAATTTCCTGAAGTCATTTGAGGTCCCAACTTCAGAAGAATGGCCCCTGAGAAAGAGCAAAAGAAATCACTTTGCTGTAGAGATTGGCACAACATTGTAAATCAACTATACTTCAATTAAAAAAGAAATTGAAAGAAAGAAAGAAAAAGGGAAAGAAAGAAAGAAGAGAGAGGGAGGGAGGGAGGGAGGAAAGAAAGACTGCTAACAGCAGAAGAGCTCCACAAAAAGAATGGAGTTGGGCCTAAGTTCATTCAACAGGGCAGGGTGGTGGCAAGATGAGGTCGTCACTGAAGAAAGGAACAGGGATCCTGCCATTCTGACCCTTCAGCCTTCCTGACTGAACACCTTTCCTCCGAGTGACCCAGGGCCTCCTCTTGGCTAACCTGAGGGGTCAACTTCAAGGTGATGCACCATAATATCCTGTTATTGAAGGAAACTTCCAGGAAAGAGAAGCTTAAACTTTTTCCCTGTCTTCCTCTTCTATCCCTGGGGTAAGCCAAGCAGAGCTAGGCATCAGCCCAGGCAAGGGAGTAAGGGAATATCTCTGTGATCAGAGCGGACCCAGAGATGCGATGGAATGAATCCCAGGGATCTAGAATCACAGTAAAGCAAGGCCTCTGGCTACATTTATGGGTCCCTCAAGACTCCCATAGGTTCAGCAAAATACAATAATGAGAATTTGAAGATGTAAAGTAAGCTAGACCATCTCCCCAAACCCTCACATGTTCTGCAATAATCGGCCTGTCTGTCAAGCATCAGCACTTCTCACATCTTATACAAGATTGACAGTAAATTTTCTCATTCCCCCCACCCTCCTAACATTCTAGTCTCCTGCCCAGAGAAGCCAGATAACAGGCAGCCTATTCAAACCACTTCTGCTCTGTTCGGTATTCAAACTACGAACCACCTATGGAATTTAAAAAGTGGAGTACTGAAGTCTATAAAGGTTTAAAACTAGTTCTTACTTATACAGATGTTTCGGCTTATACTTCAGAGGCCCCAAAACAATGGAGGTCTCTCCCCAATAGTTCCTTTGACCCAGAAGAGTGGACCCTATTCTGGAAGACACTTCCTCAGCAGCCACTCCTCACACTGGGGTCCCATCGTGCCTCTAGGCAGCCCTATTGGACAGGATCTAATATGACCCCATGTTAGCTCATCTTGGGTGGCTCACATCTGGCCCTCAGGAAACCCTTACACATGCTTTGTCTCAACAGCTCTGGGAGTGCAGGCCAAACCCAGCACAGCAGCAACTGTCCTTCATAGATAGCCAGTCAGAATCTCATCCTCTAGATTTCCCAGGTAGGAAGAAGGTAGACAAAGTCCCCTCAAGCCTCCAATGTCTCTCCAAGTGGTCGGATGGAGCCCCTCCTATGCTGTGGCAAGAAGCAAGTCTTCTGATCCAGTCTCTTCATGGGATGGGAAAGGGACACACAGCACACCAACAGCTCTTTCCAAAGAGATTCATTTCAAGATTCTATCTTAAGCTTCACTTTCTTTGTTTGTTTTGTTTTTATTTTTATTCAAGTATACTTAATTTACAATGCTGTGTCAGTTGCAAGTGTACAGCAAAGTGACCCAGCCATATACACACATACATATATTCCCTTTCAGGTCCCCCTTGCTGCATAGGAGGTCCCTGCTTTCTGCCTATTTTGTATATAGTAGTGTGTATATGTTAACCCCAAACTCCTAATTTATCTCTCCCCCCACCCCGTTATCCCCTTTGGTAACTATAAGTTTGTTTTGTATGTCTGTAAGTCTATTTCTGTTTTGTAAATAAGTTCATTTGTATCACTTTTTCAGATTCCACATATAAGTGATACCATACGATATTTGTCTTTCTCTGTTTGACTTCCTTCATTTAGTATGATAAACTCTAGGTCCATCCATGTGACTGCAAGTGGCATTATTTCATTCTTATTTAAGGCTCAGTAGTATCCCATTTTTTGTGTATATGTGTGTGTGTGTGTGTGTGTGTGTGTGTGTATATATATATATATATATATATACCACATCTTCTTTATCCATTCATGAGTTGTATATATATATATATATATATATACACCACATCTTCTTTATCCATTCATGAGTTGATGGACATTTAGGCTGCTTCCATGTCCTGGTTATTGTAAATAGTGCTGCTATGAACACTTGGGTGCATGTATCTCTTCAAATTAGAGTTTTTCTCCAGATATATGCCCAGGAGGGGGACTGCAGGATCATATGTTAACTCTATTTTTACTTTTTTAAAGAAACCTCCATACTGTTCTCCATAGAGCCTACACCAATTTACATCCCCACCAACAGTGTAGGAGGGTTCGCTTTTCTCCACACCCTCTCCATCAAGCTCCGCTTTCTTGATGCTCTTATACTTTCAGTTGCATCAGCTGAAACTTCCAATTTAACTTGGCTCTCAGCAGCCAAATTAAATCAACTTTTGGACATCAGGGGCACATAGGTTAAGGAAGATCCTCTTAAGCAGTTTAAATATATTTGTGTTGTCTTTAGCTTATATTTTCTATCTTTGAAAAGGTTTAGTAGGATTTATTCACAGATAAATTAAGAGATTCACAGAATGTCAGAAGGACTTTAGTAATAGTTCAATTTGCTCATTTTACAGAGAGGAGATCTGAAGTCTTGCAAGAATTATCACAAAATATACAACCAAAGGGGTTAATCACTAAGCATTTACTATATTGATATTAGAGAAGACTATGAATATGTTTAGGTGTTCTAGGAACACAGGACTGGCTTCCATTTCATACCACATAACCCACTGTGCTAGACACTGCTTAGTGACAGTTGGCATATTGACCTTCCCCCAAGGGGCTCCCTCCTGCATCCCAAGGACTGGAAGGCTCAAAACTACATTTCTAAGACTTCCTTGGAGTTAGACCTTGGATACAATTTAGGTTTTTCCATCAAGATAGACATCTGTGAGCTTCCCTGGTGGAGCAGTGGTTGAGAGTCCACCTGCTGATGCAGGGGACACAGGTTCGTGCCCCGGTCCAGGAAGATCCCACATGCCGCGGAGCGGCTGGGCCCGTGAGCCGTGGCCACTGAGCCTGCACGTCCAGAGCCTGTGCTCCGCAATGGGAGAGGCCACAACAGTGAGAGGCCCGCGTACCGCAAAAAAAAAAAAAAAAAAAAAAAAAAAAAAAAAAAAAAAAAAAAAGATAGACATCTGTGCTTGGAAGGCAAATGGAAGCAGAGGCTAAATTTATGTGATGTATTTATGGGCAAACATGTTCCAACAGATGTGTTTATATCAGCCAAACTCCATACCTCACCCTGTGGAGGCATCTGTGGTGGCAGCAGGAGTTTCCTGCCCTTTGGGTGGTTGCTCTAGTGGTCTGACCTTATAAGGCCCATGGCAGCCTCCTGGTTTCTGTTCCTCCAGCCATTCCATCTATTGCAAGCACCTAATTCCCTGTGCTATATCCCTTTCATTGTGAAATAGAATGTTTTCTGCTTCCTGTACTAAATCATGAGTGATATGCATGTAAGCCATAAACATAAAACCTTAAAGATGGAAGGACCTTCTCTGAGGCACCAACTCTATAATCAGTCAGCAAATCCCCAAACATCTACTTCCTAAATATTTTGTATGTCCAGTCTCTATGCTCCTTTCCCCTGACATTGGTCTAATTTAGGTCCTCCATATCTCTGCCTAGACTATTGAAATAACCTCCTGACTACTTGATTGTAGTCATTGTTCATTCTAGTTTCCATGTGAATCAGATCTTTTCTGATCTTATCACTTCCTTGTTCAAAATTCTTGAATGGATCACCATAACCTAAAGAATGGTAGGTATCCAGACGCTTGAGTGTGGCACTTCAATACCCTTCATAATCTGGGCCCTGCCTGTTCAATTCATCTGCTATTCCTGACACCTTATGGTTCAGCAACACTGAGCTAATTGCAGCTCACTCTATCATGTTCTCTTACTTTGTTGTTTATTTGCATATATTTTTCTCTGTGGCTGTTGTATGTTCCTTGCCCATAGTCTACCCAGCAAGCATCTATTCTTCCTTCAAGACTCAGCTCTCTTCTTACTTCCTCTTGAAGTCTCTCTCATTCTTCTCCTGGGTGGACCTAGATGTTCTGGCCTGAGTGCCAGCACTCCAGTGAATTACACTTACATTGTGATTTTGATCATCTCTCTCCATTAGACTGCATGTTTCTAGATGGAAATACTGTGCTTTTTCATCTCTGAACCCCCAACAGACTGCTATAAGGCATAACTTATGGTAGGTACTCAGAGAAGTGGAAGGAAGGGAGGGAGGGAAAAACAGGAAGAAGTTCTACAGAAGCAGAAAAGGTGGGTACAGAAATGAGAGCCAGAGACAAGATTATGTAACTTTGCAATTCTGTCCTTTGAGTTCACTACTTTTACAAACGTATGATCTCCAAGAGTTAGCTCACCTTCTCAAATCAGTCCCTCCTAAATTTCCAGAAAATTGCGCTGTTTTTTTTTTCACTGTTGGCACAACAAAACCTTTCATTATAGTCCAGGTGCATAGCCTTTGTTTATATAGTCTATACTTCCAAAGCAAAAAGAAATAGAAGAACCATTGTTCCTCTGATCTCCCAGGGGCTTCACTTTACAGCTTTACTGACCATATCAGTTATTGTTTTAATTTTTGGAACCAGGACCAGTGATCTCATTGTTTCCCTTACCCCGTTCCTTTCTTCCTCTGTTTCCCACTCCCCCTCCCTATTCTCCTATCCCTACCACACTTAGCCCTTCTCTTCCAGGTTGTACCAGGGCTCAACATCATGAAAAATACAAGGAAAAAAGACATTTTACTTTAAGAAAAATAACTTCTCTCCCTTTCCCAATGTTTACATCAAAAGACGTTGTTAAAAGCCATTCTCTTCTACATTCTGAGAACTGCAAGTTCTCTGGGGAAAGAAGGTGGTTGTTTAAGAGTAAGTCCCCTTAAAGCCAAACATTCAAAATAAGTAGGGGTGATTTGGTACAGTGGTTTTTATGTAAGGCTTGAGTTCTTGTCCCAACTCTTTTACTTGTTAGCTCTGAGACCCTGAAGAAGTAATTTCTAAACTTCTTGGAGTGACAATTGTTTCATTTGCAATTAAGAGGATTAGATTGTTGATTTCTAAGGTCCTTCCTGCTCTGGGGTTCACTGGCTCTGCTATTTTTGGCACTTTAAATAATCAGAAGAAACCAGATTTAGTGTCTTACTAGAGCAAAAGTGGTAAACATAATGAGCATAAACTCTTAACATGCATCTATGTCTTCTTGTGTTAAGGTGAGGATCCTGACATATATGCCTAGCCTGGTTATTTCTACTCAAAAATTTTAAGCATCCAGGGAAACTCTTCTGAAAAAGCTCCTCTAGATCCTCCTGCAGATGACCATGGTGAAGAGAGTGGCCATCATCGCAGCTGGTGTCAGTGGCTTGGCCTCCATATGGTGTTGTCTGGAAGAGAAGCTGGAGCCCACCTGCTTTCAAAGGAGCAATGATGTTGGAGGCCTGTGGCAATTCTTGGTGAGTAGGACAATAGAAGGTAGATGGGACCTACTGTACAGCATAGGGAACTCTGCTCAATATTCTGTATTGACCTAACTGGGAAAAGAATTTGAAAAAGAAGAGATACTTGTATATGTATAACTGAATCACTTTGCTGTACACCTGAAACTAACACAACATTGCTAATCAACTGTACTCCAGTATAAAATAAAAAATTTTTTAAAAGAGAAGAAAAAAATAGAAGGTAGATGGGTTACACTGCAAATCAATCTTGATCAGTTCCAATTCAGACTTGGGAGGTAGGTCACAAATGACCTACCTCATTTTCAGATCTGGAAAATAAAATCTTATCTCTCCCATCCTACTAAAGTCCTATCACTTAAAACTATTTCACACCAGCAAGGCTTATCCCGGAGAGGACTTCTCCAACTCATTAAACATTGTCACCTATGTGGCACAGCCCAAATCTCTAGGCAGTAAAGAGGGTGAAGGGGTCAGTAATTAACAGAAAAACCATACCACTGCCTCCCATGTAACTGAAAGATTCTATTCCTATTGCTCTTAAATCCTGAGAACCTGGGCGTGCTGGTGGGGGGCGGGGGGATGTAAAAAAGAAAAACCTAGACTGCGGTCAGAAGTCTCAACTCAGAATTTTTAAGAAAATAGATTTCAGGAAAGTCACTTTTTCCTTTCTGGACTTCAAATGCTCATTAGTCAAATGCAGAAGATGGAAATTAAGTTACCTCTAATCTGCCTCCCAATTCCAATAGGATATGATTTTATAATTAACTCATGCCTATTGGGTACACATTATGTTATTATAAATGATGATTGTACGTGTGGTGTGTGTGGTTAGTAAATACTCTGTCAGGCCAAATCCAGAGAGAAAAATGATTATCTCTGCCATTCAGGCTCATTGCTGGAGAAATAATATAATCAGGAAATATTCATTATAAACACAATTTTTACATTTCAAAAGCCAGGTTTGGGGAAACTTCCAGCTTTTCTGTCCTGAAGTTCCCAGCAGTTAGGATTGGATGTAGATGATACCTATTTGGCTTGAAGACATTATATCTGCATGATTTATATTGTAACCATAGTCTGTCCTCATATCTGTCACTGCCCAACCTGCAACAACAGGTTGCTCTGGGGGTCATAAAACTCTGAAAATATTACATGAGATATAGATCATTAATTTGTATTTTCCATTACAATAATCAGGAGTTATTTTTTATTAATTCAATTTTTTAATTCACAATTGCTCAGGGAGATACGACCTAAATCAAGAAATGGTTCTTCATTATCTTATTAGCAACAATTAAATGCTGCCTGAGCGTCTATTTTGACAGAGTTTTGTACTAAGTCCTGGGATGACAAATATGTGACATAATCACTATACATAAATGATTTCTACTTCATTTGGTGTAGCAAGTCTTAATGTAGGCCCACAATCCTTGACAGAAAATGATCAAAAACTCATTTAGTAGCAAAACCTGTCCTGAAGTCATATGGTCAAGAAACATGATTGAATTGCACCAGATCTCACTAGGACTATTATGGAGAAAAAACCCAAAATCTACAAATTCTAAAACATATCTGGTCCTAACAGTTCAAACAAAAGAAGTCAAACATTAAAAAGGAGATATTTTAAGATTTCACCTCTAACAAAGTACAAAATTGAAGTTAATCTATGCTCTTAGTAGCCATAATGGTTGTTATCCTTGAAAGGGAATGGCACAGAAATAGGGGCAGGAGACCTAGTAATGCTTTGTTCATTGATTTCGGTGCTGATTACATAGACATGTTTCATTTGTGAAAAATTTATCAACCTATAAACTTATGCACCATATTTAAGAATGCTGTATTTCAAAAAATGTTCAAGTAAGAATATATTCATCTAAAATACAGAAACCACAACGAAAAAAAACTAAAAAAATAAAAATTTAATTTCATGACCGCCCCCCCCCAAAAAAAAAGATTATAGAACTTTACAACAAGACAGCCCTTGGTGACTGTGAACTAAATAAACAAGTGCCTTGAGATTTAGAGGAGGCTGGACTACTAGAATATTAGCAAGTCAAAAGAAACTTCCTACAGGGATAGCACTTAGCTGAGACTTGAAAGATGTTCTCAGACAAGTAGAGAACCATTATGTGACACAACTCCAGAGAGTGGCATTCTCAACAGTGCAGAACACAACAGTGTGCCAGTATCAGGTGGGAAAAAGGGGTTGCTGGTCACCCTTCTAGATAGGGGTGACCAGCAATCCACAGAAGAAGGCAATGAACATGGTGTATCCAGGAATCTGTGAGTCAACCAGTGCAGCCAGATCAGAACATTTATTTGAAGAAGCATTAGATGATAGATCAATAAGATGCAAAGTCAGACTCTGGGTTATCCACAAGAGGGGAATGTCTCTTTTCCATAAGCAGAATTATACTCAAAAGCCCTGTGGGGATGTAAACATATACAAATATTCTAAACGTTAGCCCTCTCCATGCACCCCACCCCTTCCTTATTTTCTAAGCAAAGTTGCTTGGTACGCTGCATGATCAGAGAGGAATTTTTGAAAAATGTGTTACGTAAGTTTTCATCTTGCAAGTCCTGTTAGGCAGAAGGTAATCCAGAAGAGAGAAACCTGATAATTCTGAACTCTTCACAGTGTGCTTTTTCTGTAAAATGAAAACCAAGTGGAGTTTAAATATTAGCACGCTGAATGTGAGCATGTCTTAGGTTTAATGTACTCCAATATAGGACCTCATGACCTCTAAAGATTTTATCGTTGCTGTAACAAGAGGTTGCTCAACCAGCCATGTACAATAGGTCAGTATCACTTTGATGGCAAAGGGGAAAATAATAGAACCAGAACTATCTGAACTTTTGTTTCACTCATTCATTCATTTATTCATTCAGAAAATATTTGAGTTCATTATGCATAGGGTACTATGTTAGGCATAGCTGCATATAAGAAGTACAGCAGGCAGACAGTATTCTAAAAGCAGAGAGAAAAGAAGTATTAGAATGATCATAATATAAATGAATAGGACAGAGTATGATTAGGGCAGTAAAGACAATTAGAGCTTGGTGGAATGACTTCCAATTGGTGGGAGGGAAGACAAGCAAAGACATGAGAAGGGAGACAGCTTTTAAGCTGGACATTGAGGGTATATCTAGACAAGCAAAAATAGGACTTGATAAGCAGAGATGGAATATCAAAGACCACCGAGGCAGACTGCTAAAATGCATGCACAATAGTCTTGAATTAGCCTCTGACCTTGCCCTCAAGTGCCTTATGTTCTAGTGGGGGTGATGGGAGATGGACACAGTTATAACCCAAGACAGACAGTGATAATGTGCCCCAGAGCTGCTTGGCATCTAGGTCTAGGACAAGCTCTCTCATCCAGAGGTAGAGTCTGAGCTTAATTTCCTCCTTACTGGCTCAAACGGCCCACATATTGAAATAATGAAAATGTGAGCTCTCTGGAGCAACTGTCTGTTGTTATATAATACTTCTGTTTTCCTTTGTTTGGAGAACATCCTTTTAGGGAAAATTCCAAGGAGCTGTAGGGCACGTACTCTTCTCTCCTCATGTTACAATTGGCTGGAGTCCAGGAACGAAAGAGCAGGGATTCATCAACATGGAAATAATGTGAGGTCTTATCACCTTTGTTTCCCGGAGCAGAATCTTACATGTTTTTTAACCAGTCCGCAACCCGCAGCTCAGCCCTCCTTTCAGTGGGCACCTGAGAAAGCTCCTTCTCACAACCATCAACAAAAGTTACCAGCTACACGTGAACGGTACAGACTCAAACATGAGAACCTTCCAAGCGTGAGCCTTCACCCTTTTTCTGACCTTAGCAGAAATTTCCAAGTGAGGTTTTAAAAAAATTTTAAATCTCTGAGCTTCGCCATTATGAGAAATACAGCAACCATGAGTAGAGGACGCTTTTGTCATGTAAGAGGAAACAGTGAGGCCTGAGGCAGCCCATCAGAGACACAATCCTTTCATTTGGGGTTGTTGGGCTGGAGGGAAATAGATGTCTTGAATCCAGGAGCAATATAACATTCCGTACTTTTCCTTCATTTCATGAAAGTTCCTTCAGAATATGGGGAAAGAGAGGCTGCCAGCTTTCAGATGTACTTTCAAGGCAGCACATTGTGTGAATTTTTATCCTGTTCTTGAAACAGAGAGGAAATGTTTATTTTGAAGTTAGCCTTCAACTGCTCCTCAAAAGAAACCACTTTTCAGTTACACAGAGGTTTTTGGGTTCTTTTTAGCATCTTTATTGGAGTATAATTGCTTTACAGTGGTGTGTTAGTTTCTGCTGTATCACAAAGTGAATCAGCTATACGTATACATATATCCCCATATCCCCTCTGTCCCACCCTCCCTATCCTACCCCTCTAGGTGGTCACAAAGCACCAAGCTGATCTCCCTGTGCTATGCAGCTGCTTCCCACTAGCTATCTATTGTACATTTGTCCATGCCACTCTTTCACTTCATCCCAGCTTACCCTTCTCCCTCCCTGTGTCCTCAAGTCTATTCTCTACATCTGCGACTGTATTCCTGTCCTGCCCCTAGGTTCTTAAGAACCTTTTTTTTTTTTTTTTTTAGATTCCATATATGTGCATTAGCATACCGTATTTGTTCTCCTCTTTCTGACTTACTTCGCTCTCTATGACAGACTCTAGGTCCATCCACCTCACTACAAATAACTCAATTTCGTTTCTTTTTATGGCTAATATTCCATTGTATATACATACCAAACCTTCTTTATCCATTCATCTGTCGATGGACATTTAGACTGTGTCCATGTCTTGGCTATTGTAAATAGCACTACAATGAACATTGGGGTGCATGTATCCTTTCAAATCATGGTTTTCTCCAGATACGCGTCCAGGAGTGGGATTGCTGGATCATATGGTAACTCTGTTTTTAGTTTTTTAAGGAAACTCCATACTGTTTTCCAGAGTGGCTGTACCAATTTATACTCCCAGCAACAGTATAGAAGGATTCCCTTTTCTCCACACCCTCTCCAGCATTTATTATTTATAGAATTTTTTACTGAAGTATAGTTGATTTACAATGTTTCAGGTATACAGCAAAGTGATTCAGTTAAATATATACATATTCTTTTTCAGATTCTTTTACATTATAGGTTATTACAAAATACTGAATATAGTTCCCTGTGCTACACAGTAGGCCTTTATTGTTTATCTGTTTTATATATAGTAATGTGTATCTGTTAGTCCCAAATTATTATTTGTAGACTTTTTGATGATGGCCATTCTGACTGGTATGAGGGGGTACCTCATTGTAGTTTTGATTTGCATTTCTCTAATAATTAGCAATGCTGAACATCTTTTCATGTGCTTGTTCGCCATCTGGATGTCAGACGGATATTCCTAAGGATTGTTACTAGCAACAGGAAAGGACTTTCCCAAAAGAAGAAAGTTTAGTTGTCTTCATGCTGACGATTAACTGCTTACCCTGAAATTTGTTCAGTGCTATGGACTGTTGCAAATACTTTTTGGAAATGAGGTGCTTTAGAGCAAGGGACTTTTTCTCTTGTTTCTCCATAGCACCCTGAGGAAAGAGCCTGTGTTCAATGACGAACCACCATCCCACATGCTATGTGGCACTGTGTCCATCAAGCCCAGTGTGAAGGAGTTCACAGAGACCTCAGCCATGTTTGAGGATGGGACAATGTTTGAGGCCATTGATGTTGTCATCTTTGCAACAGGTTATGGGTATGCCTACCCCTTCTCCTTGATGACTCCATCATCAAAAGCAGAAACAATGAGGTCACCCTGTTTAAAGGTATCTTCCCCTTGCTGATGGAGAAGCCAACCTTGGCTATGATTGACCTTGTCCGGTCCCTTGGGGCTGCCATCCCCACAGCTGACCTGCAGACCTACTGGACAGTTAAAGTGTTTGCAAGTAAGTGGGCCATTCTGCCTTTCATTCATTTAGTCAACAAATATTTACTGAGCACATACTATACACCAAGCACTGTGCTAGGTGCTAGGGATATAAAGGGAATAAGATAGACATGATGCTTGACCTCACAGAGCTTAAAATAAGGTGGGGGGAATGCTGCAATAGGGAAAGTTCTACAGTGTTCTGGTGAGGGGAGTTGAGTAGTAAATTATTCCACAAAAATGGAACAGCATGAGGAAAGATATAAAGGTAAAGTACAGCATGGAGTGTGTGAGGAACCAGAAACATTTTGGTGTAAGGAAATATAAAGCAGAGGCAGGCAGCAGCAAGAAATAGAGGAAGGAACCAGAGCATGGAGGGCCTTATAACCTGTGTTAAAGAGCTTAGACTTCTCATAGGGGAATTGGTAGGACTTTGCAAGGCTATAAAGGCAAGAGAAGGACAGCAGTGGATCACTGCAATGTCAAGGTACATTGGAAAGGTTGAAAGGACCCTGGTGGGTGTCAGGACATGCTGGAGGCATTACTGGTGTCAACTGTGTCAGAATAACAGTGTTGGGCCACTCCTACTCTGTTGATAATCTTCTCCCCCTTCCTCCCCCTGGACCCCATGGGCTTCAGGGACTACAAGTACGTTTGTGTGGGCAAATCAAGGATATGAGAGAAAGGCAATATCTCAAATATCAATTTAATTTACTTCAATCATATTGATCACCACTATTATTGAAAGTGTCCTTTTACTCAACGGTTTGAGAATCTTGGCCAATATAGGTGTACCTTACCTAACATACCGTCCATAAAAACTTAGACTACAAGTAATGAAGAAAAAGTTAAAATCATAGAGTATATGTGTATGTTTTCTTAAAATGTTGTGGATAAGTAAGCTTCTATTTCAAATGTACCATGAAAGATTGTTATTTTTAAAACCCATTATGCTTTGTTGTAGAGCAGAAACTCACACACCATTGTAAAGCAATTATACCCCAATAAAGATGTTAAAAAATAAATAAATAAATAACCCATTATGAAATCTTTTGTAAGCGTGCTCACTTATAAAATGATTCTATTGTCTTTTTCTCTTGAAAAGCGAAACAGTGCCAAGCATCTGAGGTTTTATGGAAAAATCAGACATAGTTCATAAACCCAAGAAATTTACATAAAACAATGGGCATCATTTATTCATCCAGCAAATATTTACTGAGCACCTGCTATGTGCCAGGCTCCGTCTTGGCACTTAAGATACAACATCAAACAAAATGACCAAAATTCTGGTCCCTTACTTTCCAGCAGGGGCACAGCAAGTATCTGACCACAGGGTACCAGCAGGCTGAGGTGAGATGCTAATAATGACTGGGAAGTATTCATGGGAATGCCATAACTTCTCCTGCCATTATTACAAAGGCAAATGAGCTACAGTTAGCAATTAAAAGAGGCCTCCACTAATATAGTGAAATTTATTAAAAAAATAAAAATTTTCTGCTGCTCCTTAAAACATCTTCCTTGGCTGCAGGCTGATGCTGGAAAACCCAGGTTTCCTTCCATTGTCCCATTTTAATTGCCATAGATCTTAGATTGAATTATTTTACCAGGCTATTTCTTGAGAGAATTCTTAGTAAGAGGATGCAGAAAGAAATGATGAAACTGGTAAGGTATTATATGCATGAGGCATGTTGAGGATTGACCCTCCATAATGTCATCAGAAATGTAAGATAGGGTGACTTGAAGCTAAAAACTTTTCCACTGTCACTATTTCATTGTAGGCCAGCTTTGCCATTCCCAGAGCAGGTTCATTGGCTTCTCAGATCTTTGTTTCTGTGAATTGTTATTCTGCTAAACATACTAAAGATAGCTCCTCTTGATACAAAATCTTTTAGGGACATAGTTCATAAACACTGAATGAAATTAACTATGTATAATTACATATTTCTTAATTTTTTTTGTCTTTCTCAATATTTGTCTTCATTTCTTTTTTAGACTCATGCACCCTGCCAACTACAAATGAAATGATGGATGATATTGATGAGAAAATGGGGAGGAAACTCAAATGGTAAGAGATGGTACTTGCTAATAAACAAATCCTAAAATTTGCCTATATGTGTAGGAAAACATTAATAGATTCTATAATCTTGTCACTAGTCAAAGTTCACATTTTTTACACACTTGCTATAATCAAGCAGTATTCGATGGGCAAATAATTGTCATTACACTTCTCCTGTGTAACTCTAGAGCACAGGTTCTCAGATGGGTGATTCTGTCCCCCAGGGGATATTTGGCAAAATCTGGAAACATTTTTGGTCATTGCAAGTGAAGAGGGCATGCTACTAGCAACTACTGGGTCGAAACCAGGGATGCTGCTAAATATCCTACAGTGCAGAGAACAGTCCACCTAAACAAAGAATTATCCATCTCAAAATGCCAACAGTGCTGAGGATGAGAAATGACTCTGACTCTTTCCCCAACAGCTCCTTTCCCACCAGCCATGGTTCTGTCAGCAAACTAGCTAGCTGGAAACTGAGCAGTGGCAGTGATGTAACAAGAAAACCAAATGAAGAATTAAATTGAGTTCACCTGCCCTTGTATTTTCTACTTATTACCCTTTACGTTACAGGCCAATAGGAATAATGAGGAGGAAAAAGAGCAGCCTCAATGTCAATCTTATTGCTTAAATAAGGGTTTCTAAAAGCAAATGAGATCACACTCCAACTAAACGTATGAAACAATTTATATTAGTAAATTGCAACAATACTAAAACTATACATAAACCCAATTTTAAACACACTGATATAAAAATCTAACATTAGGGGAGATCCTAAGCAATGTCATATAAAAAATAATCATGTATCAAAGAGTAAACTAAGTTAATCAGTCACCTTGAGACCCTAGGGTCAGTTCATTCCAGGTTTCATGGCTAGAGACAAAAGCCCAAAATGATATCACACTTGAATAGAGGTTAGGAAGGAGAGGAAAAAAAACAGCTCACAGTCAAAGAACAAATGATAAATTCTATGCTGTGGAAAAAGGGAGGCATGGGGGTATTACTGGAGGTGCTGACTAAAATGTTACTTTTCTGAGAGTAAAAAGTAAGAAATTTGTGCTTCTGTTTACAACTGTGGCACTCATTCCAATGTGTTCTTTTCTCTCCCCAGGTTTGGCCAGAGCCAGACTTTGCAGTCAGATTACATCACATACATGGATGAGTTGGGCTCCTTCATAAGGGCCAAGCCTAACATACCATGGCTCTTCCTGACTGATCCCCAGCTGGCCCTGGAGGTGCACTTTCATCCTTGTAGCCCATACCAGCTTCGACTGATGGGACCAGAAAAGTGGGATGGAGCCAGAAATGCCATCCTGACCCAATGAGACAGGACAGTAAAGCCAACCAGAACAAGAACTGTCAGTGAATCTAAGAGACCCCAACCGTTTTACAATTTGCTTAAAACACTTTTATTCCCAGTGCTTCTTCTGGCTGTTTTACTTGCATTTTATTAATGGGAAAGTTCTTTGGGTTTCAGAGTTCAGCCCAGAAGTTTGATTGCAAATATGCATATACAGATATTAAATTTCATAGCTGCTCTTTCCCTTCCTGCAGACTTAAAATGAATCCTAGCCCATTTGACTAAAGTCTAAATAAAATGGATAACAGCATCTCTCTTTAGATAAGAATCTAAATTGGCAAGTTTGGAGATACTCAAGATAAGGGTAAAGATGGGGCAATAAATGGGAGTGAGCACAGATTTGCTGGCTGAACAAAGTTTAATCAACTTTTTAACGTGTGTTTTGTCATGGGGAGAATTTACATCACAACAATGTTGAGTCTTCTAACCCATGACACAGTATAGTTCTCCATTTGATTAGATCTCCTTTCTCTCAGCAGTGTTTTGTAGTTTTTAGTGTCTTACCCAGGTTATGTCAGATTTGTCCTAAGTATTACATATTTTTGAATATTATAAATAGTAGTTTAATTTTGTTTAATTTCTTATTGTTTCTTGCTAACAAGTGCACTTATTTGTTCTAGGAACTTTATGTAGATTCCATAATTTCTATATAGACAATCATGTTGTCTGAAAATACAGTTTACTTCTCCCATTAAATTTGAATGTATTATGTTTCTTTTTCTTGCCTTATTGCACTGGCTAGAAACTCCAGTATTTTGGATAGAAATGGGGAGATCAGATATCCCTTCCTGATCTTAGGATTAAGGCATTCAGTCTTTTACCATTAAGTATGATATTAGCTCTAGATTTTTCATAAATTCCCTTCATTAAGTTGAATAACATTCCTTCTATTCCTAGTTTGCTGACAATTTTCATCAGAATGGATGTTGTCTTTTTTCAGCTGCTTTCTTCTGCATCTATTGATATGATCTTATGTTTAATTTTTACTTTATAAATATGGTGAATTCCACTGACTATTAAACCAATCTTGCTTTCCTGAAATAAAACCCACTTTATCATGATATATTATCCATTTTTTATGCAGTAGAATTATATTTGGTAACATTTGTGAGGGATATTAATCTGTCTTTAATTTTTATAATATTTTTGTCTGGTTTTGGTAACAGGGTAAGGATGGCCTCATAGAATGGGTTGGGGAGTATTCTGTCCTCTTTAATTTTCTGGCAGAGTTGTATATAATTGGAATTACTGCTTTCTTAAATATTTGATAGAATTCACCAATGAAGCCATCTTTAACCTGAAGTTCTTTGCAGGAAAAATTTTAAACTACAAATTTGTGTTCTTTAATAGATGTAGTGTTACTCAGGTTATGTGTTTCTTCTTGAGACAGCTTTGGCAGTATATGTATTTCAAGCAATTTGTTCACTTTATCTAAGGTAATTCAATAGCTACAAGACAGTCTTTTCAACAAATGGTACTGGAACAATTGGATATTTACACGATATGAAAAAACAGTGATGTGGAAACTTATACAGACACTTGAGGAGAACAAGAAAAGTGATATTTTGAGTGGAGGTGTCTATGTTTCAGGAACATGTTTCAGGGTGTGAGAGTCTCCTCCCCATCCAGACCCAGTACTGGAGGGTTGTTTTCCCCAACCAAGATTCTGGTGGAAGTGTGGCTAACTATAGTGTTGACTCTTCAGACTTAGAATATTTAAGCCAACTGGAAATTTAGTTGGGAAATTGGAGTCGTTGGTATCTTATTCAATCAAAAGGACAAGATTAATTTTCATCAACCTAAATTTGATGGAATGCTACTTACAACCTCTATGTACTTTGTCCTGTGTAGTAAATAGACATAAGCATGTATCTTCCCAACAGCTTTACCAATTATGCAAAATAAGGTGAGAACAAAGGAACACTGAGAAGCAACAGAGGTCTAGAGAACAAGGTAACTCAAGGGCATTTTATTCTTCTGATTGGGTACTTAGCTGGATTGTCAGTGAAATTTGTGTTTGTGTGTATGTAAATGTGTATATGTAGGCACGTGGATATGTTTGTGACTGAATCCAGTGTAAGGACTATAGCAGGCAAGCTCATTAACAAATTGAATAAACAAAACCATTTTTATCAGTTCATTAGCAATGATAATCACTGATTTTTTACAACAGGGAGAAAGGCTAACAGTTAAGAGACTGCTTGGTTTCGTGTCATCAGATACAAAACAAACTATTTTTTAATGTTCTCCTTACCCCTAAAATTCTAGCATAAAGTAATAAACTAAATTGAGATAATATATTTAGTGCTTCAATCACAGGAACTTTTTAATGTTGATTCTCTTTCATGTTTGAGAGTAGTTCATAATCTTATGGCATTGCCTCTAACTATTATCATCACCTTGCCCTATTTTACAATGAGGATGTAGAAACTTTGAGGTAACATGGGGATTGAGGGCAGAACTAAGGAGTTAAGCCTCTTGCTCCCTATTTCAGAGTTCATTCCAAGAGCTATTTGACTAGTTCCTATCATTTTGTCTAAATAGTACATGAGGGCATTGAGAACAAAAAGGACATATTTATATCACCACCCATGTAATATTCTTCATATATGGTAGTACTCTTCAGGAACATGATTAAATGCATTGTGTACATTTTATATATATACATGTATATACATATGTGTGTGTGTTTGTTTATATAATACATGTGTACATGTATCTATAAATACATATGTATACATATATACATGTGTGTATATGTGTATGTATAAATATGGCATAATGCATTTAATCAGATTTCTGAAGAATATATGAATATTATGAGAATATATTATACGTGTGTTTACATATATATTACATAGTAAAAATGTGATCAAGATTAAAAAGGCAATGTGAAGGAAGTAGTGTAGGAAACAGAAATATTTCCTGGGCATCTCTAGAAAAGCTTCCCAAAGGAGGTGTCATTTGATCTGGACTGTGAATAATATGCAGGAGAAGATGGAAAAGAGTATTCTAATAAGAAGGAATGGAATCATTGAAGCCATGAATAAAACAAATTCAAGTTAAGTGATAGGAGTAAAGGGTATAAAAAGGCAAGTGATAGAAAATAAGGATGAACAGGAAGGTAGGGCCAAATTAGATACAGTCTTACATTTTGTGCTAAGGAGTTTAGAATTTATGACACTGAAGAGTAGCACATTATGCCACCACAAAATATGCCACGATGGCATAAGGATTATCTTGAGAAGAAGCCAATTGAGAATCAGACACAAGAAAAGCTCTCTACCTTCCTCCTATTTGCCTAAAAGCAGGACATAAATTCACAAAGCCCTCATCCTCTCTCTACCAGGAAGAACAAATGTTAATACCTGGAGACAACTTTAGACCCTATCAGCCTGGAAAAGGCACCAGAAGAATCTACATAACAAACTTTACTAAATAGTGTTTACCTTCACCCTTGGAAGCATAAATCTGCTTTATTTTGTCCTGTCCTTTCTCCACAAATTTATTATTCTTTGTCGAAAATGCTATATAAACTGGAATTCCACCCCACCTTGGGGAGTTACTCATTTTTCTCTGGGCATTTCCCATGTACACATGAGGTATACATGTTAACAAACTTCTGTTTTTTTCTCTTGTTAATCTGTGTTTTATTACAAGGGTCTTAGCCAGGAACTCAGAAGGATAGAGGGAAAATTAATTTTCCTCCCCTATAATGTCTACTGCAGAGAGCCAATAGAGGAAAAGGCAGATGATACGATCTGAATTTTTTGAGATATTAGGAGGTCAAAATTAACCTCAATTTATTTATTTTTTCACGTGTACATTATATCTCTACTTCTGTATACTCTACAGCGTGCCCACCACCAAAAATTTCGTTTCCATGCATCACCATACAGTTGATCCCTTTTACCCATTTTGTCCTCCCCCCGCATTCCTCCCCCTCTGACAACCACTGCTCTGTTCTCTGTATCTACATGGTTGGGGCTTTTTTGTTTGGTTTGTTCATTTATTTTGCTATATTTCACATATGAGTGAAATCCTATGGTATTTGCCTTTCTCTGTCTGACTTATTTCACTTAGCATAACACCTTCAAGGTCAATCTGTATTATCACAAATGGCAAGATTTCATCTTTTTATGGCTGAGTAGTATTACATTATATATATATACCACATCTTCTTTATCCATCCATCCACTGATGGCCACTTAAGTTGTTTCCATATCTTGGCTATTGCAAATAATGCTGCAATGAATATAGGGGTGGATATATCTTTTCAATTAGTGCTTTTTTATAGTCTTTGGATAAATACCCAAAAGTGGGATACTTGGATCATATGATAGTTCTGTTCTTAATATTTTGTGGAATCTACATACTGTCTTTCAGAGTGGCTGCACCAATTTCCATTCCCACCAACAGTGTATGATTGTTCCCTTTTCTCTAACCCTCGTTATTTCTTGTCTTTTTGATAATAGCCAATCTAACAAGCATGAATATCTCATTGTGCTTTTGACTTGCATTTCCCTAATAATTAGTAATCTTGAACATCTTTTCACATGCCTGTTGACCATCTGTATGTCTTATTTGGAAAAATGCCTCTTCAGCTCCTCTGCCCATTTTTTCTTTTTTTAGGTCTACCATTTAATTAATTAATTATTTATTTATTTATTTAATTTTAAACATCGTTATTGGAGTATAATTGCTTTACAATGGTGTGTCAGTTTCTGCTTTACAACAAAGTGAATCAGCTATACATATACATATATCCCCATATCTCTTCCCTCTTGCATCTCCCTCCCTCCCACTTTTCCTATCCCACCCCTCTAGGTGGTCACAAAGCACCGAGCTGATCTCCCTGTGCTGTGCAGCTGCTTCCCACTAGCTATCGGTTCTACATTTGTTAGTGTATATATGTCCATGCCACTCTCTCACTTTGTCCCAGCTTACCCTTCCCCCTCCCCATGTCCTCAAGTCCATTCTCTAGTAGGTCTGTGTCTTTATTCCCATCCTCCCTCTAGGTTCCTAATGACCTTTTTTTTTTTTTAGATTCCATATATATGTGTCAGCATACGGTATTTGTTTTTCTCTTTCTGACTTAATTCACTCTGTATGACAGACTCTGAAACTTAAATGCTTTTGCACAGCAAAGGAAACCATAAATAAGACGAAAAGACAACCCTCAGAATGGGAGAAAATATTTGCAAATGAAGCAACTGACAAAGGATTAATCTCCAAAATTTACCAGCAGCTCATACAGCTCAATATCAAAAAAACAAACAACCCAATCCAAAAGTGGGCAGAAGACCTAAATAGACATTTCTCCAAAGAAGATATACAGATTGCCAACAAACACATGAAAGAATGCTCAACATCATTAATCATTAGAGAAATGCAAATCAAAACTACAATGAGACATCATCTCACACCGGTCAGAATGGCCATCAGCAAAAAATCTACAAACAATAAGTGCTGGAGAGAGTGTGGAGAAAAGGGAACCCTCTTGCACTGTTGGTGGGAATGTAAATTGATACAGCCACTATAATAATATGGAGGTTCCTTAAAAAACTAAAAATAGAACTACCATACACCCAGCAATCCCATGACTGGGCATATACCCTGAGAAAACTATAATTCAAAAAGAGTCATGTACCACAGTGTTCATTGCAGCTCTATTTACAATAGCCAGAACACAGAAGTGACCTAAGTGTCCACTGACAGATGAATGGATACAGAAGATGTGGCACATATATACAATGGAATATTACTCTGCCCATTTTTTAATTGCATTCTTTGTTTGTTGTTGAATTGTATTGGTTCTTTATATATTATATATATGACAAAGATATAACTCCTTATCAGATATGTTATTTACAAATATATTCTCCCATTCAGTATGTTGTCTTTTCACTTTATTAATGGTTTCCTTTGCTGTGCAGAAGCTTTTTAGCTTGATATAATCCCATTTGTTTGTTTTTGCTTTTGTTTCCCTTGCCTGAAGAGACATATCTAGAAAGATATTGCTAAGACCAATGTCAAAGAGTACTGCCTATGTTTTCTTCTAAGAGTTTTATGGTTTCAATGACCTGAATTTTTTAGGAAAAGAACATTGGCAGTAGTATGGAGGATGTCCTCACCAAAGAAAATATTGGTAGGAAGGCTCATAGTTAGGAGTCTGTTCAGTTGTCCAAACCAAAGATGGTAATCCCCTAACCTAAACTGATGCAGTGGTGGTGATATTGGAGATGAGAGGCTAAATTCAAAGTGGAACTGTTGGAATTAGTGTCTACCTATATGTGTTGAGTAAATGGAAAGCTACAGTCAGAGATGACATTACAATTTCCACTGGGAACCTAAGGGATATTAACTCTTCCACTTGAACTAAATTAATCCCAAAGGACCAGATCTGGATTAGAAAACAGTGATGATAAGCTAGGGTGAGCTAAATTTGAAATGCTTGGAAAATGTCCCAAAGGCAATTGGAAGTATGGATCTACAAGGCAAAAGTAAGAGGCTTAAGATTAGCATGGATATGTATACATATAGCTGATTTACTTTGCTGTACAGTAGAAACTAATGCAACATTGTAAAGCAACTATACTCCAATCAAAAAAAAAAAAAAAGATTAGCATGGGTAAAAATAGTTGTTGAAGCCAAAGACATGAGTGAAATCAGCCAGGGAAAAGATGTAGAATCAAAAGAAAATAAGAAGACAGCCCTAGTTGGCAAAGTAAAAGAAGGAAACTAAAAAGAAATAATTAGAAAGACAGGAGTGGAAACCAGGAACAAGTAACATGCTGAAATACAAAGAAAGGAGTTTTGAGACGTTTGTAAACCCAACAAATTGCTCATTAATGTGACAATTCCAAAATCAATCTGAAATAATTCATAAAAAAGAACAGTCTAGAAAATTTTGATGAAGACAAATCTGGGAGGGAAATTGCTCCGGCAGGTGTTTAAATATAGTATAAAGATACAATATTATAAGTATATATTATTTCAAATGAATACACAGATTAATGGATCAGAAAAAATGGACCAGGAATACATGAATTCTCAGGAGAAAATTTTTGTTGGCTACAACAAGTCTACCTCAAAGTGCCAAGTCCAGATGGTTTTCAGGGTTATTTTCCTGAATCCCTCAGGGAATAAGATTTATTTTCCAAGGTTTATTAAAGCTCAGGTTGTCACCTCTCCTCCCATGTCTAATTGGCTCTGTAGCTACAAAATGGCAGACCAAGGGACTGAGATCTTAATCACAAGACTCAGATCCAAGACATGGAATTCATGAATATTTCCAACTCCTTGGTGTCCATTCCACAAATTGAGGCAGAACTGCATCCTGTTTCAGCAGGATGTAGCCAGAACAGTCAGCACCCCGTTCCCTCAAAGACTGAGTGAAGGTTGAAACAGGAGTGGGGACTGAAACCAACTCCCCCTAAAACCTAGCTCCTCTGCTGAGTTTATGATTAACCTCCCTATTCAAAACTTTATCCCCTCCTTGTCCTGTTACCCAAAAACTGGATTTGCCTCTGGGTGGGTGCCAAGCCAAAAGACACAACCATGCCAAAGGTCAGGAGAAGGAATGACTTGTTATTACTTACAGCAAGTAAGGAAAACACCAGGGATCTTTCCCAAAGCAGTGTCTCCTCAAACAGCAATACCGGGGAAGTTTTAAGCTAAGGGTACATGCATATTCATGAAGGGGTTTGAGTAGGGGAGAATTCAGCATAGAATTGGGGAAAAGGCAGACAGAGTCCAAGCTTTAGTTGACTGAAGTCAGGAGGGTCAACATCATGATTCCATCCTCCACCTGAGTGGGAGCCTTAGTTCCTACAGTACTGAAAGACTGATCAGATTGTCATGAATATCCTTTGAGGAGGAACTAGGACTCAGTTTTATTGCTGAACTATTGTTTCTTGCCTGCTTTTCCTTTGTTCTGCATTCCCTTACTTCCCTTAAGATCATTAAATACTGAGATCTGTTCAAGGGTAAGCATTGTAGCCAGGCTTAGATCACAAAATGTCTTAGGCCAAAATGGCTTCTCTATGTCAAGAAAGCCATTCCTGGTTTTCTTTCTCTGGGGACCCCCTAACCTATCTGCTTACAGTCCCACACCTGTTAACCCTCAAGATTGAGGAGTATCAAAGAAAAGGGGGGATTGAAAGAGCAGGACCCTGTGGGGCCCTCATGGTTACAAAATCCTTTGTTTTCCCCATTTCCTGTTTATAGGAAAAAGGTTTCAGCCTCCTAAACCATCTCTGAGTTCCAAAAGGCAGATTCAAACTGTCCAATTAGGGAAGTGAGGTGGAGGATGGTAACTTCAGGCTAAACACAAGATTCCAGGAACACCACCCTGTTACCTCACCACCAATCAATCAGAAGAAAGCCATACATCATGCAGCCATCACCCCAAATACTGCCTTTAAAAACTCCCCCCCAAAAACCATCTGGAAATACAAGTCTTTTGAGCATGAACCACCTGTTCTCCTTGCTTGACCCTTGCAATAAAACTTCCTCTGCTTCAAACCCCACTTCTGTTTGTTTGGCCCCACTCTGCATTGGGCACATAAGCTTGGGTTTGACAACAAGTCCAACAAGAAGATATAATAATTGTAAATATATATGCACCCAAGATAAGAGCACATAACACATAAAGCATATATTAACAAACATAAAGGGAAAAATTGACAGCAACACAATAACAGTTGTGGACTTTAACACCTCACTTACATCAACGGGCAGATCATCCAGAAAGAAAATCAGTAAGGAATCACTGGCCTGAAATGACGCATTAAACCATACAGAGTTTATACATATATGTAGAACACTGATCCAAAAGCAGTAGAATACACATTCTTTTGAAGCACACATGAAACATTCTCTGGGATAGATCACTTGTTAAGCCACAAAACAAGTCTCAAGAAATTTAAGAAGACTGAAACAATATCAAGCATGTTTTCCAACTACGCCAGTATGAAATTAGTAATCAACTACAAGAAAAAAACTGCAAAAACCACAGAGGTTAAACAATATGCTACTACACAATCAATGAGTCACTGAGGAAATCAAAGAGGAGATCAAAAAATACCTGAAGACAAATGAAAAAGAAAATACAACAATCCAAAATCTATGTGATGCAGCAAAAACAGTTCTAAGAGGAAAGTTTATAGTGATACAAGTCTGCCTCAGGAAACAAGAAACATCTCAAATAAACACTCTAACCTTACACCTAAAGGAAATAGAAAAAGAAGAACAAACAAAACGCAAAGTTTGTATAATAGAAGGAAAGAAATGATAAAGAGCAGATCAGAAATAAATGAAATAGAGACTAAAAGGACAATTTAAAAGATCAGTGAAACTAAGAGTTGGTTCTTTGAAAAGATAAACAAAATTGATAAAACTTAGGCAGATTCATCAAGAAAAAAAGAGAGAGGGCTCAAATTAAAAAAAAGAAAGAGGAGGAGTCACAACTGACACCACAGAAATACAAAAGATCCTTAAGAGAGTACTACAAACAATTTACGCCAATAAAATGGACAACTTAGAAGAAATGAATAAATTCCTAGAAATGTTCAATCTCCCAAGACTAAATCAGGAAGAAATAGAAGATATAAACAGACCAGTTGCCAGTCTTGAAATTGAATCAGTAATTTAAAAATTCCCAACAAACAACAGTCCAGGACCAGGTGGCTTCAGCTGAATTCTACCAAACATTTCAATAAGAGTTAACAACCGAATTCCCTGGTGGTCCAGTGGTTAGGATGGTTAGGACTCGGTACTTTCACTGCCATGGCCCGGGTTCAATCCCTGATTGGGGAACTGAGATTTCACAAGCTGTATGGCATGGCAAATAAATAAATAAATATAATGAGTTAACACTGATCCTTCTCAATAATTCCAAATTCCAATAAACTGAAGAGGAAAAAATGCAGGCCCAGCACAACCAGATTTTCTAAAACTTTTAGAAAGCTTTGTATTGATATCTATATCTGTTATTTTCTGGATTTTTAATGTTTAGCAACTTTTTTATTAAGATTTTTAAGCCTTGGACAGGTCAGATAAAACTTGAGTGAGCACAGTTTTCAGGGACTTCCAGTTTAAGATCTCTTTCTTGCCTTCCTTGAAACAATGGATATTGTCTTCATATAATCACCATTTTAAAGTTCAAAAGGATTTTATAGATCTCCTAATTCAACCCTCGATAGATGTTTGTGTTTTCTCCACAATACCCAGTCTCCTCTTTCACACCTATTTAGACATATAGTTCATTTGTTACCCTCTGGAGCAGACTTCAGATCACTGACTGCCTCTGGCATATATCCAGTGTGACCACTATTCAATCACAGTGGTGGATACTAGCCCTGTGATAAGTCTGTAAGTGCCAGATTCAAATGCAGGAGTCATGTTCTACTTGCTCAACAACCAAAAATGAAGCACTGAATTCATTCCAAACTATGGTTTTAATAACTTAATTGAATATTGAAAAAGGCAGGACTTCCCATAATCTGTCCTATACAAACGTTTGTATAAATGCCCAAAGATGGATGAACAAGGACATTCAATGCAGCTTTGTCTATAATCATGAAAAACTAGAAACCACTCAAATACCCACCACAGTGTAAAATAATGTACTGTAAAACATATGAAATCAACTGACATGGAACTCTCTGCAAAACATACTGCTTAATGAAAAAAGCTAGTAACAAAATAATACATGCAATATTTTCTCATCTATGTAAATGTATGTAAATGTATGTGTTTTCAATGAGAATATGTTCGTATATGGCTTTTATAAAATTTTTAAGAGGTATCATTTAGCCTAGAAAGCACCTACAAGATGTCTGGTTAACCTCATGAAGACAAGAGGAAATGAAAGATTTTGTATATATGAATTCCAGCCTCAACTGCAAATTAATCTTCCTGCTTTCTCAGTGACACTGCTTTCTCTTGTGTGTCATATTACCATTCCCTGTGTTCAGATGACTGAGTTTTATCCATTATATAACAATGTTTATTGTAATTCTACCTGAGAGGGCTGTAATTAGTGAATTTTGTACTCACTATTGGAATGCACTTCATTGAAGTAAACAGTCATAGATGGGTTAACAAAAGGTTAGGCAAGACTGGGGACAAACTCACAATGCCCAGCCTATGGATAAATACTCTGGGGTCAGAGGATCCCAGGCCAATAGCAATATACTTTGCCCTGTAAATAAGAGAGAGATAAGAAAAATGACATTGTTAAAGTCTCCAGGTAACTGATATAAACGATGCTTCATAATAAATCATCCAGACAAATGGTGAGAGCTGAAAAACAATAGGTGTTGATAAGGCCCTGGTACTCCAATCCATCCTCCACACTGCAACAAGTATGGCATGGCAAGCCCATCCTCAAAACCCTTCCAAAGTTTCCCATCACATTTTGGATAATATCCAAGGTTGATAACATACAAGATCCATTATCTGGCCCTAGTCTACCTTGTTCTTACTTCTCCCTGCTTCCCTTGTTATACTCTGGTGATATTGGACTGGTCATATTTCCTAAACTCATGCCATAATAACTCGCACGCCTTTGCCTCAGTTCATGCTGTTCCCCTTGCTACCCTCCATGACCCCACACTCATCTCCACCACTGCCCCCTTGGATAGCTTCTGCTCTTTTGTTATTTATTCTTTCTCCATAGTGGCTGTTCCTACAGGCCATTGTCCTGACCCTTCCTTTGCCCCCAGTTGGTTCTTAGACTTACCTCTCCTCATAAAAAGTCTTTCAGTTAAAAAAAAGAAATCTGACAAATTAACTTACACTCAGTTTTCAATGACTGACCATCTGCTAACATTGTTGAGCCCTTCCAGAGAAGGTTGCCAGATTTAGCAAATAAAAATACAGAACACCCAGTTAATTTTAAATTTCAGGTAAACAACAAATAATGTTTTACTGTAAGGGCAGCCTATGCACTATTTGTATTTCACCTAGAAACACTAACCCCAGGGTATCTGAATTTTATCAATTTAGCAACTACTTGGTAAGTTATGCTTATGCTGCGGGAAGCAAACAGAAGTATCAAAGGCTTCCTCTGAATGAAATGGATAAAGACCCAAGAGTGGGACTTCAAGCATCAATCAGCAGATAGAGAGGCACTTAGCTGACCAGAGCCTTCCCACCACTCCTGAATCAAGTCCTGAGAGGGCTGTCTCCTAACTCCAACCTTAGAGTGTTCACATGCTCGTTCTTCTGTGAGTTTTCTCCCAACTCTGGTCTTATACCTCCAAGTCTATCTTTAACCCTCACTCTAGCTATTGCTCAGGCCCAGATATTCTGCTACCTCTTAGACATCCTAGCACCACTTCTAAAACTGATTCCAAATAGGCTACACCAGGAAGGCTCTTGTTCCTAATATATGATGGTCTACAAGGCTCAAAATCTTACAAATAATCTTTATTGTCTCTCTCTCCTTTGCTATTTATAGCTAGTAAGCCATCAGGTCCTGAAAATAGAGCCATCCCTGGGAACAGAAAAGGTAAAACCCAACACATCCACATTCTTCCTGCACTCCTCCCTCTACACACACACAAATTGGATTGTGGAGTACATTGTCCTTAAAGTAAATAAATTAATCCTGTTGGCAACCTCTGTTCTTGTTTTCACTATTCCCTTAAATAAATCAAATTCTATGAAATGTTAGAAAACAATTCATACATTTCTGTGGGAAGACAAAGGATACATCTGACACCATAAGGCAAAACTTAATTGAAAAACTCCTTATCAGATGTCTCTGATTTCTCTCAAAGTTTCTCTTTGATATCATGTCATCCCCACAATCTTCTCAAACCTTTCTCCCTACTGCTGCTCCAACCTCCAGTTCCAAATGAACTGCCTCCTCTACCTTCTCCTCACTAATCTTCCACTCCTTTCTTATTACAACAATTCCATTCTCTCTGGCTTCTCCAATCACCTCAGTCAACAAAGGATGCTCCTTTGAAAATGCTGAGAATTATCCATATCAACTACATTTCTGCTTTTTCCCATGTGTCATAATTGTTTGTCCAGTCACAGAAAAATCAAGGCCAGCCTTGAAAGCTTAAAGAAGACACAAAGAAGCATCCTACAACTAGAGGAATAGTATAGAAAGAAGAAAAATGGTAGTGACTTTGCTTTGTCGGGAGTTTAGAGCCAAGACGATGATTATGGATTTTGTTCTAAAATTGGGGGATTTTCTCCACATCTCTTTCTGACTAACAGGTTTGTGCATTTTTTAAAATACTGGCTGTGACAGAGTTCGGTGTTGATTACATTCATCATTTCATTCATATATATTGCAATTTTTTGTTTTGTACATTTGTTACACACAACAAAATGTAACTGGTCTAAAATATCTATAACATACACTAAGACTCAAAAACTTTTTAAATGGGAAACCAAATGAGGTTTTAAGCAGAGAAGTAGCATAAATTAAATTAACAATATAAGAAATTTATCTGGCTTCAGGGTAGAGAATGTATTGTAAGTGGGCAAGGGTAGAAACAAGAAGACTGGTTAGAAGCCCACTGTAACAATCCAGGATTTATTTCAATAATTCAGAAGATGTGATAATTTCAATAATGATGTGGCTAAAGTACCCCTTTATTTAATCTATGAAAGGGAAGTTTCATGAACAGTTAATACTATAAACAAAATTGTAAGAGAAAACTTAAACTATTACAGAGTACAAAATATCTTAAATACATTGGAAGCTATCATGTCCTCATGACTAATGTTCTAGTTTTAAATGATTATTTATTTTTGAAAGTATGTTCCTGAAAGACTTTGACTGGGCAACAATTTGTGCAGTAGTTCAAGTATGTGCAATATTTGGCAAATACTATGTACTCAATAAATATTTACTACATAAATACACATATCCATTATCTCTTTAAAAATACCCCCTTGAACTGCTGAACAATCATCAATAGGAAGACACTGGAACTAACCAAAAAAATACCTCACATCCACAGACAAAGGTGAAGCCACAATGAGATGGTAGGAGGGGCACAGTCACAATAAAATCAAATCCCATAACTGCTGGGTGGGTGACTCAAAAACGGGAGAACACTTCTACCACAGAAGTCCACCCACTGGAGTGAAGGTTCTGAGCCCCACGTCAGGCTTCCCAACCTGGGGGTCCAGCAACGGAAAGAGGTATTCCCAGAGAATCAGACTTTGAAGGCTAGTGAGACTTGATTGCAGGAGTTTGACAGGACTACGGGAAACAGAGACTCCACTCTTGGAAGGAACACGCACAAACTAGTGTGTGCACCAGGACCCAGGGGGAAGGAGCAGTGACCCCACAGGAGACTGAACCAGACCTACCTGCTAGTGTTGGAGGGTTTCCTGCAGAGGTGGAGGGTGGCTGTGGCTCATAGTGGGGACAAGGACACTGGCAGCAGAAGTTCTGGGAAGTTCTCCTTGGCGAGAGCCTTCCTAGAGTCTGCCATTAGTCCCACCAAAGAACCTGTAGGCTCCAATGCTGGGTCTCCTCAGGCAAACAACCAACAAGTAGGGAACTCAGCCCCAACCATCAGCAGACAACTGGATTAAAGTTTTACTGAGCTCTGCCCACCAGAGCAACACCCAGGTCAATCCACCACCAGTCCCTCCCATCAGGAAGGTTGCACAAGCCTCTTAGACAGCTTAACAGAGGGCAGATAGCAGAAACAAGAACTACCATCCTGCAGCCAGTGAAATGAAAACCACATTCACAGAAAGACAGACAAAATGAAAAGGCAGAAGACTGTGTACCAGATAATGGAACAAGATAAAACTCCCAAAAGACAAATAAATGAAGTGGAGATTGGCAACCTTCCAGAAAATGAACTCAGAATAATGATAGTGAAGATGATCCAGGACCTCAGGAAAAGAATGGATGCAAAGATTGAGAAGATGCAAGAGATGTTTAACAAAGACCTAGAAGAATTAAAGAACCTAGAAGACTTAAAGAACAAACTAACAGAGATGAACAATACAATAACTGAAATGAAAACTACACTAGGAGGAATCAATAGCAGAATAACTGAGGCAGAAGAACAGATCAGTGACCTGGAAGACAGAATGGTGGAATTCACCGCTGCAGAACAGAATAAAGAGAAAAGAATGAAAAGAAAAGAAGACAGCCTAAGAGACCTTTGGGACAACATTAAACGCACCAACATACGCATTATACCGGTCCCAGAAAGAGAAGAGAGAAAGGAATGACCAGAGAAAATATTTGAAGAGATTATAGTCAAAAACTTCCCTAACATGGGAAAGGAAATAACCACCCAAGTCCAGGAAGTGCAGAGAGTCCCAGGCAGGATAAACCCAAGGAGAAACACGCCGAGACACATAGTAATCAAATTGACAAAAATTAAAGACAAAGAAAAATTACTAAAAGCAACAAGGGAAAAACAACAAATAACATACAATGGAACTCCCATAAGGTTAACAGCTGATTTCTCAGCAGAAATTCTACAAGCCAGAAGGGAATGGCACAATATATTAAAAGTGATGAAAGAGACGAACCTACAACAAAGATTATTCTACCTGGCAAGGATCTCATTCAGACTTCACAGAGAAATCAAAGTTTTACAGACAAGCAAAAGCTAAGTGAATTCAGCACCACCAAACCAGCTCTACCAAAGATAGTAAAGGAATTTCTCTAAGTGGGAAACACAAGAGAAGAAAACAACCTACAAAAACAAATCCAAAACAATTAAGAAAATGGTAATAGGAAATACATATGGATAATTCCCTTAAAGGTGACTGGATTAAATGCTCCAACCAAAAGACACAGGCTTGTTAAATGAATACAAAAACAAGACCCATATATATGCTGTCTACAACAGACCCACTTCAGACCTAGAGACACTTACAGACTGAAAGGGAGGAGACAGATAAAAGATATTCCATGTAAATGGAAATCAAAAGAAAGCTGGAGTAGCAATTCTCATATCAGACAAAATAGACTTTAAAGACTATTACAAGAGACAAAGAAGGACACTACATAATGATCAAGGGATCAATCCAAGAAGAAGATATAACAATTGTAAATATTTATGCACCCAACACAGGAGCACCTCAATACATAAGGTAAATGCTAACAGCCTTAAAAGGGGAAAACGACAGTAACACAATCATAGTAGGGGACTTTAACACCCAATATTCACCAATGGACAGATCATCCAAAATGAAAATAAATAAGGAAACAAAAGCTTTAAATGATACATTAAACAAAATGGACTTAATTGATATTTATAGGATATTCCATCCAAAAACAACAGAATACACTTCCTTCTCAAGTGTTCATGGAATATTCTCCAAGGCAGATCATATCTTGGGTCATAAATCAAGCCTTGGTAAATCTGAAATTTGAAATCATATCAACTATCTTTTCTGACCACAACGCTATGAGACTAGATATCAATTACAGGAAAAATCTGTAAAAAATACAAACACATGGAGGCTAAACAATACACTGTTAAATTACCAAAGGATCACTGAAGAAATCAAAGATGAAATTAAAAAAAATACCTACAAACAAATGACAATGAAAACATGATTATCCAAAACCCATGGGAGGCAGCAAAAGCAGTTCTAGGAGAGAAGTTTATAGCAGTACAATCCAACCTCAAGAAACAAGAACTGTCTCCAATAAACAACCTAACCTTACACCTAAAGCAAGTTAGCAGAAGGAAAGAAATCATAAAGATCAGATCAAAAATACACAAAAAAGAAATGAAGGAAACGATGGCAAAGATCAATAAAACTAAAAGCTAGTTCTTTGAGAAGATAAACAAAATTGATAAACCATTACCCAGACTCATCAGGAAAAAAAGGGAGAAGATTCAAATCAATACAATTAGAAATGAAAAAGAACTAACAACTGATACTGCAGAAATACAAAGGATCATGAGAGATTACTACAAGCAACTATATGCCAATAAAACGGACAACCTGGAAGAAATGGACAATTTCTTAGAAATGCACAACCTTCGCAGACTGAATGAGGAAGAAATAGAAAGTATAAACAGACCAATCACAAGCACTGAAATTCAGACTGAGATTAAAAATCTTCCAACAAACAAAAGCCCAGGACCAGAAGGTTTCACAGGCAAATTCAATGAAACATTTAGAGAAGAGCTAACACCTATTCTTTTCAAACTCTTCCAAATATAGCAGAGGGAGGAACATTTCCAAACTCATTCTACAAGGCCACCATCACCCTGATACCAAAACCAGACAAAGATGTCACAAAAAAAGAAAACTACAGGCCAATATCACTGATGAACATACATACAAAAATCCTTAACAAAATACTAGCAAACAGAATCCAACAACGCATTAAAAGGATCATAAACGATGATCAACTGGGAAACGTTTATCCCAGGAATGCAAGGATTCTTCAACACACAAAAATCAATCAATGTGATAAACCATATTAACAAACTGAAGGAGAAAAACCATATGATCATCTCAATAGATACAGCTTTCAACAAAATTCAACACCCATTTATGATAAAAACCCTCCAGAAAGTATGCATAGAGAGATGTTTCCTCAACATAATAAAGGCCATATATGACAAGCCCACAGCCAACATCGGTCTCAATGGTGAAAAACTGAAACCATTTCCACTAAGATCAGGAAGAAGACAAGGTTGCCCACTCTTACCTCTCTTATTCAGCATAGTTTTGGAAGTTTTCGGCACAGCAATCAGAGAAGAAAAAGAAGTAAAAAGAATCTAAATTAGAAAAGAAGAAGTAAAAGTGTCACTGTTTTCAGATGACATGATACTATACATAGAGAAACCTAAAGATGCTACCAGAAAACTACAAGACCTAATCAATGAATTTGGTAAAGTAGCAGCATACAAAATTAATGCACAGGAATCTCTTACATTCCTATACTCTAATGATGAAAAATCTGCAAGAGAAATTAAGGAAACACTCCCATTTACCATTGCAACAAAAAGAATAAAATACCTAGGAATATACCTACCTAGGGAGACAAAAAGACCTGTATGCAGAAAACTGTAAGACACTGATGAAAGAAATTAAAGATGATACAAACAGATGGAGAGATATACCATGTTCTTGGGTTGGAAGAAGCAGCATTGTGAAAATGACTATAGTACCCAAAACAATCTACAGATTCAATGCAATCCCTATCAAACTACTAATGGTATTTTTCACAGAACTAGAATAAAAAATTTCAAAATTTGTATGGAAACGCCAAAGATCCTGAATAGCCAAAGAAGTCTTGAGAAAGAAAAACGGAGCTGGAGGCATGAGGCTCCCTGACTTCAGACTATGCTACAAAGCTACAGTAGTCAAGGCAGTATGGTACTGGCACAAAAACAGAAAGATAGATCAATGGAACAAGTTATAAAACCCAGAGATAAGCCCACACACATATGGTCACCTTACCTTTCATAAAGGAGGCAAGAATATACAATGAAGAAAAGACAGCCTCTTCAATAAGTGGTGCTGGGAAAACTGGACAGCTACACATAAAAGAATGAAATTAGAACACTCCCTAACACCGTACACAAAAATAAGCTCAAAATGGATTAAAGACCTAAATGAAAATCCAGACACTATAAAACTGTTAGAGGAAAACATAGGCAGAACACTCCATGACATAAATCACAGCAAGATCCTTTTTGACCCACCTCCTAGAGAAATGGAAATAAAAACAAAAATAAACAAATGGGACCTAATGAAACTTCAAAGCTTTTGCACAGCAAAGGAAACCATAAACAAGATGAAAAGACAACCCTCAGAATGGGAGAAACTATTTGCAAATGAAGCAACTGACAAAGGATTAATCTCCAAAATATACAAGCAGCTCATGCAGCTCAATATCAAAAAAATAAACAACCCAATCCAAAAATGCACAGAAGACCTAAACAGACATTTCTCCAAAGAAGATATACAGATGGCAACAAACACAGGAAAGGATGCTCAACATCACTAATTATTAGAGAAATGCAAATCAAAACTACAATGAGTTATCACCTCACACCAGTCAGAATGGCCATTATCAAAAAATCTACAAACAATACATGCTGGAGAGGGTGAGTAGAAAAGGGAACCCTCTTGCACTGTTGGTGGAAATGTAAATTGATTCAGCCGCTATGGAGAACAGTATGGAGGTTCCTTAAAAAACTAAAAATAGAACTACCATATGACCCAGCAATCCCACTACTGGGCATATTCCCTGAGAAAACCATAATTCAAAAAGCGTCATGTAGCACAATGTTCACTGCAGCTCTATTTACAATAGCCAGGACACTGAAGCAACCTAAGTGTCCATCGACAGATGAATGCATAAAGAAGATGTGGCACATATATTCAATGGAATATTACTCAGCCATAAAAAGAAATGAAATTGAGTTATTTTTAGTGAGGGGGATGGACCTAGAGACTGTCATACAGAGTGAAGTAAGTCAGAAAGAGAAAAACAAATACCATATGCTAACACATATATATGGAATCTAAGAAAAAAAAAGAAAAAATTCTTCTGAAGAACCTAGGGGCAGGAGACAGGAATAAAGACCCAGATGCAGAGAATGGACTTGAGGACAGGGGGAGGAGGAACGGTAAGCTGGGATGAAGTGAGAGAGTGGCATGGACATATATACACTACCAAATATAAAATAGATAGCTAGTGGGAAGCAGCCACATAGCACAGGGAGATTAGTTAGGTGCTTTGTGTCCACCTAGAGGGGTGGGATAAGGAGGGTAGGGGAGAGATGCAAGAGGGAAGAGATAAGGGGATACATGTACATGTATAGCTGTTTCACTTTGTTATAAAGCAGAAACTAACACGCCATTGTAAAGCAATTATACTCCAATAAAGATGTTTTAAAAATCTAATATTAAAAAATAATAATATAAATAAGAAATAATGGCTATAAACTACCCTAACCTGGGGAAGGATACAGACATCTGTCAGAATGTTTATCATTAAACACACACAGACACAGACACACACGCACAAATAACAAATGTTAGCGAGGATGTGGAGAAAAGGGAACCCTCGTACACTGTTAGTGGGAATGTAAATTGGTGCAGCCACTATGAAAAACAGTAGGAATGTTTCTCAAGAAACTAAAACTAGAACTACCATATAATCCAGCAATTCCATTCCCAGGTATTTATCTGAAAAAAATCAAAAACACTAATTCATTAAAGATACATGCACCCCAATGTTCATAGCAGCATTATTTACAATTGCCAAGATATGGAAGCAACCTAAGTATCCACCAACAGATGAATGGATAAAAAAGAAGTGGTATATGTATACAATGGAATACTATTCAGCCATAAAAATAGAATGAAATTTTGCCATTTGCAAAAATATGGATGGACTTGGCGAGTATTGTGCTAAGTGAAATTAGTCAGAGAGAGAAAAACAAATACTGTATTATATCACTTATACATGGAATCTAAAAAACAAAACAAACTAGTGGATATAACAAAAAAGAAATAAGACTCACAGATTTAGAGAACAAACTAGTGGTTACCAGTTCTCTGGCACCCCCTAGTGGCCGCTTTGGAACATGGGAAGGGTGGGTAATTAACATATATTTTAGCACTTTCTCCAGCAATGGGAAGCATTTGCCATGCTTCATCTCAGTTTTCTTCACAATACTCCTAGGACGTAGGTGTTATGATTATCCTCACTTACATATGAAGACAAAACTAACGTTTGGGATAAACAACTTGCACAAGGGAACATAGGTAGTGGAAAAAAGAATAAAAGTGAAGGTCTGTAGGATTTCTGAGCCCTCACAATTAATAACCTTACTGAGGTATTGAGAGAGGAAAGCATGTTCTTCCTTCAGCCTCTAACCTGCTCTGCCTCCTTTACTGTTCCTGGTACCTATGCTCATACAGAACTTACCGATATACATTGTTTTTTCTTTCCTTTTTACATTTGGATATAAATATGTCTTTATCCCAGCTACATATATTCAATTATTTTAATTACTCCTTGTGTAATAGTCTCTAAACGTCTCTTCATCTTGGTTTCCTTCCTCTAGATTCAATCTAAAATATCACTTTCTGTCTTAAAATGTTACTCCCCCAAGATCCAATGTTCCAAGCCAGTTTATCTCCACAACATATACTTTTTTCAGAACCAAAGAGTGTTTAGCAGTGCTTTAGACAATGCAGAGTGAATCAGACATAATCACTGCTCTCAAAAACTTTATAATCAATTCGTTTGACACATTCCCACTATAGTTTATGCTTCCCTTGGTTTGAATGCTACACCTCTACTAAAACAGTTTACTGTTGCACCAGCTTTTTCAGAATCCACAAAATTAAAGCTATCATTTATATAATTATTTTCATATGAATTATCTCATTCTATACTCACAATACTCTCCTACATTAGTTATTATTAATTCCAACTGAAAACTGAGAAAGCCAAAGGTAAGTGGTTTGCCTATAGTGACTAATAAGTGGTAGATGGTAGGTCTTAGAACCAGCCAAAATAGTGAGATTAAACTTATGTTGGTTTACCGTCACGCTTTGTCTCACATAATTCTAATGATTTATACAAAGCTTGGGATCATTTAAAACCCCTTGGTGTTTTTCATTTGAATCACTGATGACTTGGGTCACTATCTTTGTGAAACTAATTCTTTAATCCTATTTGTAGGAATTCACATTTGTGCACGTTAAACATTATTTAGTTGGTTTTATCTTTAGTCAAAGAGTGTTTATTTGAAGTTTCAATCTTCTGTCAAGTTTGCTATGTAAAAGAATTATTAGAACTTCCCTACACCATATTCAAAAATAAACTCAAAATGGATGTAAGACCTGAAACCATAAAAGTCCTAGAAAAAGAACATAAGGCAGAACACTCTTTGACATGAATCACAGCAATATTTTTTTTAGATCTGCCCCCTAAAGCAAAACAAACAAAAGCAAAAATAAACAAATGGGACCTAATAAAATGTAAAAGCTTTTGCACAGCAAAGGAAACCATCAACAAAACAAAAAGACACCTACTGAATGGGAGAAAATACTTGCAAATGATATGACTGATAAGGGGTTAATATCCAAAATATATAAACAGCTCATACAACTCAATAAAACCCAATTAAAAAATGGGCAGAAGACGTGAATAAATATTTTTCCAAAGGAGACACACAGATGGTCAACAGGCACATGAAAAGATGCTTAACATTGCTCATCTACAGAGAAGTGCAAATTAAAACCACAGTGAGATATTACCTCACACCAGTCAGAATGGCTATTATCAAAAAGAACACAAATAACAAATGTTGGCAAGGATGCGGAAAAAAGGGAACCCTTGTATTGAGCTGGTGGGAATGTATACTAGTACAGCCACTGTGGAAAACAGTATGGAGGTTCCTCAAAAAATTAAAAATAAAACTACCATATGATTGAGCAATTACACTCCTGGGTATATATTCAAAAAAACCAAAACCACTAATTCAAATAGATACATGCACCCCAATGTCTATAGCAGCATTATTTACAATAGCCAAAATATGGAAGCAACCAAAGTGCCCATCAAGAGGTGAATGGTTAAAGATGCGGTATATATATATAATGGAATACTATTTGGCCATTAAAAAGAATGAAATTCTGGCATTTGCAACAACCTGGATGGACGTGGGTAGTATTATGCTTAGTGAAATAAATCAGAGAAAGACAAATACTCTGTTATCACTTATATGTGGATTCTGAAAAATAAAACAGACAAATGTATATAACAAAACAGAAACAGACTCACAGATGTAGAGAACAAACTAGTTGTTACCAGTGGGGAGAGGAAGCATGGAAGGACAGGATACGGGTATGGGACTAAGAGACACAAACTACCATGTATAAAATAAATAAGCAACAGGATATACTGTACAGCACAGGGAAACATAGCCATTATTTTGTAATAACTTTAAATGGAGTATAATCTATAAAAATATTCAATCACTATGTTGTACACCAGAAAGTAATATAATATTGCAAATCAACTATACTTCATTTTAAGAGTTTATTTGAAGTTTCAATCCTGTGTCAAGTTTCTATGCCTCCATGCTTTGGGTATATACAAATTTGATCACCTGTATTTGTCTCCATCAAAGTCATTGATTTAAATGTTGATAATAGAAAGATAAGACTGTGAAGCAGGCACATGGGATATCACCAAATAGAATTTCCCATATGGTGCCATTTCCACACTGACTTAACATATAGTTCATCTATTTTTTTCTATGCCTCACAGCCTTTCTTCTGTTTCAACTGGCATGTTCAGTTTAACATCATATAGAACTAGCTTAGAACAAAGAGCCATTTCCTTCCCGGAAAAGATAACTACCTTACCCTTGTTTTACTTTCAGAAGTTCCCTTAGATAAATTTATCCAAAGAATCTATCACAGCATAATTCAATAAGTTTCTGTACACTGCTACCCATTTAATAGAACTAAATTTAACATGTTAGATATTTGTAACTCTCCAGACAATCAAGTATAAAATACCATGGTTCTTAAGCCTCTTCTCCAGCTGTTTAAGATATACTTTGGTTAGTTTTCCCTAGTATTTTTAAAGATGTAATGTTTGCATGAACACAATAAAGTTTATAGCATAATATTAGCAAAATCATAACATTTTCATGCATAAAACAAAACAAAGTTTATAGCATACTATCAGCAAAACCATTTACTTATTCCCATTACACTATTAAACATCCATTTTAGTATCATTAAGTCCTGTTTGCAATGAGGGAAAAAAGCTTCCAGTTAACATTACTTCTTTCACTCATTCAACAAACATATTACCTGATTGCATACTACGCACCAGGCATGTACTAGGTACTAAAAAGACCCAAATGCACCATCCCTGCCATCAATGGGCTCATTTTTCAGTGGGGTGTCGGTGGGGGGCTGGTGGGGTAGAACTAAAGCAAATTTACAGAGTGCAAATGTATAAGGGCTGATACACTAAATGTTATGGAAAGCACGGAATCTCACTCAGCAGAGAATAGGGCAAGCTTCCTAAAGGATGTGATGCTTTTACTTGTCTTGACAATGTTCAGAGATCAGGTACATGAATATGGAGAAAGTGTTCTAGGCAGAGCAAATGGTATGTGCAAAGGTATGGAAGCTTGTGAAACCTGATACACTTACAGAATAGAAAGTCGTGTGATGTGGCTGGAAAGAAGGATGAAAGTGGCTGAGTGATAACTGATGAGGCTGGAGAGAATAGCCAGGGTCTCATTGTGAGGACCTTGTGTCCCATGCCAACGAGTGTACTGTTTACCCTGAAGTCAGTGAAGAAAGTGGGCAATATCTGAGTCAGGGAGTTTAATTAGGGGGCTCTGTCAGTGATCAAGGCCAGAGATCAGGGAAGTACCAGCCTAATGGAGAGATGGCAGAATGCAGTGACACTCTAATAAAGATGGTGTTTCCCAATGTTCATTGTGCGTAAGAATCAGCTGGGCAGCACTTGTAAAATACAGATGCCTGGGCCCAAACCAGACCTACTCACACTTTACATTTTTCAAATCTCCCCTGAATTCTTCTAATGCAACTAGTCCATGGACTAGCATGTGGGAATGACAATTTTGCCTCTAACTGTAGGACAAGGAAGTAAAAAGAGTTTCAGTTACACTTATGACAAACAATGGAGCAGAGAGCTATAAAGTCCACCTGAAAGAGTGAAAATATGGAATGACAGAATATTTTCAAAGAAATAAATTTTATTTCCAAACTGGTTAGAGTAACTAGCCATGAGAACAAACTACTGATTGGTAGAGGTCAATATAATTATGTTTCATAATGAAAAAGACTAGTTTATAAGATTTTGTATTTACATTTATAATAAGTGAATATATTTTTGCTTTGTAAGTTGCTCCCTCTAGTAGATTAAATATTAGCCTTATAGTCTTTCTTAAACTTAATTTAGTTTTTACAGCTTTTTATTTTTATACAGTCAAAGATAAACTTCAGTCCAGCCTATAATCAAAAGATCATAAATTCCAAATCAGTACTGTCTGAACTAACTTGGTTTTGCTATATAGTCTTCTGACCTTCAGAAAAGTTTATATTAAGAAAATGCTTATCATATGACCATTTATCTCAAACAAGCAAATTGTAGCAAATTCTATTTGCTAGGAAATTCAGGCTATTTATCTGTATTTGTGCTTAACTAACATTTTTAGGCAGTGCTTGTAGTTTAAGTAAATATGTGAGTTAAATTTGTTTTGAAAACTGTCTCCTGTCCTTGACTTGGTTGAGCAAAGCCTCTCATCTTATTCTGTCTCCACTTTCCATCTTCAAAGTCCAAATTGATTTTAATTCAATATAACAGTAAGCTCCATAAAGATAGAAGCTGTGTGTCCTGGTTACATCTTATCCCTAACTCCAAGCTCAGGGCCTGAACAGGAGGTATAGTTGATATACATTTGTTTATTAATAAGAATCATCTTCCCTTTATAACCCTGGGCAAACTCAATTTTAGCCAGATTTGTCTAAACATATAGACATCTCCTTCAGCCAACACAGGAAGAAGCACACAGGAGCACAAAGCTTTTTTTTTTCACAGCTGTATACCAATCAACCCAATGATAAAGATTATTACTTGATCTTCAGAAGAATAATTGTGATGTCATCATCAATTGTGTCAAATTACACAAGTAAAATCCCCAAAGGAAAGCCTTGCCCTGGCTCTGAAATTACCGTAGGGGCTGAGACATCAAACCAGTTCTCTTCACTCCCCTTAAGATTGACCTGATAGAGGAGCCAACCACATTTTAAAGCCAATTTAAAGCACTTGAAAAAACTAACATGTTGGCTCTAGTGTAACAGTCGATCTTAGTTTAGCTGTTTTAAAACTATGACGGGTTTAGTAAGACTAACTCTAGTGAGCGGTAATAATGGCAATAGAGGCAAACATGGATGGAGCAGTTATTTAGAGTCAGGCATTGTGCTAAGCACTTTAATCTCATCAAAGCCTCATAATGATTGTTTAATGTTGGAACAACTGAAGAACCCCATTTTACAGGAGAAAATGAGGATTCTGCCTTACATAACTTGCATAGGTGCAAGTACTGCACCATTTTATATAATGGACTTGAGCATCCATGGATGTGGGTATCCACAAGGGGTCCTGGAACTAATCCCCTGTGAATATTAAGGGACAACTGTATTATGCAATTTGAAGCTAGTGTTTGAAAATAAAAATACCATGATTTATTCATCCAGAGTTCAGATCACTGTATCCTTGTATATGAGACAGAAAGCACTTCAGATTCGAATACAAACTCCCTTTGCCTTCGAATATGTACATACAGTTAATAATAACACCACACCAAATTAATCACCCAGAAAGCTGGCGTACCCTAATCTAATTTTTACCAAGCCACTTAAAACTGTAACAAAGTTATCATCTAAGCCCTGATTCTGGACTAGGAAGGTTAAACACCTTGCTCATGGAAAAAAGGCATCTGACTCCTGGCCTACGGTAGACACGAGGGAATGAATGGATGAATGAATGAGGAAGAAAGAGAGAGTGTGAAATGTATGAGGAAGGATCTTTACAAACTTGGACTTTTTATTGCTCTTAAATGGCATGATCTGAGGAGTAAGCATCATCTTAGCTGTGGTAACTCATGTTAGTACGGATAATCTCTGAAATTTGGACACAGTGAAGCCCAATACATATAAAGAGCTTTGCTGATAACAGAAGCAAGATTCCACAGTTTAATCTTTTTTAACTCTTTGAAACTGAGTACAGCCTCTGGCAAAGGAAATATCAGAAAACTCAGATTTGATAGTGAGTGTACTTGTATCACTTCCTTTGGTGTCAGAGCAGCTGCCTGGTTGCCTTTCTTCTACTGTAGTGAACCGTGAGGTATAACTGACAGCTCTGCTGAAGCGTACCGCTTCCTCAGTAACAATAAACAATACTCTTGAGCACCTAGCACCTCCCTAGTTTACAGATGAGAGGACTGAAGCTCAGGGGTACTGACGGGTCCAGGCTCACACAGTTTGAAAGAGATGAACTCAAACCTGTGTCTAACTTCAAAGACCAGGCTCCTTCTGCTAGTCCAGGTTGCCTCTTTCAAGTGTTGCAAAAATGTAAGGAGTCTTGATCTAAAGATTTGGCAGGAAAGTAATGATTTTCTGTGAATAAGGATGAGAGAGCAACATATACAGCTGATTTATTGCAGTGGTGGGATTAGAGTTGAATATTTACTTTCCTTTACTTACTATTCTGTGAAAGAGGCCATAATGCCATTTATATAAGATTAAGGAACTTATTTCAATTAATTTATGAGTTCCTACAGCCTTTCCATTTCTTTATATCCTACCCCAGTACTGAGTCATAACAGCAACTACTGTGTGCCTGGATTATGCTTAGTCCCTGCAATGCAGAAGCATCTGTTGAGGAGTTCTTGGGCGACATTATGTAGATTTCTTATAAAACTTTCTTTGATAACATGCTGATTTCACAGACACTGAATCACCGTACTTGGCTCTTGTACCATTTAACATTAAATCATTACGCAGAGCACTTTTGCAGAGGGAATTATAAACTCAACCATGGCATGTGCTGCCTCCTGATTTACCAAAGCATACTCGATAACATTTAGAATCAAGTTTAAGATTTGATTGGCATTAATACTACTTACCTGTGTCACTTGAGGAAGGTTGATTCACATAAAGCATAAAATAAAGGCGGGGGAGGATTCAAATTAAGATGCAAAAACTTCCTGCCCCCAAAAGTACTCATTTTAATTGAAATTCTCCATTGTAGTCTCTGACCAGTGTCCCAGGGTGTATTGGTTCCTAACGAGGTGGAAGAAATTCCTCCCCAGGGGGAATTTCAGAAGAGGGCTGGTTGTCACAATGATTGACATTAAACAGGTAGAGTTCTGGGATGCTAAATATCCTGCAATGTGTCAGAAGGAGGACTGCCCCCACTCCCGATCCCACCAATGGCAACAGCCCCTCCAGTGAGCAACACTGGAAGGCCCCAGCCAGGTCATATCACATAGGATGATGAAGCACATATGCTGCACCTCATCAGGCAGACATTTCAATCACGCTACAGCAATGAAAGAGGTTCATGTCACGCAGGGGTTAGATTTGGAAGAAGAGTAGGAAACCAAGGGATTTTTTTTTTAATACAGGATTATCGCTCTTTTATTTCACTAGGAAAATACTGAAGATGGCCTAGCGAGTATCTATCAATCTGTCATCACCAACACCAGCAAAGAAATGTCCTGTTCAGTGACCTTCCAATGCCTGAAGATTTTCCAAACTTCCTGCACAATTCTAAGCTCCTGGAATACTTCAGGATTTTTGTCAAAAAGTTTGATCTACTAAAATATATTCAGTTCCAGGTATTGTATTTTGGGGAAAGAATGGTTTTCTCTACATTAGCTCACATTTAAATAGAGAAGTTACTCTGATAATGAAAGAAATTGGGAATAAAACAAAACATTCTAATTCAATTATTTTCTGAAAAACAACAGCACAGTAGAAAACCCAAAAAGTAGTGTCATTACCCCTGATATTATAGATTATATACATTAACAGAAGAAAAAAATGTTAAAATTAATGACTTGAATGATTATATTGACGGTGAAACTGCATTTAATACCTATAACCACTGAGGACTCCTAGCCTCATTTCCTTTGAAAGGATATATGAAAAAAAATACCACATTGTTATTTCATTTTCTTACCGTCTCCATAAAAATGAAATTTCTTAGAAAAATGTACTAAATAAACTCACAGCTCTCCATTCATCTCAGAAGCCTGTAGAAACCATTTTGGCTATTTTTTTGATGCATTCTTTAGCAACAAAAGAATAACCAGACCATTTTGAAATACAATTGTAACTACCTTTCCTGTGTTTCCTTGAGAACAAATAATCAATGAGATAAAAAAACAATATTCTCATTAAACATCCTGAATTTTTATCAGTAACCTACACTTTGAAAACTAGTAACTGTGCCTAGGAAATAAAATTTAAATTATAGCCTTGAATAAATAACTGTTAGTGGAACTTAGTTTTTTTAACACAGCTCATTTTCTCAGTAACTTTAGTTTTGTTCCAGATTTGTAGTATATTAATTTGTAATCGTTGATTTGATAGACATCAATATATGTAAATACCATTAAAATATCACATTCTATCTAATGTAGTTTTTCCCCAGTTTCCATTTCTCTTGTTTATGATTTTACTGAGGTTGTTTTCTGGAGGTTGGAGAGGGCTTAGGAAAACTCACTTCTGTTTATTGGCCTCTGAGTTACTACAGCCATAAGATGATGGAACTAACTCAAACTATAAAAGGAGGTGTCCTCACTGAGTTCTGTATTAATATGGTGACCTCCCAGGAGGGGAAAACCACCAGGTTGCCTGAGGAGGGGTGAACTGGCTCAGGTCAGTCACATTTCTAGTAACTTCCTCAGTGATACTGAAGGTTGGTCCTCAAACCACATTTTAAATAGCAAGAATCCACAGTACTTTAGAGAGTATACTACCCGGAACTTCAAATCTGAATCTTTCAACTGAAAATGCCCAGACATTTTATAGCCTTTTCATAAGCTTTATACTAATATTCCACATACATTTTTTAATTGGAACAGCTTCAAACATTGCCAACCCAGCATTTTGAAAAATATATGAAAATTTGAAATGCATGTATAAGGGACTCAAACACTTGCCAACAAGAGGGGAAGCATGCCATTCCTCTAGAAGTGAGAAAAGCTTTGTTTCCTTTGACACTGCTTCTTAAATACAGCAGACACACATTTATGTACACTTTTAGAAATTCATAAACCTCCAGAGAGCAAAATGGCATTCTAAAAAATCATGAACTGATAAATTATTTCATCCAAATGAGATCATGAAGTAAGTGTATTGCTAGCATGATGTTTTAAAAATAATAAATATGAACTTACCATTCATGGAGTGATGTCACTGTGCCAGGCGCTATGCAAACTGCTTCACATGGAATATCTTCTCTAATAGACAGTCTACACGGAGGTCAACACTTTTAAAGCTTCTTGATAAATACTGATTGTGTAATCACCTGAATGATGAACATGTATTTTGTATCTTGCCCAGACATTGTCTTGCTTTTTCTGGGTCTCTCTCAAGTCCTTATTCAGTTCTTAACACTGGTAACCACTGCTGAGTCAGGCTTCTCACACAAAGCACATCCTTGGTTGCACCTGCCAAGGAAGAAGCAGCAGGGCGCACTTAGCAGTCTTTGCCTTAAGTGGCTTGAAATGGATTCAGACGGGACCTAAATGGAATCAGACATTGCACTCTACCCATCTCCACTCCCAGGGCACTGGACAAGGCCCCTGTTATGCCAGAGTAATTCTCAATGATGCCTTCTCTGTGTTCCGTTCAAGACAACCGTCCTCAGTGTGAAAAAACACCCGGATTTCTCAACCACTAGCCAATGGGTGGTTGTTACCGAGAGCGACAGCAAGGAGCAAAGTGCTGTCTTTGACGCAGTCATGGTCTACAGTGGTCATCACACACTCCCTTACCTCCCACTGGAGTCATTTCCAGGTGAGGCCTGTGGAGATCCCCAGCTTTTCGGAGTAGGTGTCCAGGTACTTTATATTCGGGTTGGATTGTCAGGCAAAATTACCTAGCTACTGCAACTCCGCATAATATTAAGATCAGGATAAAACTAGAAAGATGAGAGACTCCAAACACCATCTCTGATTCTGTTAAGCTCTTTGGGTCTTCATTATCAGCCAGCCTCCCTTAAAGTCACTAAATATTACTCAGTATTTCAGAGAATTCTCACCCAAATTGGTTCTCTGTTGGAGAGGTCCTTTCAGCCATGTGCTTACCTTGTCCTTTTTCTATCCTGCCAAACACCTGTGACTTTGCTACATCTTTGGAGACTTCTGCAGAGCCATGCCCACAGCCAGGGTTACTGGGGAGAGTTTCTGGAAATAAGTGCTGCTACAGGACAGTGATGTTTCAGGGAGCACAGGGGAAGATGGTACCTCCCAGGCCCTTCCCTCAGAGAGCGTATCTCCTTCCCACTGCCTTCACGAAAACATCGGATACGGTGATTCAGTCCAAACCCCACATTATTCAAACCATCTGAGGAGCTTTTAAAGTTCTAAAGACCTTCAAAGATTCAATTGGTCTAGGGTAGGCCTCAGTCAATTAAGGGCTACTCAGGTGATTTCAATATTCAGCTGGGATTGAGGCTTACTGACCTAACGCAGTGGAAATCTCAAACAGAATCACCTGGAGGGCTTTTAAAACCACAACTTGCTAGTTTCCACCCCTAGCATTTCCAACTCTTTAGGTCTAGTATGAGGCTGAGAATTTGCCTCTCTAACAAGTTCCCAGGTGATGCTGAAACTGCTGGCCAAGGGACCACACTTTGAGAACTAATGATCTAAAGGCTCTTTCAAGCAACACACCATCAAACACAAATAGTTTAACAAAGTCATGTTTCCTGGGAAAAGACAAAGAGATGCTGATCTTCAAAAGGGCTTGTCCAGTAAGTTGCTGATTTACTGCAAGGTGGAAACTATCCTTCACCTTATAATGTGCCTTGTTTTTAGCTTATTTTGGTTTTTGTTTGCTTTTGCAAAATAAGAATGATGAATGTTATGCTAATTATTACACAACTGCGATAATAGTACTTCATAATATGCTTAAGAAACATTTAAAAGAATATATGCTAGGGCTTCCCTGGTGGGGCAGTGGTTGAGAGTCCGCCTGCCGATGCAGGGGACACAGGTTCGTGCCCCGGTCTGGGAAGATTCCACATGCCGCGGAGCAGCTGGGCCCGTGAGCCATGGCCGCTGAGCCTGCGCGTCCGGAGCCTGTGCTCCGCAACGGGAGAGGCCACAACAGTGAGAGGCCCGCATACCGCAAAAAAAATAAAAAGAATATATGCTATGTGATAATAAAATATCATTGTACAGTCCAAAATAGGATAATGGGTAGCTGGAAACCAACACCTGACTCTGCTCTATTCATCAAAACCAACTGTTTTCGGATGAGGGGAAGATGGTGGAGGAGTAAGCCGCGGAGATCACCTTCCTCTCCACAGATACACCAGAAATACATCTACACATGGAACAACTCCTACAGAACACCTACTGAACGCTGGCAAAAGACCTCAGACCTCCCAAAAGGCAAGAAACCCCCCACGTACCTGGGTAGGGCAAAAGAGAAAAGAATAAACAGAGACAAAAGAATAGGGACGGGACCTGCACCAGTGGGAGGGAGCTGTGAAGGAGGAAAGGTTTCCACACACTAGGAAGCCCCTTCACGGGCGGAGAATGCGGGTGGCGGAGGGGGGAAGCTTCGGAGCCGCGGAGGAGAGCACAGCAACAGGGGTGCGGAGGGAAAAGCGGGGAAATTCCCGCACAGAGGATCGGTGCTGAGCGGCACTCACTAGACCGACAGGCTTGTCTGCTCACTCACCGGGGCGGGCGGGGCTGGGAGCTGAGGCTCGGGCTTCGGTCGGAGCGCCGGGAGAGGACTGGGGTTGGCGGCGTGAACACAGCCTGCAGAGGGCTAGTGCGCCACGGATAGCCGGGAGAGAGTCCGGGGAAAAGTCTGGATCTGCCGAAGAGGCAAGAGACTTTTTCTTCCCTCTTTGTTTCCTGGTGCACGAGGAGAGGGGACTAAGAGCGCTGCTTAAAGGAGCTCCAGAGACGGGCGCGAGCCACGGCTAAAAGCGCGGACCCCAGAGACGGGCATCAGACGCTAAGGCTGCTGCTGCCGCCACCAGGAAGCCTGTGTGCAAGCACAGGTCACTATCCACAGCCCCCTTCCGGGGGAGCCTCTGCAGCCCGCCACTGCCCGCTTCCCGGGATCCACGGACAACTTACCCGGAAGAACGCACGGCGCGCCTCAGGCTGCTGCAACGTCACGTCGGCCTCTGCCGCCGCAGGCCCGCCCCGCACTCCGTGCCCCGCCCCCCCCCCCCCCCCCCCCCACCGGCCTGAGTGAGCCAGAGTCCCCGAAGCAGCTGCTCCTTTAACCCAGTCCTGTCTGAGCGAAGAACAGACGCCCTCTGGCGACTTAAACGCAGAGGCGGGGCCAAATCCAAAGCTGAACCTGGGGAGCTGTGCGAACAAACAAGAGAAAGGGAAATCTCTCCCAGCAGCCTCAGAAGCAGCGGATTAAAGCTCCAAAATCAACTTGATGTACCCTGCATCTGTGGAATACATGAATAGACAACGAATCATCCCAAATTGAGGAGGTGGACTTTGAGAGCAAGATTTATGATTTTTTCCCCTTTTTCTCTTTTTGTGAGTGTGTATGTGTATGCTTCTGTGTGAGATTTTGTCTGTATAGCTTTGCTTCCACCATTGGTCCTAGGGTTCTATCCGTTTTTGGTTTTTTTTTTGTAATAATTATTTTTTATTCTACTAACTTTATTATATTTTATCTTTATTTTATTTACTTTATCTTCTTTCTTTTCTTACTTCCTTCCCTCCTTACTTCCTTCTTTCCTCCCTCCCTCCCTCCCTTCCTTCTTCCTTTCTTTCTTTCTTTTTCTTTCTTTCTTTCTTTCTACTTCTACTAATTCTTTCTTTCTACTTTTTTTTCTGCCTTTTATTCTGAGCCGTGTGGATGAAAGGCTCTTGGTGCTGCAGCCAAGAGTCAGTGCTGTGCCTCCGAGGGGGGAGAGCCAACTTCAGGACACTGGTCCACAAGAGACCTCCCAGTTTCACATAATATCAAATGGCGAAAATCTCCCAGAGATCTCCATCTCAACACCAACACCCAGCTTCACTCAACGACCAGCAAGCTACAGTGCTGGACACCCTGTGCCAAACAACTAGCAAGACAGGAACACAACCCCACCCATTAGCAGAGAGGCTGCCTAAAATCATGATAAGTCCACAGACACCCCAAAACACACCACCAGACGTGGACCTGCCCACCAGAAAGACAAGATCCAGCCTCATCCACCAGAACACAGGCACTAGTCCCCTCCACCAGGAAGCCTACACAACCCACTGAACCAACCTTAGCAACTGGGGACACACACCAAAAACAACGGGAACTACGAACCTGTAGCCTGCAAAAAGCAGACCCCAAACACAGTAAGATAAGCAAAATGAGAAGACAGAAAAACACACAGCAGATGAAGGAGCAAGATAAAAACCCACCAGACCTAACAAATGAAGAGGAAATAGGCAGTCTACCTGAAAAAGAAATCAGAATAATGATAGTAAAGATGATCCAAAATCCTGGAAATAGAATACACAAAATGCAAGAAACATTTAACAAGGACCTAGAAGAACTAAAGAGGAAACAAACAATGATGAACAACACAATAAATGAAATTAAAAATACTCTAGATGGGATCCATAGCAGAATAACTGAGGCAGAAGAACGGATAAGTGACCTGGATTTAAAATAGTGGAAATAACTACTGCAGAGCAGAATAAAGAAAAAAGAATGAAAAGAACTGAGGACAGTCTCAGAGACCTCTGGGGCAACATTAAACGCACCAACATTCAAATTATAGGGGTTCCAGAAGAAGAAGAGAAAAAGAAAGGGATGGAGAAAATATTTGAAAAGATTATAGTTGAAAACTTCCCTAATATGGGAAAGGAAATAGTTAATCAAGTCCAGGAAGCACAGAGAGTCCCATACAGGATAAATCCAAGGAGAAATACGCCAAGACACATATTAATCAAACAGTCAAAAATTAAATACAAAGAAAACATATTAAAAGCAGCAAGGAAAAAACAACAAATAACACACAAGGGAATCCCCGTAAGGTTAACAGCTGATCTTTCAGCAGAAACCCTGCAAGACAGAAAGGACTGACAGGACATATTTAAAGTGATGAAGGAGAAAAACCTGCCACAAAGTTTACCCTACCCAGCAAGGACTTCATTCAGATTTGATGGAGAAATTAAAACCTTTACAGACAAGCAAAAGCTCAGAGAGTTCAGCACCACCAAATCAGCTTTACAACAAATGCTAAAGGAACTTCTCTAGGCAAGAAACACAAGAGAAGGAAAAGACCTACAATAACAAACACAAAACAATTGAGAAAATGGGAATAGGAACATACATATCGATAATTACGTTAAATGCAAATGGACTAAATGCTCCCACCAAAAGACACAGATTGGCTGAATGGATACAAAAACAAGACCCATATATATGCTGTCTACAAGAGACCCACTTCAGACCTAGAGACACATACAGACTGAAAGTGAGGGGATGGAAAAAGATATTCCATGCAAATGGAAATCAAAAGAAAGCTGAAATAGCAATTCTCATATCAGACAAAAAATAAACTTTAAAATAAAGACTATTAGAAGAGACAAAGAAGGACACTACATAATGATCAAGGGATCGACCCAAGAAGAAGACATAACAATTGTAAATATTTATGCACCCAACATAGGAGCACCTCAATACATAAAGCAAATACTAACAGCCATAAAAGGGGAAATTGACAGTAACACATTCATAGTAGGGGACTTTAACACCCCACGTTCACCAATGGACAGATCATCCAAAATGAAAATAAATAAGGAAACACAAGCTTTAAATGATACATTAAACAAGATGGACTTAATTGATATTTATACGACATTCCATCCAAAAACAACAGAATACACATTTTTCTCAAGTGCTCATGGAACATTCTCCAGGATAGATCATATCTTGGGTCACAAATCAAGCCTTGGTAAATTTAAGAAAATTGAAATTGTATCAAGTATCTTTTCCGACCACAATGCTATGAGACTAGATATCAATTACAGGAAAAAAATCTGTAAAAAATACAAACACATGGAGGCTAAACAATACACTACTTAATAACGAAGTGATCACTGAAGAAAGCAAAGAGGAAATCAAAAAATACCTACAAACAAATGACAATGAAATCACGATGACCTAAAACCTATGGGATGCAGCAAAAGCAGTTCTAAGAGGGAAGTTTATAGCAATACAATCCTACCTTAAGAAACAGGAAACATCTCCAATAAACAACCTAACCTTCCACCTCAAGCAATTAGAGAAAGAAGAACTAAAAAAACCCAAAGTTAGCAGAAGGAAAGAAATCATAAAAATCAGATCACAAATAAATGAAAAAGAAATGAAGAAAACGATAGCAAAGATCAATAAAACTAAAAGCTGGTTCTTTGAGAAGATAAAAAAATTGATAAACCATTAGCCAGACTCATCAAGAAAAAAAGGGAGAAGACTCAAATCAATCGAATTAGAAATGAAAAAGGGGAAGTAACAACTGACACTGCAGAAATACAAAAGATCATGAGAGATTACTACAAGCAACTCTATGCCAATAAAATGGACAACCTGGAAGAAATGGACAAATTCTTAGAAATGCACAACCTGCCAAGACTGAATCAGGAAGAAATAGAAAATATGAACAGACCAATCACAAGCACTGAAATTGAAACTCTGATTAAAAATCTTCCAACAAACAAAAGCCCAGGACCAGATGGCTTCACAGGTGAATTCTATCAAACACTTAGAGAAGAGGTAACACCTATCTTTCTCAAACTCTTCCAAAATATAGCAGAGGGAGGAACACTCCCAAACTCATTCTACGAGGCCACCATCACCTTGATACCAAAACCAGACAAGAATGTCACAAAGAAAGAAAACTACAGGCCAATATCACTGATGAACATAGCTGCAAAAATCCTCAACAAAATACTAGCAAACAGAATCCAACAGCACATTGATCAAGTGGGGTTTATTTCAGGAATGCAAGGATTCTTCAATATACGCAAATCAATCAATATGATACACCATATTAACAAACTGAAGGAGAAAAACCAAATGATCATTTCAATAGATGCAGAGAAAGCATTCAAAAAAATTCAACACCCATTTATGATAAAAACCTTGCAGAAGGTAAGCATAGAGGGAACTTTCCTCAACATAATAAAGGCCATATATGACAAACCCACAGCCAACATCGTCCTCAATGGTGAAAAACTGAAAGCATTTCCAGTAAGATCAGGAACAAGACAAGGTTGCCCACTCTCACCACTCTTATTCAACATAGTTTTGGAAGTTTTAGCCACAGCAATCAGAGAAGAAAAGGAAATAAACGGAATCCAAATCGGAAAAGAAGAAGTAAAGCTGTCACTGTTTGCAGATGACATGACACTATACATAGAGAATCCTAAAGATGCCACCAGAAAACTACTAGAGCTAATCAATGAATTTGGTAAAGTAGCAGGATACAAAATTAATGCACAGAAATCTCTGGCATTCCTATACACTAATGATGAAAAATCTGAAAGTGAATTCAAGAAAACACTCCCATTTACCACTGCAACAAAAAGAATAAAATATCTAGGAATAAACCTACCTAAGGAGACAAAAGACCTGTATGCAGAAAATTATAAGACACTGATGAAAGAAATTAAAGATGATACAAATAGATGGAGAGATATACCATGTTCTTGGATTGGAAGAATCAACATTGTGAAAATGACTCTACTACCCAAAGCCATCTACAGATTCAATGCAATCCCTATCAAACTACCACTGGCATTTTTCACAGAACTAGAACAAAAAATTTCACAATTTGTATGGAAACACAAAAGACCCCGAATAGCCAAAGCAATCTTGAGAACGAAAAATGGAGCTGGAGGAATCAGGCTCCCTGACTTCAGACTATACTACAAGGCTACAGTAATCAAGACAAATTGGTACTGGCACAAAAACAGAAAGGTACATCAATGGAACAGGATAGAAAGCCCAGAGATAAACCCACGCACATATGGTCACCTTATCTTTGATAAAGGAGGCAGGAATGTACAGTGGAGAAAGGACAGCCTCTTCAATAAGTCGTGCTGGGAAAACTGGACAGGTACATGTAAAAGTATGAGATTAGATCACTCCCTAACACCATACACAAAAATAAGCTCAAAATGGATTAAAGACCTAAATGTAAGGCCAGAAATTATCAAACTCTTAGAGGAAAACATAGGCAGAATACTCTATGACATAAATCACAGCAAGATCCTTTTTGACCCACCTCCTACAGAAATGGAAATAAAAACAAAAATCAACAAATGGGACCTAATGAAACTTCAAAGCTTTTGCACAGCAAAGGAAACCATAAACAAGACCAAAAGACAACCCTCAGAATGGGAGAAAATATTTGCAAATGAAGCAACTGACAAAGGATTAATCTCCAAAATTTATAAGCAGCTCATGCAGCTCAATAACAAAAAAACAAACAACCCAATCCAAAAATGGGCAGAAGACCTAAATAGACATTTCTTCAAAGAAGATATACACACTGCCAACAAACACATGAAAGAATGCTCAACATCATTAATCATTAGAGAAATGCAAATCAAAACTACAACGAGATATCATCCCACACCAGTCAGAATGGCCATCATCAAAAAATCTGGAAACAATAATTGCTGGAGAGGATGTGGAGAAAAGGGAACACTCTTGCACTGCTGGTGGGAATGTAAATTGGTACAGCCACTATGGAGAAGAGTATGGAGGTTCGTTAAAAAACTACAAATAGAACTACCATATGACCCAGCAATCCCACTACTTGGCATATACCCTGAGAAAACCATAATTCAAAAACAGTCATGTACCAAAATGTTCATTGCAGCTCTATTTACAATAGCCTGGAGATGGAAACAACCTAAGTGTCCATCATCAGATGACTGGATAAAGAAGATGTGGCACGTATATACAATGGAATATTACTCAGCCATAAAAAGAAATGAAATTGAGCTATTTGTAATGAGGTGGATACACCTAGAGTCTGTCATACAGAGTGAAGTAAGTCAGAAAGAGTAAGACAAATACTGTATGCTAACACATATATATGGAATTTAAGGGAAAAAAAGTCATGATGAACCTAGGGGTAAGATGGGAATAAAGACACAGACCTACTAGAGAATGGACTTGAGGCTATGGGGAGGTGGAAGGGTAAGCTGTGACAAAGTGAGAGAGAGGCATGGACATATATACACTACCAAATGTAAGGTAGATAGCAAGTGGGAAGCAGCCGCATAGCACAGGGAGATCAGCTCGGTGCTTTGTGACCACCTGGAGGGGTGGGATAGGGAGGGTGGGAGGGAGGGAGACGCAAGAGGGAAGAAATATGGGAACATATGTATATGTATAACTGATTCACTTTGTTATAAAGCAGAAACTAAGACACCATTGTAAAGCAATTATACTCTAATAAAGATAAAAAGAAACAAACTATAAAGATGTCTTTGCTGCTAAAATAAAAAAAATTGTTCTCTAATAAATATCTAAGCTGCAGCCTCTGAAATCAACTCTTTTGGTCCTGTACCATATGCTTAACCTAACATTTCTTACGTGGTTCATACTTTGAGTTTGCCAATTGGCCTTGATACTGTAACATACCTAAGAGGGAAAGAGACAAAACAAATGATTTTCCCCAGAAAGGAAAAGCTGATGGTGCAGTTTTATTGAACTTAACTTGACATAGTTCATGGATTTCTCTTTTCTTCCCCCTAAAGGTATTCAGAAGTTCAAAGGCCAGTATTTCCATAGCCACCAATACAAGCACCCAGAGGGATTTGAAAGAAAACGCATTTTGGTGATTGGAATAGGAAACTCAGCCTCAGATATTGCAGTTGAGTTGAGTAAGAAGGCTGCTCAGGTAAGATGTTCCCTGATTACCTTGTACGGTGGAGGAGAGGAAAATCCCAGCCATGTAACTAAGGCTCCATTACTCATTAACTGATTTGTTGTTTGGTTGCCCAGTGTGGTATCATAGAAAATCTGGAAATCAAGAAGCCAGAGTTTATCTCCCACCTTTGCCACTAATCAGCCTTGTAACCTAGAGGCAGTCATTTTACTTCTGTGGGCTATGGTTCCCTCACTTAAGTTTGGATCAGATGACTTTCAGCACAGGAGGCCTTCTTTCTACCCAGGGGGCTTTATGAGTTGACCTGTTCATCTTTGGAGGAGTGCCTTTTAGAAATTTAGTGCATATTTGAATTCTATTTGAAATGTAAATAATCCTTAGCTTCCAAGAATCATTAAAGGAAAGATTAAACAGACAGACTCCCAACCATAATCACAGATATTTAGGTGCTCCCTGAGGCCTTCCAACCACTGTTATCTTTGCACCTGCTCAGGAATGACACAGCTTAGCTTCCAGAGTCAAACATTACAAGGTACAGATAATGCTGACAGAGGTGGTTGGGAATAGCAGAAAATAAAACCCTTTTACAAGGACAGAGCTAGGCAAAGATGGGAAAATAGCTAAGGTTCCTCTCCCCAAAGCATCCCCTCTCAACAGGGCCCTATCACTCTGATGTAGCCCAGCAACTTCTGGCTACACAGGAGTTGCAGTAGCCATGTCTACAACCAGCAAAAATGTCCAGTCCTGAGACTCACACTGTCAGGGCTCAAGATGCCCAGTAGCAAATGTGATAAAAGAACATAGTGCCTCCCCAGCAGGTTGATGAAAGGGGGTTCCACTGGGACCTGTCAGAATTACCACCCTGGGGATGAGCAGGTCACTAACACCAGAAAGAGATTTACTAGACCCAGGAGGTCCTCACCTTTTTTGTGAAAAGAAACCACTTTTCACTTTTCAAAGCTTTTAAGACCTCAGTGTGAGGTGGCTGGACCTAGAGTTGTCATACAGAGTGAAGTAAGTCAGAAAGAGAAAAACAAATACCGTATGCTAACACATATATATAGAATCTAAAAAAAAAAAAAAAACGTGGTTCTGAAGAACCTAGGGGCAGGAGACAGGAATAAAGATGCAGACGTAGAGAATGGACTTGAGGACACGGGGAGTGGGAAGGGTAAGCTGGGACAAAGTGAGAGAGTGGCATGGACATATATACACTACCAAATATGAAACAGATAGCTAGTGGGAAGCAGCTGCATAGCACAGGGAGATCAGCTCAGTGCTTTGTGACCACCTAGAGGGGTGGGTTAGGGAGGGTGAGAGGGAGACACAAGAGGGAGAAGATACAGGGATATATGTATATGTATAGCTGATTCACTTTGTTATACAGCAGAAACTAACGCAACACTGTAAAGCAATTATACTCCAGTAAAGATGTTAAAAAAAAAAAAAAAAAAGACCTCAGTGTGAAGAACAAGTGAGGAGGCAGTAACTGTAAAGTCTTGGAGAAGAGCCAACTCAGGTAGGGAGGCAAAAGGTCCAGTCTCTTTCCTGTTGGGAATGCCTGCCAAGCTTGAGGAAGAGAGTATGATAAAAGGAGCTGACTTAGCTGTCAACCAAGGAAAGCTCTGTACTAGACCACTACATGTTACAGGTCAGTGATTTGGACTTAGAACAGATGATCCAAAGATATCAAATCTTAGATTGCAAGAGTCTATTTCCTTATATGGGCCTTGCCATGTAAAAGCCTGTCAGTCATGCCAGATTCAATATTAAGAAACCACCTTTGCTATATTTGTGTGCCTTTCACCTCATTAATCTTTAAATAGGATGTCTTTTCAATATTTATTGGATTAATAACATAATTGATAATTATGATGAAATGTCTTACACAGAGTAATGCACTCTCAACCCTTCTGTGAGAAGAGATACATAGGAGCTATGTATGTAAGGGATAGAACCAGGTGCATCTGCAAAGCTTAAAATTATAGGCTAAACTCACCTTAGTCCTGAGTGTGCCCTGCTTCTGTTAAAGGAGGTTCATGTTCACAAGTATATGGCATGCTCTACCACAGTCCAAAAGCACCACTCAAAATACTATGGGATGGTGCTGAGCCATCCACACACTTTCTCACCAAAAACCAGATCTCTGACCCTTGGCCTGAAGTATGCATCTCAGGGAAAGAAGCCTGATCCTAAATCCTGAGACATATCACACTGTTGCAGCTAGTACAGCTAGCCAGATTAGACTCCCCGCTGTAAAGATGGTGACAGCAGAAAGAGAATAAATAAAATAGGCAGAGCTTTCAGTATGAAACATGGATTGACCCTAAGGAAGAAGGGCAGACAATAAGTAATGGAAAGAGACATTCATGGAAATATTTGAAGTATATTATCTAATACCTAACCAAAGTAGTGCCAAGTCAACAAAAGGGAAACAGCAGGAGAAAATCAGGATATAAGGGTATTACCACTCACAGACCAACAATTCAACACCATTATACCATTTTATGTAAGTGCTACTTCACAAGCTAAGGAGTTGAGGCCCCAGCAGAACTTGTCTCCAAATTCTGGCTCACTCCAGATATGTGGCACTATATGAAACTCCTCTCCTCCAGGCTACCTTTACAAAATAATAATACCTATCAGTACTTATCACTTGCCAGGCAATATTTTCAGTACTTGACATATATTATCTCATTTAATCTGCACAATAATTCTATGAAGCAGGTACTATTTTAAAGAGAGAGAGAAATGGAGGCACAGAGAGGTTGAAGTAACTCACCCAAGGCAACACAGTTTGTAAGTAGTGGGGCTGAGAGTCAAACCCAGGCAGTCTGGATCCAGAGTCCTAGATCTAGAATCCATGATCTTAAACTCCTAAGTGAATCAGTTTCCTTGTAAGTGAATCTTATGTGTTTATCAAGGACAGCCTTGTACAGCAGAACTCATAGAGTTCTGGCATGTAAAAGTACTGTCATATAAAATTTTAAGACGCAAGTCAAATATGCATTTGGTCAATGGCGGAGTAACAGTAAACAAAGTAAAATATATATTTGAAAAGAGATATAAATGCACACCTTGAAAACTAGGGAAATATAAGTATACAAGGTAAAGAATACATCTGACATATACACACTAGTATATATAAAATAGGTAATCAACAAGGAACTACTGTATAGCACAGGGAACTAACTCCACTCAATACTCTGTAATAACCTATATGGAAAAAGAATCTGAAAAAGAATATATATATATATATATATATGTATAACTGATTACCTCCTATATTAACTTCCATGTAAAGTAATATCTATGAATAGTAAATGTTAGATTTTTAAACTCTGAATTTTTAAAATAAATTCAAAGTTAAAAATCTGGTAACTCAATCAAGATCTAGAAACTGATGGAAGGAATCATAACATATATGCTTTTAGAATTTATGCAGTAGTTAATAAAATAATGCTACATTTTTTTTTAAAAAAAAGAGTACATATGAGAGGGGATTCAGAAGTGCACTTGAAGAGAACGGAAATCACAGTATAAGTTCAGAATTTTTAACTTTTAAAATATATAACAATGTTCTTTCAAGTATGGGAAGAAGCTGATTTCCCTTGTTATTCCCTCTCTGGGGATATACAGATCCATATATTTGTGCCTATCTAGACATTAGGCTGTAATCATACATTTCCTAGGATTATAATTGTATACCTTCCCTATAAAAACAACTTGTGGTGGATGGAAAAGGGAAGAGGAGGGAAGGAGCATTGAACCACAACTTCAAACATGGCAAAAATTTGTGGGTTTTATGATTGGTTTAGCCCAAAGATTTTCTCATATTTCCATGAAGTTCTCAAGACTATGGTAGTCTTCCTCTATCAGCATAAGTACTACTCGTTCCCACATGTATGATAAAGCTGCCCCAGAGCAGTGAAAACTGGAAGGTACTTCACTTTGAGGTCAATCATCTTTAAAACAAAGCATTTCAGCAAATTCTGGGGCCATACATGTCATGTATTATCTACACAGTGGGTTCCTCCCAAAAGAGATGATGCCCTAGTTTGAACTGCATCCTATTTTGCTCACCAGGTGTTTATCAGCACCAGACACGGTTCCTGGGTCATGTGCCGTATCTCTGAAGATGGCTATCCCTGGGACATGGTGTTCCACACCCGTTTTAGCTCCATGCTCCGAAATGTCCTGCCACGAAGAGTTGTAAAATGGGTGATGGAACAACAGATGAATCGGTGATTCAACCATGAAAATTATGGACTTATGCCTCAAAACAAGTAGAGTTACTTTGCTTTTTTATGGTATACTCATTGGTAATCAAGGATGTCAGAGGGGTTTCTTTTTGCAAAGAGCTAAATTGCTAACATGGTAGTTCAAACTACAACCTAACAATATGGGTATCATGTAGCTCCTGGATTTTGAATTCCAAATTTGTTCTGTATGCCTTTTAAAAAGTAAATATTTAAGAAGATGAAGTATAAATATTATGAGCTGCTCCAGAAAGTAGAACTAGGATCATGGGAAGGACTTCCTAATACCCAGAGCTGTCCAACATTGGAAAAGGCTGTTTTAAGAGATTGTGACCTTCCTTTCAGAGGGTGGGTGGGAAAACTGATCCAAATTCTACATCTGTTAATTCATACTTTGCTAACTCTGTACACCACAAGGGTTCTTCCTGTGGGTAGCTTTCGAGAACATACTCACTGCCTGTTAATCTGTTATACATCACTGATCATAAACACAAGCAAAAAATATGGATGTTTATTTTTCTTTATTTGATAACAGGCTCCTTCCCTTAAAAAAAAAAACAGAAGAGGTTTGCAATCTTTCAACAAATGCAACGTGGCTGCTATCTTCTGAGATCTGATACATGTACCATGTATCCTTATTTTTTTAACAAAATGGTTCTCAAATCTACAAAAAAGGAAATTCCAGAAATACAGCCAGACTTTGCTCCACTATTCATGCTATCACATACATACAGAGACTCCACGTATATTTGGGATCAAGAAATATCCCCAAACTTGATTCTATGCATTAATTTTCACACTAATCCCTTAATAAGTTTCAAAACTAATGGGAATTTAACTAAGTTTTCCTTACTTACTTATGATCAGATAGAAATTAAATGGAACATCAAGATAATTAAAGGTAGATAACATAAAACAACAGAAATTACCAATGGGATAATAACAACTGGAATGCTCAGGAACTGACCACAGGCACTGGCATTTTGTCTAAGGCCTTAGGAATGCCTCCTTTTTTGAAATGTGTTTTGCCCACATCATCTACATGTTTTTGCTTATTTGTTGACGGAAGAGATATGTGACATGATAATAAAGTCAGAGAGTAAGGCTTGGGGTAGCCCAACTAGTCAAGTTAGAAAGTTTTATGGATATTTGAAAAACCTCTTTATTCCCAGAGCCAAGCCCATAAAATATCAAGAGAGTTCAAAACCCCTCATTAAATACTCTTTCTGGGGCTTCCCTGGTGGCACAGTGGTTAAGAATCCGCCTGCCAATGCAAGGGACACGGATTCAAGCCCTGGCCCGGGAAGATCCCACATGCCGCGGAGCAACTCAGCCCATGCGCCACAACTACTGAGCCTGAGCTCTAGAGCCCGCAAGCCACAACTACTGAGCCCACGTGCCACAACTACTGAAGCCTGCGCGCCTAGAGCCCGTGCTCTGCAACAAGAGAAGCCACAACAATGAGAAGCCCGTACACTGCAACGAAGAGAAGCCCCGGCTCACCGCAACTAGAGAAGGCCCGCGCACAGCAACGGAGACCCAACACAGCCAAAAATTAAAATTAAAATAAAATAAATAAAAAATTAAGAAAAAAGAAAAGAAATACTCTTTCTGAGTGTTTTCTTCTGCATGTTTCAGATACCTTATGAAATAGCCAATACTAAGTGATGATCTTCCAAGTCATATACTCTATGGAGCCATCAAGGTGAAATCAAGAGTGAAAGAGCTCACAGAAACTTCTGCCATCTTTGAGGATGGAACAATGGAGGAGGACATTGACATCATTGTCTTTGCCATAGGATATACTTTCTCTTTTCCCTTCCTTGAAGATCCACTTGTTAAAGTAGACAATAATATGGTCTTGCTGTACAAATACATGTTCCCTCCTCACCTGGAGAAGTCAACCCTTGCATGCATTGGTCTTATCCAGCCTCTAGGTTCAATTTTCCCAACTGTTGAACTTCAAGCTCGTTGGGTAATAAGAGTTTTCAAAGGTAAGTGAGTGGGCAAGTGAATGGCTGAGTGTTTCACACCTGGTGGATTTTGCTAAATAACAAGTTTAGAAAAGGAGGTTGCCAACAAGAAGGTTGCCAACCTTGGCTGCTCTCACAAAACTGACATCCTAAAAAGTTAGAAAATTCACAAAATAACCAATACTGGGATACGATAATAATAAATATCTGCAATCATTCCTTTAAAATATTAGAAAATTCAGAGAATTTCAGTTGGCATAATGTTAAGTAAATATTATTTTTTCTTGGACTAATGAGAGAACAGAAGGAAGGAAGACATCTATGACTCCTAGTTTTACCTATGTTTATAAATTTCTCAGAATATGTGCAAATCAAGAGACCTAGGGCCTACTCCATACTTAACTCCAAATTAACTCTTAATACCTAAGCAGCTCAACCTCACAGATCCCTACAAAGCTATAAAATTATTAAAATATTTCTCTCTGAGCATTGTGTAGCACTTTGTACTTCTCAGAAGGCTGTTACTATCTCCCTGATCCAGGGCTCAATTCAGCTCAACAAAATCTTATTGAATACTTAGCCCTGTGCTGGAACTTGGTAGGATACAGAGAAATTTAAATGGGTCATTTTAAGATAATAAGACATGTGCTTTGTCAGAGGACTGCATGGAGTGTCTGGAAAAAGAGAAAGGGTGCTTAGCGACAGCAGAGTTTGGATAAAGGAAGGGCATGTGGTCAAGGAAAACTCCCTAGATAACTGGGTTTCCCAGGTGCAGAAAAGGGAATCAGAGCACAGAGGTGTGATGCAGATGAGGAATTATTACAAGATACTTGAAATTCCTAGAACATGAGGTGTGAGGCAGAGAGGGGTGAGAGATTATTCTTAGGGAGGAAGGGACCAAGACACAGGAACCTTTTAAGACATGCTAAGGAGCTTGAATATAAAATGTATATCAGCTCTTCCCAAATTTAGCTACACATAAAAACCATCTGAGGGACTCTTAGGGACCCTGGCCTGAGGACCTAGTGTCTCCATTTAAGAAAGCTCTTCTGCCAGAAGACCCAATGAAAGGTTAAGCAAGGACCAGACATTATCAGATTTTCACTTTTGATAGATTATTTCAACATTAGTGTGAAAGACAGATTTGAAAGGCGAAAGGAATAGAGTCTCAAAGACCAGTGAGAAGGCTACTGTAATCGTCTATACTAAAATGTGATACAACCTCAGCCAGGCAAAGAGACAAAGTGGAGAAGATAGCTAGTTAAGAATCAAACCAGCGGGACGTAATGCTTGGCTCCATGTAGAAAAATTCTAGGAAAAGAGCAGAATCAAGGGTGACTTGATCAAGGTGGACCTCAGGTGGTGGAAACTGGGTGAGGAGCAGTGCTGGGGCTAGAGGGAGCGTGTGGTAGAGGATGCAAGTCTGAGCAGTAGGACTTCAGTGATGAGCTCAGTTTTGGACTCATTGAATCTGAGATGTCTGATGACTAGCCATATCCAGGGAAGCTCACCATTCTTCAGCATGTCTGAAGTTCCAGGGACACCTGTGACAGGGGACGGAATCACAAGCACACAGTGATAACTGACATCAATCTTTCTCTCTCCCCACTGCCCTACCTCAGTTTGTGCCACCCCTTCCCTCACCTGGTTTTCTTCAACAGCCTCTTGTCTTGCTGCCTTTAAACTGACCTGCCGGGAGCCCATTTCCCAGAATTCAGCACCTCAAAGAATCTTTCCAAAAGGCGAATCTCATCTTGTCCCCCATGGCTTCCCACCACTTTCAGAATGGAGCTCAAGCCATCTGGCACGGCTTCCCAACTTCTCAGGCTCACCTTCCCTCTCCACCTTCTTCTCTAACCCCCCACTCCCACCCCAGAGTCCACGCTGTAGCCTGGTGATCCCTGGGCAACATTACATAGAACTCAATGTGTGTGGCGCACCCTGGAGTTCAACAACATAGCAGCGCTGACCGATATCTCATGGGTAAATGGCCAAAATTTAATTGTAGGAATCAATTGATTGTAGGAATCATCAATCATCTAGATAAAGCAATGAAATTGAATCAAACCCACTACTCAACCAACCTTTTATTCTCTAGGCTTGTGTACTTTGCCCTCGGAGAGAACTATGATGGCAGACATTATCAAGAGGAATAAAAAAAGAGTTGACTTGTAAGAATTTTTTAAAATTCTTTACATAGAACAGTGTTTCTCCAAGTATAGGGATCTAACTACTCACAAGAACCACCTAGCTGCTTCTAAAAAAGCAAATTCTTATACATACTACTTTAAGATCCAACTACTTAAAAATAGTAATTTCACCAAACAAGAACATTTATCCTTGACCTAAATTTATTTGTTTTATATATTGCCCATGTTAGATTCTGTATCCTCTCACACTCTGTGGTAAAGAGGAAGTGGGATGGGGGCAGTGGTGGTGACAGTAGCCTAAGTATCTCTGGAAAGTTAGCTGGAGGAACTCCCATCAAAGCAAATTAAAAGGAGTTGGTGTGAAGTGAAGGTCAAGGATTTACATTTTGTGATGAAGTGGAATGGAGTTCAATAGAGATCAAGTACATTGGAAAGTAGACTTGGGGGCCTTATAGTGTAGAGGTTATCTCACATTCAAATTCTAATTCATCTACTATATGCTAGTCAGAGTGCAAGGTACTTTAATAATTTAACAAGCAAATATTGTGTCTCTTCTGGGCAAAACACTGAGCTATGCTTTCATCTGTGTTATCTTGTGAATCTTTGCAGCAATCCTGACTAGTTTTACTTGCCAGGAGACTTGGAGAGTTATTCAAAACTCATTTATTCATTCATTCATTACTTCATTCTTTCAATAGCTAATGAATATCTAATGTTCTTATATAACTTAGAACATTTTGTGAATCTGTCCTTTATTCTTTCTTCATTAAGGTTTGGAGAGAGCAACAACCAGATACTGCAGACCAGTTACATCGACTACTTGGACGAGCTCGCCTTAGAGATAGGTGCAAAGCCAGACCTCCTCTCTCTCTTGCTAAAAGAGCCTAACCTGGCTGTGAAACTTTATTTTGGGACCTGCAACTCCTAAGTATCGCCTGGTTGGACCTGGGCAATGGAATGGAACCAGGAGTGCCATCTTCACCCAGAAACAAAGGATATTGAAGCCTTTAAAGACACGGGCTCTAAAAACTTCATCTAATTTCCCAGTTTCCTTCCTGTTGAAAATCCTGGGGCTTCTTGCTGTTGTGGTGGCCTTTTTTTTTCCAACTTCAGTGGTTCTAATATGTCAGCATAATGCTTTTGGCTTTCATGTCAGTCAGTACCTCTTAAAGAGATAAAAAAAAAAAGACTAAGAAAAAATATTAAATCTAAGGTCTAAATTTTAGAGTTGAGGAAAACAGTGAGAGAGGTAACTGTGGAGAGTTAGCAGACTTAGGTCTATGTGTAAAACTGAAATTGTGTCATGAAATTTCTTTGCCATTTCTACCCTTCCCTCAAGTTCACTAGCCTCTCAAAAAAAGACAATAAAATAACACTGGCTAAACAGTGCTGCCAAGCCCTGGTAAAGAAGAGTCATGTGGAAAAATAGTAGAATTACACAGAACGAAAAGCACCCATGGTTTAAATCACTGGAAAATTTTAAGTGTGGGAAAATATTAAAATTCCTGTGTGTTGTTTTTGATAGTCTTCTTAGCCAGACTCTATATGGTAACAAAGTTCTCAGATGTTAGGTCATGTGCCATTTGCTTCATGGAGAATCACTCAAAAATACTGGAGAAAAAAATGAGAGGATAGACTTAGAACATGGCAATGCTCAGACAGACTTTTAGGGACTCACATCGAAAGCTGAGCAAGTAGCCACATTTCTTATATTTGTCTTATATTTTGACAGAAACACTGCTGTGAAAATAAAAAAAAAATGCCATAAGAGATAGATATATGTGTTTATAATATATAAAGTACTTATCATAGACCAGACAATTTGCACATTACATGTATTATTTCATTTAATTCTCATGACAATTCTGTGAGATGGGTGCAGCTCTTATACCCATTTTACAGATGATGAAACTGAAACTCAGAGAGTTAGGTAACATGCCCTGGACCAGAGAGCTTATCTTGAAATGGAGCTGGAATTGGAGCTCAGGTTTGCTTGACTTTAGAAATGAAGACTTGCCCCATAATATACATTTTTACAAAAACCTCCATTATTAATCAAGTACTTAATAAGAGTTTATTTATGATCACATATATGTTACTTTTGGAGGACCTTTACATAGAATACGGCACTCTTCTTACAAATAAGATCTGATTAGTTTTATTTATAATATTTGGGTTACATTTCAGCTAGATCTAAAATTCGTTTGAAGGAATTTACAATAAAAACACCTATATAATAGCATTTAAGATAATCATTGACATTTTCAAAAAACAAGTGTCGAGGAAGAAAAGTATATCTCCCAAGTAGATGAAAAGTATTGTAATGACTGGACCTTGTATTTAGCTCTAACCATACAAATAACCAAGGCAAAAAGCAAAACAATATTTAATCTTGGTCATCTGATAAAAGAAAGCATGCTGGCTTGTTAGGAGAGACAAACATTTGCTTAAAACTGAACTTTAAAAATGTCACAAGCAATTCAATGTCAATAGACATTGAGCAACATAATAAACACCTGGTTATAAAGCAATCGCTACAGCCATTCTTTGCACAAATTATGCTTTGGGAGATTAAACTGTGCCATAAGCCCAGAACAAGACCTTCAAAGAGAGGGAAAATCTCAGAGACTCAAGATTTAGACAAATTTCTCCTCTTATTCCTCCAAAGCCTTTTGTGGTCATCACTCTTCACATTGGCCTGGATTTCTCTCTCAAGTGCCTAGAACAATGTGATGGCAATCCCTATCAGTGGAAACTCTTTAAAGGCCATTGAAATGACACCAGCATTTAAATACAAGATTTTTTTTTCATTGCTCCTATAAGCAGATTCCTTTGAAAAAAATTGCAGAGGGTATGTATACTTAGTTATTGGTTAAAAACTGATTACTTTTCTAATTATTAAAGATTACTTGCAAGCCATTATATTATTAATAATAATAATAGAATTTATCAAGACTTTATAGCAAAAGTAGGCAAACTACTGCCTATAGGTCAAAACCAGCCCACTACCTATATCTGTAAATAAAGTTTTACTGGAACACATCCACACCTATTCTTTCATTGTCTGTGGCTGCTTTCAAGCTACAATGGCAGCACTGAGTAGTTGCAAAAGAAACAGTATGGCTCAACAAAGCCTAAAATTTTTACTATCTGGCCCTTTACGGAAAGTTTGCCAATCCCTGCTTTCTAATGTACAAAGCATTGTCCTAGTTGTTTTTTCATAACTCATTCATCATTACCACTACCTGGTGAAATAACTATGGTTGCTATCCTATTTCTACAGTGGAAGATTGAAAATCAATTGTCAGGTTGAGGCTGAATCAGTGGGGAAAAAACTAGCACCATTAGGACAAAATGGTTACTAAATTTATATCCTTGAAAAGTTTTAGAAAGGAGATGATCCCTTGAAATCATTCCAAGTATTCTGATATCTTTTTAAAACATAAACAGTTCATTTCCAGAGCCTGAGATTGACTAAGGAAGACTCATTCAAGTCTATTCCTTTGCCTCCATACATCCTGAAACAAGAAATTATCCTAGACTAACCATCTAGGATAGCTTGTTCCAAACTGTGATCCACAGAGATATTCTCTGCATCAGAATATCTCAGGGAGTTCAGAGAAGTGCAGATTCCCGAATAAGATGTAATGATAATTCAGACCTGCTGAATCAGAACCTCTGCTGGAATCTATAGTCTTGATAATTTCCCTGGAGGATTCTTGTGCACATTAAATTTAGGAACCATTGGTTTGAGGCTTCTGGGAAAAAAAAAAAAAAAACCTGCTGCTTTCAGAGATTAGTCCATCACTTTTTCCACATCTCAGGGCCAAATTCCTCCTTAGGTTCAGCCTTAGTGTTTCTTGCTGTACAATGTTTGTTCTTCTCCTGTCAAGGCTCTTAGCTAGCTACCATCTTCTTGCAAAATTTCTCCCTGTGATGGTTCCCTTTCACTAAATTTTATTTTAACTATCCTTTTCTAGATGATAGCTCCTTGATTTTCTATTCCCAAAGCCAAATGTTTCACATTTGTTCTTTGCAGAGAGATAAAGATTTTTTTAAATAAAACTCTTGGACCATGATGTGTAACAAAATTTCAAGTAATAAAGATTTTAAAAGCTTAACTGAGGTAGAATCCAGCATTCACATTATAATGAGGATGGCAAAGGAAGATTCTTCCTTATAAGTAGTCTTTCATCCTGGAAGATGGGGCTACTGACCTGCAACCCCCAGTAAAGAGCGTTTGGCTATTTCCTGGGAGGGAGAATGTGTTTACATAGAACATACCTCACTTTCTTGTCCAATCTGCCTTATGACCAGATCATGGATCAAAGAAGCTAAAACAAAGGCTCCTGAGATTAGATTCTACTTAATTCAGGTTGGATGCCAGAATGAGATTAAACATGCAAGGGTTTTATTAAGGAAAATAACTGTATGAGGGAAAAGAGGGAGAGTGCAGGAAAAGGCTGAAACAGCTATCAAACTACAGTGCAAGTCTGACCCTGAGTGAAGGAGAGAGGGAAGAAGGGTGGATAGAAACATAGAAACATTATAGACTGTTGTGCAGTCTAAAGAAGATTCGGCAGAGCCACTGGGGAGTCCTCAAGCCATCAGAGAAGCCCTAACTCTCCTGTGAATGATCTGCTTCAGTCTCTCTGCCGTGTCATCACTGACTGAAAGCAGCTCATGGGAAAAGGGGCCCGAGCACAAGCATAGCAATGCATCTCAAGTACAGCAGCTAAGACCCTTGGTTAATTATACCCCCTATAGTTAGAGATCCATAAAGCACATTCTCAAGGTTACCAGAGGCTCATAACATCATTTTTATATTCTTTAATTAATTGAATCATAGTTTTTAAATTAGTTTACCTAGTTCGTCATCAGTTGCTTCCATAGCCATCTCTTCCACGCGCCCTCACCTTGCTCCAAAACTTCCAGTCCCTAGAAGCCAGACTTGAAGGCGTTTATGAGAGCACCAACAGAGAGGAGCTACGGAATCCTTTCCTGCTGACACTTGACTCCTTTTCTCAAGAACCTTCAGTGGCTTCCCATCCTTCCTTTGTCATTCAAGATCCTCCATACTGGCTGTAACCTACCTTCCCAGCCTTCCTCCCACTGTGATGCCCTCACACCTGCTCTCCAGCACACTCCACACTGCCTCACTAGCTGCCCTTACTTCATGCTATCTGCTCTTGCTTCCCCAGCCTCTCGTAGTTAAGATCCCATCCTTCCTGCAATGCTAGGTCAAATACTACTCTCCATCAAGCTTTCCTCAGTCCCTCCAGCCCAAATACATCTCCTTCACCTCTGTATTACCAAACCACTTTGTTTTAATCCTGCAATAGTGTTTACACTCTTGCCTTCTATTAGGTTACTTTTGTAGTCCCTAAAGAAGTCACTTCTGCTTTCTGGGATTTAGTTTTCTCATCTGAGCATAAAAGAGGGGGTCAGAAAATCACTAATGCCCATCAGATATAATATTCTATGACTTTATCATAATTCCTTAACTGTCAATTTCTTAATAATGGTTAAATAGGATGTCTTTTGTATCATGTTCACTGGCACTAATGGCAAAGGTGACAGTTTTGTGCCTAGGAGCCACAAAATCCAGCTCCCAGAAAATACAGAGATTAGGATAATTTGGCACTCTTCAGAGTGAAGCAATAACAGGAATTTTACTTTGGAACCAAAAGATCACTGCAAGTCACTGGGTCATTTTAGGGGTGGGAGAGACTAAAGAGAATGCTCTCAGATAAGAAAACAGAGGTTCAAAGAAGTCGGGTTACCATCCAGGGCCACATGGCTAGTCATCTCTCCTGAATACCAGCTGGTATTGCTTCCACTATCAGTTCAAACAACCTGCAGTAAGGATTGGCTGCTTTACCTGGTAGATGAGAAGTATCTAAAACTTGTATTTTTACACCTAGATGTCCATCTACATCTGCTACATATTCTGGGAGAGGAATTTCAATTATAACCATTAAACAGAGTTTTATTGTTAGACATTCCTATACTTTGTGCTACTGGCCAGTAGAAAGTAACTGATTCTCTAAGATCATCAATATCTCTTAATGTTGAACTATTTCAAGTCTAGCAACCTAAGGAAACTGGATAAAATAGTAAAAAGTCATCATTTACTGATCATTATGTTCTAGATATTATAAAGAATTTGACTTTATTTCACCATATTTAATCCTCATAACCCATTTTATGCATCAGGAAATTGAGACAGTGGTAAAATGGCTTTCCCAAGTTATGTGGCTTATAAGTAAGCCCAGCTGGGTTTTACTGCCAGAACTGTCTGACTCTGCAGCCTGTGCTAGATGATGGTGTGCAGGATGATGAATCAATTTTTTAAAAAATAATTTATTATTTCTTCACTTTCCAATGTCTGTCTTATATCCAAAGTAAAATATGTTAATCAATTTTATTCCCTCTCTACACACCAAAAATGGAGCTAATCACCAGGAGAACTAAGAAGGTGATGAAATACAAGTTGTCAAAGAAGGTTCAAAAATGGTTTTAATATGTTTGTGTCTAATACAATAATAAAAAATTGTATGAATGACTACATTACTAAATACATTAATTTAGGTATTAAGGTATCTAAATAAGAATGGGAAACACATTTGTTTGAAAAAAAATATTCTCACAAGTGCCGGGGGGGAAAAGAGAAGAGACTTGAGTTTTGGGCAGAATAGGGTTCTTCAGGAGAAAAGAAAGGTTCAAGTTATTTAAAAGAGGATGGAAGGAAAGAAAATAAGAACAAAAACAAAGAATAGAGCCAGCAGAATCGCAGAATGCTGGGTAGGGTGCAATGCAAACTCTCCTTGTGATTCCTCAGTAAAGTTACTAAACACAAAAAATACTGAGTTGAAGGTGGACATTTTGTGGAATAGAGAAGGAGCCAAGCCCTGCACTTATATTGCTTTGAGACAAAACAACAGCACAGAGGCCAATGCAGATACAGAGAAGACCAGGCTATTCCTAGGAATACCAAGATGAGCAAGAAAAAACAGATGCAAACTTTTAAGATTTAGGTTGAGCTCTGTAGTATTTACAAAGCACTTCCACAATTATTATCTCACCTAATCCTCACCACAACCTCGTGTTTTAGGCAAAACAAGGATGATTATCCTACTCTGCAGAGACAAATACTAAGGAAACCTGACTTCTTGCTAGTGTTCTCTTCCTGCTTCACCCCACCACTGCTATTCTAGATATGTCACCATGTAAGTATTGCCCATTAATTACAAACTCCTTAGGCGGTTACAAAATAGCACCTTAGGGCTTCCCTGGTGGTGCAGTGGTTGAGCGTCCGCCTGCCGATGCAGGGGACGCGGGTTTGTGCCCCAGTCCGGGAGGATCCCACATGCCGCGGAGTGGCTGGGCCCGTGAGCCATGGCCGCTGAGCCTGCGCACCCGGAGCCTGTGCTCCGCAACGGGAAAGGCCACAACAGTGAGAGGCCCGCGTACCGAAAAAAAAAAAAAGCACCTTAAGTAATATGTCAGTTTCTAACTCACTGTTGCAGATTTTCCCACAAAATTCTCATCAAGCTACAAAGACATTTAAGGGAACTTAAAGTCGCTGCTATTTGCTCTAGTCCTTAGATGGTAGAGGTTTGAGTCACTGATTCACCACTGTTGACAGAGAAAAGACCCATTTCAAGCAAAATAATTGGCCTTAAGTAGGTATGGTACTATTTCTACCTCTCCTTTCAGTGCTACTATTCTGCAGGCGTATTCTCACAAAAAGAAAAAGAACAACCTCAACATGCAAGAGACTTAGGGAATTAACCCACTTTAGAAGATGTATATATTTTTTTAAATCTATTGAGAATGGCATAGGGAGCTTCTTGATGCTCTGGGTGGGGGGGGCATGTTTAAGGGTAAGGAGTTGTGGTTGTTTTAACTTTCTTTAGAGGGAGAAAGAAAAAAATTGCACTGGGTAGGTCCAGTTTACAACTGTGACTAAAACGAAGTAAATTCTATGCTCTCTTTCAACTTTAAGATTCTATGGCTCTAAATATGAATCAGAGCAGGGGAAGAAAGGAAGGGAGGTAAGACTTCAGAAGATGATTTAAAGGGACTTCCCTGGTGGCACAGTGGTTACGAATCCACCTGCCAATGCATGGGACACAGGTTCGAGCCCTGGTCAGGGAAGATCCCACACGCCATGGAGCAACTAAGCCCATGTGCCACAACTACTGAGCCTGCACTCTAGACCCTGAAAGCCAAAGCTACTGAAGTCCATATGCCTAGAGCCCGTGCTCCGCAACAAGAGAAGCCACTGCAATGAGAAGCCTGCACACTACAACAGAGTAGCCCCTGCTCACCGCAGCTAGAGAAAGCCCGTGTGCAACAACGAAGACCCAATGCAGCCAAAAATAAATAATAAATAAATTTATTTTTTTAAAAAGGAACTCAACCCAGTAAAATTTTAAAAATAAATAAAAATAAACAATTTCATTAAAAAAAAAAAGATGACTTAGAAATACAATGAAGGAACAAGAAACACCCCTCTAGTGCAACAGTCTTTACAAGATAGGTATGATGCATTAACAACTAATTCTCAAATCTCAAGACATTGAAATAAAACAAAAATTATTTCCCTTTCATGCTATGCATCCATCGGCAGGTAGGCTCTGCTCATCATAGTTACTCAGGCATCCAGGCTAATGGAACAGGCATGCTGAAAGTTGCTGGTTAACACATTGAAGGAAAAGAAAGTGCTATGGGATCTCACACTGACAATTAACTCCTCTGAGCCCAGAAAAGACACTTGTTACTTTGGCTCACAGTTCACTGACCAGAACTAGTCACGTGTTCCCAACAAACCACTAAGGGACCAAGAAGGGACCCTGTGCTCAAAGGACAGAAAGTCCAAATTACTCCCTAAAGGGCATCATTGTCTATCAATTTTATTTCTCAGGGTCTAGGTTCACTTCAAAAAGGGGCCTGGAGAGCTTTCCCCATTCCAGGGCCGCAAGTACAATTGACAATAAACCCTAAAAATAGCAGAAAGTGAAGGTGCCACTGAAGGCCAGTCTTCTCATTTTTAATTACTATAAGTTTCTTGCTAATTATAGAAAATGAGATGCTATGATACATGATCATGTTTATGCTCAGCAAACACTATACAGTTTTTGTTTCCACTTATGTTAGCAGCATGCCTGGCAAGGCCCTGGGACCTCCTTTGTGTGCTCCGAGGGTGCATGTACAAATCAGTGTAAGTGCCTAAGTACTGCAGTTTGGGACACTAATTGTGGCCCTGGCCATCAAGGTATCCATGACTCAATGTCAAACATATTTTGATTTTTAAAAACACTCTTGAACTAATAGTAGTCTTGAAGGCTTAATTTCTGGGTAAAAATTAAGCTTTGAAATCATCCAAATACTATCATCTTCATAGCTACAGGAAGGCAGCTGAGCTCAACAGAACAAACAATGCTGTCTCTGTGCCAAGTCCTTAATAAACGGGAAAGAAGGCAAAGGGTGAGCCTAACGAGCAACCAACAGACACAGTGATACAGAAGGCCCTCTGTATGTAGGGCCAAAGGGTGTAGTGATACGATGTCCAAATTCAGGAAGAAAAAAAAAGATTTATCCTTCTAGAACCTTTCCCCTGCTTGGATCTTACCAATCTGTCTTGGAGTTTACTCTCTGCACCTGTGGGAGTCATTTCAGTATTATGACTCAATAATCAAGACAGCTTATCTGTTCTGGCAATGGCATCACCATCATCATCCTCATCACCGTCATCACCATCACCATCATCGCCATCGCAGCCACTTGCAGAGTGTGTACTATGTACAAGACGCTCTACATAGATTATCTCATCTAGTCCCTACCACAATCATCTGAGGCAAGTATTCTTATGCTTATCTTAAATTGAGGAACTTAAAGCTTTAAAAAGTTACATAATTTTCCCAAGATTAAAAGTAACTGGCGAAAACATTACTTAAACTCAGGTCTTGTGACTCCAAAGGCTATGCTCCTCCCATATATTTGTCATATTTCCCAAGTGCCTGGGCAATCATCTGTGCTCAGGAAGGCTTTAAAAATTGGGAAATTGGGATTGATATGTACATGCTACTATATGCAAAATAGATAACTAATGGGGATCTACTGTATAGCACAAGGAACTCTACTGAATACTCTGTAATGACCTATATGGGAAAAGAATCTTAAAAGGAGTTGATATATGTATATGTATAACTGATTCACTTTGCTGTACAGCAGAAACTAACACAACGTTGTAAATCAACTATACTCCAATAAAAATTAATTTTAAAAAACAATAAGAATAAAAATAAACAGAAAAAATTGAATTTAATAATGTAGGTGATGTATGATTTTAAAATAATAATGATTGTCTCTAAATGAGAAATGGATCAAAACACTTAAAAGTGAATCTTTGGTGTAGCAGTTGTCATGATTGCTTTATTTTATTTATTCCCTCCCCTTTGAAGAATGAAATCTATGAATAATGAAGATGCTGCTGTGACTCCTTAAAATAATTTCTGTTTTGCAGTGAGAAGAGTAAGTCTAAAGTACATATCACCAGTGTTTCTCTTAGCATGTCACTGTTGCAATTAATCAAGTTAAAATATAAACAATGGCTAACCTTAGGTTCCAAATTCTGCATAACATTCCTTATCTCCTAGACAGGGTTCATCCGGTATACTGGGGACTCCTAGGCCAACGCTGGTTCAGGATTATCCATTTAGATTTCTGCAAGCTCGAGTCCTAACTGTGGCCAGGACTTGGCACCAAGAATTTCAAGTACATAAAGTAAATAACAAGATATAATCTCTGATTCCTTTGGATTAGGGAGGTGGGGGCCAGATTTTTCCTGTTTTGTTATTATGTTTCAGGACAGAATCACCTCACCAGAGTGCTACTCTCTCAGTCTGTGGAGGAGCTATAAAGCCACTCCCTGCCCCAAGGTACAAACAGAGTGGTAAATGCTTGAGTACTTGTAACGGGACAGTAAAGTCAGATATTATCAAGTCTTCTGTGTACACTGGTAAGTACATTGCTGGTCAGACTACTAAGTGGTTAATCAAAAGGGAAACTTGGATTCCTAATGCAAAGGGAAATCAGTCATTTTTCTTAAGTGCTTCCACTAATAGCTTCTGACATAGTGTCTGACAATGCTTTGGGGGTTTGTCTACCAAATGATGGCATTTGACACAAACTGGGAGAGAGAGGCAATCCACACTTTCAGATCTGACTACTTTGTGTTGGCATGTTGTCTTCTTTCCTGTTGTTAAAAGTGCTCCATTCTACGCATTATGACAAAATTTCTTGATTCTCGTACTGTTGTCAGTTCTTTTTGCTAATTCTGCTCACAGCTGAATTCACAAGATTATAAACTTTAAGGGTTTCAAAAATCTCTTGTAGATATCCAGTTGAATGCCATCTGATTTACAGATGAAGAAACTAAGTCTGTCCTTTGTTATTTCCTAGTTTCCCCTCCAGCCTAGGGAATATCTATGGCCTTGTAACTGGTATGGTGAATTCAGAGCCGGGCAGAATTTTTCTTATCAGGTGGTGTGTTTAGGAATAGGCTTGAGGAGGTGGGGAACGGCTGCTGGAGGATTGAAATCCCAGAGCATGGCCCTGCTCTAACCTGAGTTTCTTACCAGTTTGTGCTCGTTTGTTCCCAAGGGCTAAGTGGGCACCCTCATTCACCCCTAACTGCATTCAACTAAATCTACTATCTCTGATCACTCCTGAAATGCACAGCCCACTTCAGGATATTGTATCATTGTGCAGTCCGTGCCAGTATCCGTGTGCTAAGAAAGTGGGGGCGGGGGGGAGAGACAGAGAAAGGGAGACACAGAGAACATAGGACAGAGAGACAGAGAGAGAAAGAAAAAGGAAGAGAGAGGGGTGGGTAATGTACAAATAAAGGACTGGATACAAGCCTGACAGCACATCAGTGAAGATGGTTTCCTTTGAAATACATAGATGAGTCACACTAGAAACAGTCAGGAAGCACTGGTTAATCGATACACTGCTGGACTAGATATAGGATAATTTGCATTTCCTGACACCAATAGATAAGGTGTCCTGATCAATTAAAATATACTCAGAAGGAAAGGCTATAACCCAGAGGTTCCCAAACTTCCCAGGTTCAAGGGAATCTTTAGAGTGTGAGTAATTTTTTCTCGGGGCCTCCAAGCTGTAGTTCCTTTTATTAAGTAGTCAGGTCCAAACAACTTACGTGTTTCTGTTCTCTGTATTTGTATTTTTGCTCTTTTTCAAATAACCTTGTAGTTGTTTGAAAAAATAATACACAAATTGAAATGAAAATAGTATTTTTATTTCATTCTTGAATGACCACAATTACTTGATAATGAGGTGTATATGCCTGCTATGCACTGCACTGCTCAACTCTTAGAATCAGATCGCACATCGTCACTTCATTTCCTGTTCTACCGCAACCAATTTTTGTGCACTACTCACTTTTTAACATTGAAATGGTCAAAAACCCAGCTTTGCAAACATGTAGCATCATCAAATAGAACACAGCCTTATCTGATATAAAAATTGTGAACTACGTCCAGCGAATGCTTTGTTTGGTATTCAACAGACATGGAGTATTACTGTGCTTTCCTCAAATTTTTTAAATAACTCAGTTCCTCTACACACAATTTTGGGAATGACAGCCCTAGCCTCATTTTCTAACCCCCTGTATTATCCTAATAAACCAAAGTGGGCACTCAATCTGACTTCAGTACAGTATATATTTGCATCTTACTTCTTTGAAGTAGAGGCAGCAATATAAAATGCCCAGGAAAAGAACAGTAGTTTGTAACCCCATGGTTAAAAATCGGTAACTTTGATGCAACTGACAGTGATTTCTCAACTCATTTAGTAATTTTGTGTTGCTGAAGTTATTTTGCTTGATGTTTTTTATAAACTCACTTTCATCCAGTGACACTTTACCAATTTAGTCATATTTTTTATTTTTATTACTTATTTCTTTCATATTTAGTCAGCTTTGAGGAGGCTTTCTTCATTGAAATAATGATGATGGTGATGATGATGATGTTACACTGCTTTTAAAACCTCCAACAAAGGAATGGCCAAATTTTTTTTGAATATTCACATAAGGAGCAATAGCATTTTTAATATTAGTTTTGCATTAGCATGTGAAATAGCACTCTAATAATCAGTGGCATTAGTGTACTTTTCACCCTAATAAAAGTTCCTACTATGTTTTCAATCACTCTGTCTGAAGTACAGCAGTCACTGACTGGAAATGATTTTTAGTTAAAGGAAATAATAAAAGCAGACAATACTTTTTCTAAAAAGCACTTATCAATTTTTTAATCATTTTGGTTTCATATAATTACCAATACTTGAATGAGTGATTGGAAGCATTAATTTTTATCAGCATTGAAGGCAGTATTTGAGTGTATATGTGCTCATGTATTCTAATGTTTGCTTTTCCAAACATGGGAACAATTCAAATGAGACTATGGTGACACACCAAATAGATCTGAAGCAAAAACTTAAAGAAATAAAGAAAAAGTCCTTAAGCATGACTTTGAAACATATTTTTCTCCTTTTTTCTTTTTCTCTCTTTCCCTTTCACCATCATTCTTACATTTCCCTACTCATTTCCTTCACTTGCTAGAAGACAACCTTTAGCTATACATGTCTAGTTGCCCCGATGACTCTGAGTCCAAGTAAATAAAAAGAAAATTGTCAGGGCAGATAGCCACAAAAATATCAGATTAAAGAAAAATCTCATGAAGATGTAAAAATAACATAGCAACATCTTTTTGGAGATGAGAATGTCCCAAGCACTGTGTTAAATGCTTTTTATACATTAGTTGATTCTTACAACAGGTTCTACTTCTAGCTTCATTTTAGAGAGAAGGAAACTGAGACACAGAAACAAATTACTTGTGTAACATCATACTTCTGGCAATTAGCCAACACTGAACTTCAAACTCAGGTCTCTGACTCGCAGCCACCCCACTGTCCCATGAAAAGCCTCAGGGATGTTTACTTCTCAGAGAAGGCTGGCTGCATCCGGCCCACACTGAGTAACAGTGGTGACCTGGGGAGAGAATTTCTATTTGTTGTACGTTTGATAGAAAGTCATTTTGAGGAAGGACTCTCTGACCCAGGATATTAGCTCCCAGAAGATATTTGCTCAATTATTTTTTTTTAATTAAAAAGACATAAGGTGATTAATTAATTCATTTTACCTAACAGGAAATCAATCCTCTGCCAGATATTTATGCAATTGCTAGTACAGTCCAAGCATGAAGCTAGGAGCTATGAGAAAATGAGAGACAAGTCAAAGAAAATGACCTATTGTGGGGAAACATGTCAGTCATACGATCCAGTGAATCAACACTGTAATGCAGTCCCCTCATGTGGGGAACATGCTATTCTCTGTAGGAGGCAAAAGAATAGCAAGCCCTCTGTGGAGTCAAGCTGTCATGATGCCTCTATGGACCATCTCTGGCCCTTATAAGGGCCCTCTCAGTTTCCTCCTTTTCCAGTGCACTTCCACCACTCCTCTGCCCACTGGAGTTCTTTTCATCCTTCAAACCCTGGAGCAAAGACTTCCCTGGTGGTGCAGTGGTTAAGAATCTGCCTGGCCAGAACACTCTATGACATAAATCACAGCAGGATCCTTTTTGACCCACCTCCTAGAGAAATGGAAATAAAAACAAAAACAAACAAATGGAACCTAATGAAACTTAAAAGCTTTCGCACAGCAAAGGAAACCATAAACAAGATGAAAGACAACCTCAGAATGGGAGAAAATATTTGCAAATGAAGCAACTGACAAAGGATTAATCTCTAAAATTTACAAGCAGCTCATGCAGCTCAATATCAAAAAAACAAACAACCCAATCCAAAAATGGGCAGAAGACCTAAATAGACATTTCTCCAAAGAAGATATACAGATTGCCAACAAACACATGAAAAAATGCTCAACATCATTAATCATTAGAGAAATGCAAATCAAAACTACAATGAGATATGATCTAACACTGGTCAGAATGGCCATCAGCAAAAAATCTACAAACAATAAATGCTGTAGAGGGTGTGGAGAAAAGGGAACCCTCTTGCACTGTTGGTGGGAATGTAAATTGATACAGCCACTACGGAGAACAGTATGGAGGTTCCTTAAAAAACTAAAAATAGAACTACCATACGACCCAGCAATCCCACTACGGGGCGTATACCCTGAGAAAACCATAATTCAAAAAGAGTCATGTACCACAATGTTCATTGCAGCTCTGTTTACAATAACCAGGACATGGAAACAACCTAAGTGTCCCTCGACAGATGAATGGATAAAGAAGATGTGGCACATATATACAATGGAATATTACTCAACCATAAAAAGAAACAAAATTGAGTTATCTGCAGTGAGGTGGATGGACCTAGAGTCTGTCATACAGAGTGATGTAAGTCAGAAAGAGAAAAACAAATACCGTATACTAACACATATATATGGAATCTATAAAAAAAAAAAGTGGTCATGAAGAAACTAGGGGCAGGACGGATATAAAGACGCAGACGTATTACAGAATGGACTTGAGGATATGGGGAGGGGGAAGGGTAAGCTGGGACAAAGTGAGACACTGGCATGGACATATATACACTACCAAACGTAAAATAGATAGCTAGTGGGAAGCAGCCGCACAGCACAGGGAGATCAGCTCGGTGCTTTGTGACCACCTAGAGGGGTGGGATAGGGAGGGTGGGAGGGAGGGAGATGCAAGAGAGAAGAGATATGGGGATATGTGTATATGTATAACTGATTCACTTTGTTATACAGCAGAAACTAACACACCATTGTAAGCAATTATACTCCAATAAAGATGTTTTAAAAAAAAAAAAGAGCAGCCACCTCTCGCCGCAACTAGAGAAAGCCCACACGCAGCAACAAAGACCCAATGCAGCCAAAAATAAAATAATTAATTAATTTAAAATAAATAAATAAATAAAATGAGTGATTTAAAAAAAAAAAAAAACCTGGAGCAAATAGTATACCTCTGTGTTGCCTTCCTACCATCCCAATGTCAGAATTAGCACCTCTTTCTTCATGCTCTTACTGCAAAGTGTACATGAGACATATCTCTGTGTTAGCACTTGACACAGAATATTGTTATCTATTTTCAAATCTTACTTCCCCACTCAAATGATAGCTACCATAAAGAAGGCATCATGCCTAATTCATCTTTTGTTCCCTTGTTACCTTGCCTAGGGCTTAGCAACATAGAAGCCCTTCATTAGGTGTTTGAAGGCTAATTAACCAGAAGATGAATCACAGAATATGGTTTGATAAGACCCTATAGGGCATTTGATTCCCCTTTCTATATAATCTGTTAATTTCCTACTTACAAAATCTCCAAAAAAAATCATCATACAGACTCTGCCTGTAAATATCACAGCTTGAAATGCTGGAAAGTGCTTAAATTGACCTAAAATTTGCCTGAATATAACATCTTCGATTCCATGATTGGCCATAATTCTAATCTTTCTGTCCATGATGATTCTTCAAATGTTTAAAGGCAAATATATACGGTACTGCATCAGGCCTTTGGAGTAAGAGTCAGTACAGATATCCTCTTTTACAAAGGAGCCCAAGGCAATTCTACCAGGATCCAGAGCATAACTTCTCACAAAGGGAGGCTACTAGCTTTTCCCTAGTAAGTAAGATCCAGTTGCCACAGGGAAGCACATGACTCTATAATACCTTTACATGACACCTGAAAAAAACGAACCTTTTCATTTCATTCAAGAAATATTTATGGGTGTTGAGCATCAGTTACATTATGTTCCAAGTGCAGCCCTAGACACTGGGGCCACAGCAGAGAACAAAGCAGATGAAGTCTCTATAGTCAAACTACTTCTCTGTTTCCCAATCCTGAAAATCAAAAGATGTATATTCAGTTTTGTGGAGACAGCTCATCTGTGAAACAAGAAAATGCAAATGTTCAGGGAAAAAATGTCTTTGGGGTAGCTTTTGCATCTACTCTGTGACCCATGTGGTTTAAAAACTTACTAACTTGGGGAGAGAAAATTTTTCACAAAAAAAATATTTGAGAACAACACCTAAAATCACATGGTATAGTGTTAAAGGTGTACATATTGACCTAAGTGCTACAGGAATTAAAAGATCAGAGGCTCAATGATGGGAAAGGCAGAAGAGGAAGCCAATTTGGGGAAATGTTTTTATAGTTAACAATAGCTTCTATTTATTGAGCATTTTCTAAGTGCCAGGAGCACTGCTAAGCCAACTGTCATGTGTTGATTCACTTGATTCTCACAAAACACTGCAAGGAAACTCCTACTATTTTCTCCATTTTTATAATGCACAGAGGAGTTAAATAACTTGCCCAAGATCACAGAGAGGTAACTGACAGAACTGAGCTTTAACCTAGGGAATCTGGTCCAGAGTCTGGTCGCTTAACCAATACACTCTATTGCCTCTCAGCATTCTCACAAATTCATGTTAACTCATGGCCAGGAGCAGACAATCCTCCCTCAATGATGACACAATGGCTTCCTAGAAGTGAATCAGGATCCGATGGAGAGAGGAGGGATGATTCTCCATGCCTACGTTTCCACCACACACCCTCTCTCTTCCACTGGTGACCAGGCATTGGCAGCAGGTAGAAGGATGGACAGCACAGCCGGAGCCCTGGCAGGATGCTAGGGGCTGGGACTGGCCTGGGCAGTGCTGCAGCAGCACCTGTGGTGGTCGTGGTGTCTTCGTTCCTCATCCCAACTCCGCTCCACCAGCTGCTGTGAGGCCTTGTGTCACGACACTACACCGATCTGAGCTTCAGCTTCACATGTTTATGAAACACCATGTTTGACAAGGTGATCATTTCCTGGTCTGCTGCTCTGTTCCACTCTACGGGGAGTGGAGGGAGGCTAGAGGTAGCAGCACAGTCCCGAATGCAAAACTCCATCCACTAAAGGATCCGATTTCAGCCACTCTGCCAAAAGCTATAGTCTTGACAACAGTCGTACTATAATTTAGAACCAGCTCCGAGTGAGGGGGTGGGAACATACCAAGCACAGGGTTAAACCAGTGACCTGGACACTTCTCTTCTCACATTCACAACACCAGAAACCAGCTACAGAGGATTCGAATGGAGCAAATCCCTTAATCTTTCAAATTCTTTTTCCTGATTTGCTAGAGCAGCCAAGGATGGGGTGGGGCTTTCACTTGTGAATAAAAGGTTCTGCTTCATTGTCCCCACGCGGGAGAGCATGGCCAAGCGAGTTGCAACTGTAGGAGCTGGGGTCAGTGGCCTGGCCTCCATCAAGCGCTGTCGGGAAGAAGGACTAGAGCCCACCTGCTTCGAGAGGAGCGACGACCTTGGGGGGCTGTGGAGATTCACCGTAAGTGGGGCTTCGACAGCTTTGTTGTGTGTCCGTTGGAAAAGGGCTGGACTGGCGCAAAAAGAGATTGAATTTCTTCCACAAGGGCTGGCGCCCATAGGCGCCAGAACATCTGCTGAACAGGAGGACAGAAAGGGCCATTGAAAATGATTTAAAAAAATAAGCAGGGAATAGCCTGAATTTGGGTGGGAGGTGCATCAGCCACCTTGCAAACTTCATCCGGGGCCAAGAGGAATAAAGATGCCTATGAAGGGTAGAAGAGGATGGAGTGGCTGGGACAAGCCAGGAAAACTCAGGACAAGCAGGGCAGGAGCAGAACCTGGGGGTCAGAAGCAAGAGACTCGAGTGTTGGGGGCAATGGTATAAACACAGCACAGGAATTTCTGCCTCTGCCTGAAAGTCTGAGCTGCTTATACATGCTTCTTTTTCCAGCTCTGCTCTATCTGAAGTAAAGCGACACAAGACTCAGTGTAGGATGAGTCCTGTACTCAAGGTCTTGTTGTCCAGGCAATTCCAATCCATGTCAAGAACAATCAGAAGTGAAGGATGTGAGGAGTCTGGAGACTTTTTTGTTGCCTGAGCAAAAAAAATAATAATATTCTCAGGACTACAGTATGCATTGGAGAGGGAAAAGGGGTGAGGTAGGAGGAAAGGCAACTATAAAGACCACCCTTGACTGGCCTGGGGTCCAGGGAAACCACAGGGGCCCTGCTGGAGGCCACTGAAACCCTGTGAGCTCCACGGCTCAGCCAGGGGGTCATTTGCATCAGATCTCCCCAAACCTCCTATTTTCCCTTCTTCTCAGGAGAGCAGGAACATATCCCGTGAGCTTTAAATGTGCTAAGGAGAAAGCAGTCAGGAAGAATGAAAAGGAGCAAGGTGTCAGATATCCTGGCCTCAGAGTCCTAAGAGACTGAGAGAAAGCAACACTTAGCATTCCCTTATTATAGAAGGGTAGAACTTGGAACAGGAATAAAGTAATTATTTTCTAAGTCAGTGAGCAAAGCTCCAGAGAGGCCAAGGTTCCTAGTTCAGTCCCAGCATAGACCAGCTTAGCTCACATAAAGAAGAACTGCATATCTTGAAATGTGTCCAACCACCAAATGTGACCGTCAATGCACAGAGTCCTCCCCAAGGGGCCTAGGGAAAAGAGAACATCTGTTCCCATGATTCAAACCACATACATTCCGAAAGGGGAGCAGAAACCTGACACAAATGCCATAACTCTAGCCTCTCATGCCCATTGAAAACATTGCTAATCAAACACTATACCCTTCCCCTAATGAGCCTCAGAATCCTTCTTAACACAGTATTCCAGATAAGTACTACTACTCCATTGGGGTTGAGGGTTAGCTTCCAGGATAAAACTGCCAGAGTAGAGTTACTTGGTTAAAGTAATCTCAATCAAAGCAAAAAGTAAGCCCAGAGACCTTGGCATACCAGACAAAAATGCTCCTAATATAAATCACAGATACCCAATTATTAACACACACACACACACAAAAACTATTAATGTAAGAATCAAGAGAAATGAGTTCTAGATACAGCTGTGCCCAACTGGCTGTGTGATTGGGCAGGTCAAACACCTATGCACAAAGAGCTGTGACGGACACAAAAATGAGAAACAGTCATCCTGCCTCAGGGAGCTGTCAGTCTGATGGGAAAAGGGCAGGATCTTGTAAGTCAGAAACGATGCTATGGGTATTTAAATGAGGTCAGGATTACATTCACTTGAGGGAAGCCAAGAAAGGCTTCATGGAGGAGATGGTGTGTGGTGGACTTTGAAGGATTTCAACAGGCAAATGAGATTGAGTGGCAGATGCCAGGGAAGAAACCGTAAAGAAAAAGTAGTGGGCATGCTTGGAAAATAAAAAGAGCTTATTGGTGTGTGTGGTGCTTGTAAGAGAAATAATGAAAGGGGAGGACAGTGGCTGAATGTTTGGGCAAGGGATTCGTACTCAATTTAGAAAGCAATGGATGATGAGCAGAGTTAAGATGTCTTTCTGTTGTTGTGTTTGTTTTGTTTGCATGATAGGAAGACCCATATATGTTTACAGGTAAAGAGAAAATATCTGGATGATAGGAAATGATTGAATATGTAAGCCCAAATTGAGACAAGATCCTGGCAAAAAAAGGAAGAAGTGGAATTGCAGGCCCAAGTGGAAGGATTTGCCTCAGAAAAGTGGAGAGACACACTTTTCTCAGAGACAGAAGGGGAAGGAAAAAGAAAAATAGAGGCCCTTGTGAGGCACGTGATAGGACATCAAAAGGATGAGAAAGAGGGTGACCCAGCAGTAGCCTAAGTAAAATGGTACCCAGTTAACAACTTGTTTCAGTCCCCATTACCTCATCTGTAAAGTAAGAACGCAGAGTTAGTTTAAAAAATAGATAAGAGCTAAATTACTAGGTCCTGGGAGGTAGGGAAAACCATCGCCACCTTCATTCAGCAGCCCTCTCTTGACACAGCAGCCTCTTTAAGGCACCTCTGTACTACCTTGAGATTCCTCTAAAGCCTGACTGAAAATCTCTAAACTAAGTGACCTTAAAGGGGACTTCCAGATCTAAAATGCTATGACTCTCCTGGGTCTTTCTAGAGACATCCCTTCCCCCTTCTACCCCTGCAGATACACACACACAAACACACACACATGCACGCATGCACACACACACCACGAAAGACTGTTAGAGGTGTCTTTGCAATCAAAGCAAGTGGCCCATTCAAAACCTGCAGAATTACAGAGTCTGCTCGGGCAAGGGCTGTGCTTACCAGAAAATGTACAAGGGGGATCCTTAGTGCCTGTCCTGGGTGAAAGGGGCCATCATGCAAAAATAGACAGGCAAACTGCAGAAACCCAATAAAACACATACAGAGAAGGTTTCCATTTACAAATAGAGAGATTCCCCCAACATTACAGAGATTATAAACTACTGCACTTAATTCGATACTCACACGGGCATAACTCTGGCCTCTTCCAGACCACAGTCTTAAAATGAGAGGAAGCAGACAAAGGTTGCAATGGAAAAGAAAGTCCATCCTTCATTGGGGCGGGGGAGGGGTTGGCATCGTTTAAAAAGAAAAGAGATACATTGATAAAGAACCCACCTGTGACCACCAACTCAAGTGGCAGCAGGAGGTTAAGTGTGGAACATCTGTTCCACAACCAGCTCTCTCAGGCTCTTGAGAGGAAAGGGAGGCTTAGAACAAACAGTAATGATATTGGCTGATTATCTCGATTGTAGAGGAATACTTGAAGAAATAAAATGTCAGGAATTGTTCTGTCACTCATAACTAATATTACTCTTAGAGAATTTTAGTATAGGAAGGAGGCTTGAGAAATAGCCTTAATGTAGAACCACACTGACATCCTCTAGAAGTAATTATACTACGCTGATAGAAACACATTCTGCTTCACCCATCACATCTCTGTAACAATAACCCTCCCTGGAATGACGTGCTTCCTTACGCGCATCGAGGTCTTTTCTTCTGCACATGTAACCTTTCACTTATTCCACATTTATTGAGCACCTACTATGTGCCTCATGCACCACATATTTTTAGATTCAGTGAGGGCAATGATGAAGTGTAATACTTCACCCCCTTAAATCACTAAGGAATTCTTCAGCTATTTCTTCTTTAGGCACGTTAAGCCTGATTCTTACAGGGGCTGAAATGATTTGTTAATTGGGTACCATTTTACTTCTTCTTAAAAGTCTTATTTCTAAAAGTTCAGTAATCTTAGTAGGTTTCCTTTTATTCATATATTAAACAAACATTTATTGAATTCATATTATCTTGGAGGGGATACACCTGACAGGCCCCTAACCTCTTGGGGGTTCCTCAAATCTCCTCTGAGGTTTCCACAGTTCCCCTGTGCTGTAGATCTGAAAACAGATCTACAGACTCTGGACAGATTGTAGACAGTCTGACTCTCCATAGGGAGAGGAAGTGACAAAGTAAAATGTGTTCCGGCTGTTCAAAGGAGAAGAAAAGAAGGAAGTAATTGTTCTTAAGAACAAGAGCTGAACTTCCCTGGTGGCACAGTGGCTAAGAATCCACCTGCCAATGCAGGGGACATGGGTTCGAGCCCTGGTCCAGGAAGATCCCACATGCCACGGAGCAACAAAGCCCGTGCGCCACAACTACTAAGCCCTGCGTGCTGCAACTACTGAAGCCCACGTGCCTAGAGCCCGGGCTCCACAACAAGGGAAGCCACCACAATGAGAAGCCCGTGCACCGCGATGAAAAGTAGTCCCCACTCGCCACAACTAGAGAAAGCCTGCACACAGCAACGAAGACCCAACGCAGCCAAAAAAAAAAGAACAAGAGCTGTGAATGTAGTGCATTGAGAGAATGTCTCTATGTATCTATATAGGAGTGACTTTTATTATCATTTTATATCTATTTTTTAAATGAGAAAGGAGAAACCTCTGACCTGACAAAGGTTTCTTCCCGTTGCCTATAATCCTCTCTGGAGGACACAAAGCTTGAGAAAGTAAATTTCCACGGTAATTTTAGAAGAAGAATATTACAAATAACAGTTAACATTTTTTGAGAGCTTACCAGGCACTATTCTAAATGCATTAGAACTATCATTTCATTTTATCCTAGGGGTTATGTAGTATTGTTATTCCTATTTATAGAAGAGGGAACTGAGACACAGAGAGGTTAAGAAAATTCCCAAGGTCACCCAGCTAAAAATGTAGAGCTTGAATATGAACCCAGGCTGTCTGACTCCGTGGTCTGTGCTGACAAGAACTATACTCCATGCATTTCCAGAGTCTATGCCACAGCTCAGGAATAAAGGCAGGCAAATCCTGGACTGTCCATGGAATCCCATGAAGTATTCTAGTGAATATGACGTCTTTCCCATTGTATTGCAGGACCAAGTGGACCAGGAAGGCAGAAACCCCTCCATTCTTGCCTTTATTATTTTTCCCCTCTGTACAATCCATCTCCCTTCCCCTCTCATTCAGTTTTACCTTCAAGACAAAAACCTTTCCCCTAAGTGCCCCCATCAATTCTCAGGAAAAATGTGCTTCCACATGCAGACTGCCACAGAGAGGGTAATTGGCACACACACAGAGACAATGACAAGAGTGCCTGCAGCCGGGGGTCCCAGCAGGGCCTGAGAATCACTGGGGCAGTTTGTTCACTGAGGCAAACACTGGAGGGGAGGGCTTAGGACCTGCAAACCCCATTCAGGAGTGGCATGGACTCGTACTCTCTGTATATATCTGAAACACTCCAGACCTTGTATTTTACCAGGAGAAACAATCAGTGGGAGGAAAGAGAGACAGAGCAAAGTGCTGTTGGATTCCATCCTAAAGGCCAGGTTTCCATACTAAGCTACAGTTTCTCCTCAGCTGGCATCTGTGATACATTACTTCACATTAGGCTTCAGTGTTTCCTGGAAGGTTTTCTTCTTCCTGCCTTTACAATTATTTTCCAAAATTTTGCACAGCAGAGTTGTTGTTTTCTTTCTTTTCTATTTTTGTTTGTGGGTTCATTTGTTTTAAGGTCCCCATGGTTCCCTGACTTATCCAATTCCAATGAGTCTCTACTACTCTTTGATTTTTAAACATGCCATTATAAAATGTTTTAAATTTTTTTGAACTACTTTTATGGAAATCTTTACAACATGATATTATGCACATCTCTACCCCCCTTCTAACAGTATGTATTCCAAATTTAGCCTTTTATTGTTGTTAACTAGAAATTGGTGCTTTTAACAAAGTATTATTTACAATGTGATGCTCTCAGATGCCAGAGAAAAGTGAGGGAGCTTTGGTCATACACAAACTGACCGGAGAATGTTTGTAACTGATGTTTTTCTCCTTTTACTATAGTTTCTTCCCCTTCTGTTTGCTCTCAACTTCTCAATATTACAGCTCTTTAGAGCTATTCCCATTCTCTTTTTCCTATAACCCAGAGGAAACTTGATCACTTTTAACTACACCAAACCAGCACTAAATTTAGTTCTAATACCTGGCTTCAAGTTTAAGGATGTTCTAAATCTGTGTTGTCCAATAAGGTAGCCACCAGCCACATGTAACTGTGGAATGCAGTTGATATGACTAAGGAACTGAATTTTTTATTTAATTTAGTTTTAATTCATTTTAATTTTAAAACCAATACTTAATTCAGTTATTGGAGAATTTTTAAGTGTATTTGTTAATAATTTGGGTATGTAAATCCACTTTTTCAAGTGAAAATTTAGCATTTGGATTCAGATGTGTAAAATATATACTAGATTTAGAAGACTTAATATAAGAAAAATGTTTTAATACGTCATTAATAATTTTTATATTGATTACACGTTGAAACTATAAAATTTTGGATATATTGAGTAAAATAAAATACACCATTAAAATTAATTTCATCTGTTCCTTTTTACCTTTTTTTTTTTTTTTTTTTTTTTTTTTTTTTTTTGCGGTATGCGGGCGTCTCACTGTTGTGGCCTCTCCCGTTGGCGGAGCACAGGCTCCGGACGCACAGGCTCAGCGGCCATGGCTCACGGGCCCAGCTGCTCCGCGGCATGTGGGATCCTCCCAGACCGGGGCACGAACCTGTGTCCCCTGCATCGGCAGGCGGACTCTCAACCACTGCGCCAGCAGGGAAGCCCCTTTTTACCTTTTTTAATGTGGCTATTGGAAATTTTTAAAGTGCACGTGTGGCCTGCATCACATTCCTATCGGCAAGACAGCTCTAAAGTCTTGTTATTCAAAGCGTGGTCCGTGACCCAGCAGCATCTGCATGGGAGCTTGTGAGAAATACAGAATCTCAGGCTCACCCAGACCTACTAAGTCAGCATCTACATGTTAATAAGATTCTCCGAGCAATTCTTAACAAGATTTAGAAGGACAAATCTAGAGAGCTGTGCTTCTCAAACTGTGGAGAAGAATCAGGTTTGTTTTAATTTCCAAGAAATTACAGACAATCATATTTGTAAAATATAATAAAATGAACTATTAGAAAGGTGAAAATGAAACAAAGAAAAATTTCAAAACATAAATTTAAACTTCTTTGAAAGTGTGCACAAGGCAATTACTATAGAGAATCACTATTACACTCGTAGCTTTTTGCTAAACAAAACCATATGTGTGAAATATCAGTTCTCCATATTAAACACCTGTAGGCACACTTTCACTACACATTGTACATATTAATACGTAAGGTTTATAATGTGATAATTAAGCTTGCTTCTTGTTTGTCATTTTATCTAATCCGGGCTGGCTGGATAAGAGCACTCCTCCCAAGAGATAACATATATCTAAACTGTTTCTAAATTTTGCTTAACAACACACATAGTAGAGAAATGAGGCTCACAGAATATGAGAATGGAATGGAAGAAAAGATTTTAAAGAAACCTCAGCAAGCTCAGGGTATTCATTTTTTTAACTGCTATCCAAAATGAAGCAAGTAATGCTGTATTTTTAAAATTTAACTTCAGTCCTTTAACAGTAGTCAGTTCTGATCATTTATTCTGTAAAATTATAAGCGAATATCAATTATCTTTCAATGAAAGAAAATAATTATAGCTTTTATGAACTTTTGGAAAACAGTTTTCAAACTAACCTTAAAATGTTACACGTTGGGGACTTCCCTGGTGGTGCAGTGGTTAAGAATCCGCCTGCCAATGCAGGGGACATGGGTTTGAGCCCTGGTCCGTAAGATCCCACGTGCCACGGAGCAACTAAGCCCATGTATCACAACTGCTGACCCTGTGCTCTAGAGCCCACGAGCCACAACTACTGAGCCCATGTGCCACAACTACTGAAGCCCATGCACCTAGAGCCCGTGTTCTACAACAAGAGAAACCACCACAATGAGAAGCCCACTCACCGCAACTAGAGAAAGGCCACATGCAGCAACGAAGACCCACACAGCCATAAATAAATAATTTTTTTAAATTAATTTTTTAAAAAAGTCGTACGCTGTAATGTAGTCTTACCCGCATTACTAGTACTCAGTTCAAATCCCACACAACTCATCACATGACTTAGACAAAACCAAGACTGATCTATGTCCCGTTTATCATGAAGGAGTCCACATGCCTGGATAATGAGCGATGTCAAATTATAGCTATAAAAGTTTCTAGATGCTTACTCTCACCTTCTGTACTTATATTGTCATAGACTGGTTCTATAAAAAGTTCATATTTGTCTGGCTCTGCTGACTACATCTTTGCTTTTTTTCTTTTTTTTTAATTTGGTTGTGCTGGGTCTTAGTTGAGACATGTGAACTCTTAGTTGTAGTTGTGGCATGTATGTGGGATCTAGTTCCCTGACCAGGGATCAAACAGAGGCCCCCTGCATGGGGAGCTCAGAGTCTTAACCACTGCGCCACCAGGGAAGTCCCTACATCTTTGAGTAACACTGCTTTAGATCTTCCTACAGAATGAAAGATCAGGATTTAAACAGTCATCTTTCTCAGAAGCCATTTAGATTCCAGTTTTCTAGATTTATTCTGGATAAATGGGACTGTCAGATGTGGAGTCACAAATAAGAAAGATAAGGTGAACTCATCAGTTGATGAGATCGGTATCAATTCAAACTACAAAGGTATGTTTATAATATTATTTTGTTATCACTACATATTTCATGCAGATCTAGACTCAAACCTTTTGAGGGAACAAAGTCCTCTCCATATGTGAGGTTTAAGTTCACGTTTCTACTTGTTCACACAAATAAAATAATTTTTGTTTCACAGGAAAAAAGAACTATACATATACAAGATGGTAAACAATATTAAAATACTAAGGACTTTCCCAATGAAATTAGAACAATTCTTTATAATACATCTAAAAGACAGAGGCAATGTACATACCTAAATGAATAACTAAAACTGCCCACTATTCAACCTTGTAGTAGTTGTCTGAGATGTTGCTATTTGCTAGTTACCCAAGTCAAAACTGGAGTGGGAAATTGTTTAGTGTTTTGCCATGCTCACAGTTGTCCAATCTGGAAACCTTTGACCTGCTTCCTCTCCCAAACCTTAAATCCAAACAATTTCACAATCCTATGCATTCTACCTTTCTGCTACCTAACAAATCCCATCTCTCTCAGTTTCAACTGCCACTGCCTTTGCTCAGGCTCTCATTGGCAATCGCACGGATTTGTGTTTCAGGTTCTTAACTAGCCTCATTTCCTTCCTTTCCAGATCCCTCTAAGTTATCGTTTGTAGAACCAGAATTATCTTTTCAAAATTAAATATGAATCACTTCCATGAATTTCTATGAAATTCAAATTCCTTGACTTCAGATACAAAATCCTTCATAATCTGAACCCCCTTTCTCCATAATCCTTTCAACAATACCTCATGAAACCAAAGCAATCGTTCATCATCTAGATACTACTTCCTGGCTCTGGTGTATTTCCATATTCTCCTGTATTTTGCAGTGATGCTGTGTGAATCCGGACAGGTGAGTTTATCCCAGGTTTGTTAGCATGTAATAAATGAAATTGTAATTCTGATTATGATATTCATAGTGGGGTCCAATATTCATCATCTTTCAAGTAAGGATAGCAAATTCCATTAGAAAGCAGGTAGCATATGTAAATTGTATGGTTCAACGTCTAAAAATTAACATCCATTTCATGTGTGTGCATGCACATGCACACATGCATACACACTCATGTGCATGCACTGTTTGTACAGGAACATGTTGAAGAAGGCAGAGCCAGCCTCTACAAGTCTGTGGTTTCCAACAGCTGCAAGGAGATGTCTTGTTACCCAGACTTTCCATTCCCAGAAAATTATCCAAACTATGTGCCAAATTCTGTATTCCTGGAATATCTCAAAATGTATGCAAACCAGTTCAACCTTCTGAAATGCATTCAATTCAAGGTTAAGAAAGGCACAAAACATCAGTTAGTAGTCAGGAAGTGTTTCCTACCTATTTTCTATTATCTCTCTCTACCCTAGGTTCTGTAGATCAGATAATGAACTGGCAAGATTGCTGACACCAGGCTGGATTCCTTTTCCCCTTTTACTTACAATCACCCTAAGTAAATCTGGAGATGCTTTGTCTAAGGATTCGTATGTATAAACTTTTAGTTTGCAATGCTTACAACCAAGTATCCAAATGGACCTTAAAATTGTCAAACCAGATTTTCAGTTTGGGCCAAATGCCTATACACAGGGACATTGAGAACTTCCTGTCAGCTCCTGGGTACTCTCTTTTTACTATCCCTTTATATGAATGGATGGGTGCACTGGCCTATACACAAAAGAATGTCACTATTTGAAGGAAATCTTTTCTAGGTATCTTAGGGAATAGAAAAATCTTTGATATTTTCTCATTGGCCATACCCACCTCCCTTCCCATTTCAGAGGACAGAGACAGGAGGTAGATAGAAGGACAAAGGCAAAAAAATATATCCTCTTTCTCCTCTTTCTTTCTTCCTTTTTTCCTTCCTCTGCAAGAAACACATGAAAATCCATGTGTTTCCCTTCTATTACCCTCCCTATCAGAGATGGGGATAGTAAGGAATTCTTGGAGAATTACACAGAGAAAGTAACATGAATGGAAAGATTGACCAAAACAAGTACCATATAAGATTCACATTCACAACCTTAAAAGTACTCCTGATCAAAATGAAGTCACTATCTCGAAGAGATATCTGCACCTCCATGTTTATTACAGCATTATTTACAATGGCCAAGCCATGGAAACAACTGATGGATAAATGGATAAAGAAAATGTGATAGATGATGGATAGATAGATAGATAGGACAATGGAATATTATTCAGCCATGGTAAATAAAGAAGAAAATCCTGTCTCTTGCAAACACATGGATGAACCTTGAGGGCATTATGCTAAGTGGAATAAGTCAGACAGAGAAAGGCAAATTCTGTATGATCTCACTTATATGTAGAATCAAAAAAAAAAAACCAAACAAACTCATAGAAACAGAGAACAGATTGATGGCTGCCTGAAGTAGATGGAGGATGGCGAAGGGAAATGGGTGAAGGTAGTCAAAAGTAATAGACTTCCAGTTATAAGATAAATGAATTCTGGGGATGTAATATACACTATAGTAACTATAGTTAACAGTACTGTATTGTATATTTGAAAGTTGCTAAGAGAGTAGATCTTAAACGCTCTTATCACAAAAAATAAAATGATAACTATGTGGAGTGATGAATGTTAACTAAACTTATTGTGGTAATCATTTTACAATATACACATATGTCAAATCATTAGGTTGTACACTTTAAACTTATATGGTGTTATATGTCAGTTATATCTCAATAAAACTGGAGAAAAATAAAAGTACTCCAGTTGTCCAAAGAATATTTCACCCCACTTCCTTATTTTCCAAGGGACAGAATAAAAATAAAACACTACCATAATCAATGGATATAGTCCACAAAAAATATATTTAATGCATCAGAATTTCTGAATCTGAAGCATTTCCTTTACTACCTGTTTCCCAAGCCTGTTTTAAAATAACTTTAAAAAACTAGATGTTCACCAGTCTTAAGAAAGTACACACAAGCAGCTGTCTGTAAGAGGTTTTGTTTTTCCTTCCTCTCTATACATTCCAAATTTTCAATGATGAACACATTATTTTCAAGATAAAAATAAATTTATTTTGAAAGATTTTTTATTTAACTGAAAGTTTATATTTTAAAAAGACAATTGCTAATACAAATGTAGAACCCAAGAAGCACTTCAAATATTATAAACGAGACAGTGAACCATTAGGAGGGACTTGAGAAGTCTGTCTTCTTTGAAAACTGAAGAGGAAAGCAAGGCAGCAAAGTCTCTTGGTCAGTGGCTCATTTATGCTTTTAAACTTGACTTGTAAATTTCTTTTATATATTTTCTGAATCAGAATCTAGTACCCATGGATATACACGTACTCCATGAGAACAAAAATAGACCACAGTTGACCCTGGAGCAACACGGGGGTTTAGAGGCGCCAACTCTGTACAGTGGAAAATTCCCATTTCCTCCATTTCCCAGGTGCCTCTGTATCCACAGTTCCGCATCCACAGATTCAACCAATTACAAATCCTGTTGTATTGTAATATTTACTATTTTTTAAAATCTACATATAAGTGGACCTCCGCAGTTCAAACCCATATTGTTCAAGAATCAACTGTATTTGAAATTTAGACAACTCCCAACAAATTCAGCCATAAAGTTAGCACTTTTCAGTAGTTCTCTAGATCTGGGAAAACTTCAACATCATAGTCTATAAGACCTTTCATAAACTAAGATACTTGGGACCAAATTTATATTTTCAATTATATATTCAATATTATCCATGTTTCTATTAAAGGAGCTGTTGTAAAGGAACTGTTGTATATGAGAACTATACATAACAGAAAAATAATTTTTAAAACATAGAAAGACCTAAGTCATAATCTTGGTTCTATCACTCACTGTGAGAATTTGAGGAAATCACTTAAAAATTCTGGACCACACCACCTCTTAAATACCCCTCTACAACTCAAAGCTTAGAATACTTCCATCCGGGAAATTATGATCAATCTGATAGTCCAATTTGATTTCTAGGGTTATGCTTACTAATTATGTTTCATCTGTTCTCTAGAACACTTGAAATGTCAATTGGCACGTCAGCCAGCGGCCCTTACTGGAACCTTGAAAACTATTAACCATGTCTATGATTCTTTTTTCAGACTAAAGTCTCCAGTGTAACAAAACGCCCAGATTTTTCTGTTACCGGCCAATGGGAGGTAGTCACTCTGCATGAAGGGAAGCAAGAGTCAGCCATCTTTGACGCTGTCATGGTCTGCACTAGTTTTCTTACTAACCCATATTTGCCACTGGACTCCTTTCCAGGTATACGCTTTTCTGCAACTGACCTTAGTTTGTCTCATGAGAGCCATCCTTACACTGGATTGGTCTGGAAATAAATTCCTATTGATTCCTCCATTAAACAGTTAAGTTGTGAGGTAAGAGGGTTTTTTCCCTAACCAGCACTATCTGGCCAGTTTTTGGCTTTCATCTGTTTCAAACAACTTATGAGTACCAAAGAGCAGAATGAATAACTACTAAGCAGTTTTATGCTTCACTAAAGTTCAATGTCCCTCCCTAAGTGACTGGCAGCACTCAGAAAGTCTTCTAAGACTTGGGAGGCCTAGACAAGTTGTGAGCCTCAGCAGTGGTGCATTGACAAAGATGAGTATAGAGGCCGCAGAGATCAATCAGTGAATAAAGGAAAAAGTAACTTAATTTTTGTTTGTTTCTATGAGTCATAGCAATTACCTAGATCAGAGGTTTATGGCACTGGATTAATAGTCAGTAGGGGCATGAGCCTCAGAAGGCAAGTTAAGACATCTTTATGTCTCAGTTTCTTTATCTGGCTTTTGTAACATGATTCATGGTAATCTATGTCAAATTTCTATTGGATTACAACTCAGAGGGAATAGAAAATTCAATGGTTTGGTTTATTTCATCTGCAGTAAAGGATTCAAAAAGTTAAAACTTTAGGAAATTTTTCTCTGAATCATCTAAATATGACTTGTGGTGACCCCAAGGCTTGGTTCACAGTTAACCCACGTACCTCTGATGATCCTTTGTCTGCACCCAGAGGTTACTCAAGTCAGGTCAAGTTAAAATAAAGCATGTCCTGAAAACTGCCATAGACTATAATCATTGAATTGGAATGCAGTTCAGTCTTCTTCCTGGTGCAGAAAACTCTTCACCGTCCCTGAGAAAGACTCAACAGCCTCTTTTTGAACACATTCAACAATGAACTCTTACCACCTGACCCTTTTCTTGCCTACAGAGAAAAATCCCTGAGCAGGCAAGGTACTCCAGACTCCCAGGAAGGAGTACCTGGTACAGGATCACGCCAAGAATCCGGAAACTTTCATGACATAGAGAGTACACCGCATTCATTCGGCACCTACAGTATATTGCACAAGATGCTAAGAATACAGAGGCGGATAAGACAACACATAGCCTGCATGAAAAGAATGAAAAGGGTTTTATAGGAGTCCAGTGAAGGAATCACAGCTACATATGACCTGGAGTGATAGCAATACTCATTTTACAACAAACTCATGTACCTCCAATGATCCTGGATCTGTCCCCCAGATGTTACTCAAGTCAGGTCAGATTAGGATAAAACATACCTTGAAAGCAATGGAGTCAATGTACTCAGTTTAAATAGGATGAGCTTGGGACCCTGGAGGTATACATTCTAGGCTATACAATTAACAAGCTATATAATCTTGGGCTTTCCACTTAACCTTTCTAAGCCTCGGTTTTCTTTCCTAGAAACTGAGGGGTTTGGACCACATTACCCAATAGCATACATCACAAATCAAGCAAAAAGAACTCTACAGTACTTGCCGTCCTTCTCGATATCCATCTTACCAGCCACTAGCAATTGCTCACTTAAAATCCGTGGCTAAATTATTGTTAAGGAGCCTCTGAGCACTAAAATTTCATGACTTTAGACTTGAAATGGAGTCCTCCAAATCTCACCATCTCCCTCTCTGCCCCACAGCAGACTTGCTTGGTCTGTACATACTCCCTAGGGTAGTTGTTAACCATTACAAAAATTAAATTCATTGAAGTTATTCGAAAGTACATGTCATGAGTTCTGGAGGCAATTCCATAAAAGGTGTTCCAAAATGTCTTAGTAAAAATAATAGGTATTACAGCTGGAATAAATATATAACTTCCCAAGGTAACTAATTTTATTAATTCAGATACCATATACATTCAGCTGTGTTTACTAACACAACCACTTCACCTAATAAAAGTTCTTGCTCTGTTCTCCTGTACTATAAGTGGGGAAAGTATTAGCCTGGTAGAAGACTCAGCTACAGAGTCTCATTTTTGTCCATTTGTGGTCCAAAACAGCCTGATCCAGTGAGAATCTAAGATAATCTAACATTCAGGGATAATTCTATTATTCTCATTAAACTTGTCCGGCTCTCCCTTCCTGGCAGTTCTTGGATCCAGATTGGGTCCCTGTGCTGAGTTAATATTTAAACTTGGTTGCGTCATTTATAAATTCTAAATGATCTAGATTGTGGTTGGGTTCTAACTGAGATTCATGTTAGATTTCTAATGATTTAAGATGAAGTAAAGAGCTACTAGGCCTTGGTAAGGCTATGTGCCACAGCATCCATACTCACCCCCTGAGAATCTAGATGTCTTATCACATTTTCTTAAAAAAAAAAAAAAAGTTTCTTTGTACAAGACATATTACTTTTGATTGTGTTACACAACCTTGAGTATTTTCCAAAACTCTCCAAACATCTGATGTTTCAATGAGATTTGGCATCAACTGTTTGAGATATCTAGCTGGAACAGCAGCTCTAATCCCAGTGTAACTAACAGAATCCCTTTTTCTCTGAGCCAACTCTGGCTGACTCAGCAAACCCAGCTTGAGTTACTGTCAGTCACCAAGATGAACCCACAAGGATCTTTTCGAATAGGGACCATATTTTTATTTATTTCCCAGGTCATCTAGCACAGTGACAGGAACATAACAGGTATCCAAGAAAGCTTGCTGAATAGAGTGGAAGCACTGACTCATAGTTCCCTTTAACTTCTCTGCTCTTGCTCCTTGCTTGTGAAAAGTTCTATATAGATCAAATATTAGTAAATAGAATATTTCTGTCCCATTTATTTCTGTCAAACTTTGAAAGGTAATGACTTCTTACACTTTAGCTTAATAAGTCTTTATGCCATGATTTTTTTTTTTTAATTAGAGAAAGGTTTATTGCAGGGCAAAGCAAGGATAATGGGCGGCTTATGCTCCAAAACCTTGAACTCCACAATGGTTTGGGGGGAAAATTTTTTTATAGTGCCATGATATTTTAACTTAGTAATCATCTAGTAAGTAAAACTAGAGGCCTATCTAGTGAGATGAAGTACTTCCTTTAAATAAATAATCACCCATTAATTTCTGTACCTTGTATAATTATGTATTCATGTTTCAGATTTTCTTAAAATTGAGTATGCTATGAAAACAACCTAAATCATCTGTCAAAAGGATGTTATTAACTGAATAACATGTATGTTTCATTCACTAGTCTTATAAATTTTCTATTTGACTTCTTTTTTTTTCTATAGGTATAAATACTGTTAAAGGCCAGTATTTTCTTAGCTGTATAAACATCCAGATATATTTAGAGACAAGAGAGTTCTTGTGATTGGAATGGGGAATTCTGGCACAGACATTGCTATGGAGGCCAGCCACGTGGCAAAGAAGGTATCATTCTTGATGTTACCTAATGAGGAGCTTTATCTTAAGACACATGCCTCAGGCAAACAGTATTTGACACCATGATAACTGATGAAAGGAAAAAAATTCCTAAAACACACACACACATACACTAAACATATTTTTTTAGGTATTTTTTTCTTGAATGTTCATAAATGTTACTGTGAATTCCAGGTGTCATTTTTCTTCCAAATCCAACTTCTCTGACTTCCTATTTTTGTCATTTTCCCAGTCAAAAAGAGCTACAGGGGACATCTGTTTCTTACTCAGTCCCATAGGTCAGAAAATTCTGGCAATTTTTCTTGCTAAGATCTCCCATTTGCTCCTTCCTTTCCTTATTGATTGCCACCACCCTCATCAGGTCCATACCACCTCCCACTGAGTCTATTGCGTTGTCCTCCTAATAATAATTATGGAAATAGTCAATATTTATTGGGCTTGCTTACTCTGTGCCAAAAATGGCACTAAATACTTCACTGCATTACCTCAACCAATTATCAAAACAAGCCACAAAGTAGGTACTAGTATCCTTGACTACAGATGAAGAAACTGAGACTTAGAGAAGTTAAATAACCCGCCTAAAGGCATACTACCAGCAGGTGGCAGAGCCAGTCCTCAAATCCTAGTCTCTTCCATTCAAAGCCCCAGCTCCTAATTCTACCGAGTCCCTGCACTCCTACCCCAGTCCATCCCCCTACACATGACAATCCATCCAGACCCCCCAACCAACACCAAGCAAATCCTCTGAAAAGACTGCTCTCATTATGACACTCATGTTAAAAAAAACTAACTCCCTCTTACCTAAAAAAATAAAAATTACAATTTGCAGATGTATCAGCCCTGCATTATAGGGGTCTCCATAATCTGGTCCAAATCTTCCATTTTAACTTTATCCCACACTATTTTCCCACATGATCATCAACTGCACGCTGACAGGTCTACTCTGTGCCCTTTCCAGTTCCCAAGTCTCTAATTTCCTCCTTGTTCACACCATACCCCTCCCTTCTGCAGTGCCCTTTTCTCTTTTATTACAATTTAATTTACATTCCCAGATACCTCAACCCAAGACAAAATGATCTCTCGCTAGTATGAATTTATGTAATAATTGTAATTTACACTCCTCGGTCAGCACTTTTAATTCTTAGTATTGCTAATTACCTTTTATGGTATGTATTTTCTTTCCAGCTATGCTATAAACTCATTGAGAGCCACTCAGCCAACAAATCAATATTAGTTGTTGAATTCCACTATACCGAATGTTATGCCAGGCATGGGGGATACACTGGAAAACAGAACAATCAAAAAAGATTCCCTCTATCACAGAGCATATACTCATGGGGAAAACAGATATCAAATAAATAAATATAAATCATTAGATCAATAATTGCAAGAGTAGAAATAGCTCTGAAGAAAAAGAATTGGGAGTGTGTTCCCTTCTGGAATTTTCAAAAAGGAACTCGATTGATTGATTGATTGACTAATTGATTGACTTGAAAAGACAGCAATTTGGTGGAGTTATCCTAAAGGAAGTGAAAGGAAGTTCTGAAGCAAAAATTAACACAGGCCTATCCATGATGACCACCACATGTGGGTAACATATTACTATTTCTATTTCTCTAACCACTGGAAATTTCTTCAATCTGAAAACATGCTTCGGCACACATCATTTCTATATCGACAAAGAAACTCCCCTTGCTTCAGGATATAATTCATATCTACCGAAATGCCATATCCGATTCTGCATCATGACAAAGAGAGGAAGGTGCAGATATGTCTAATGTCAGAATCACTGATGTGCTCATAGTTCTTGCCACCATACTGCTCCATCATGTTATAAGGTCAAACAGATGTATAATAAAAACACTAACACTGGGGCTTTGCTGGTGTCGCAGTGGTTGAGAATCCGCCTGCTGATGCAGGGGACACGGGTTCGTGCCCCAGTCCGGGAAGATCCCACATGCCACAGAGCGGCTGGGCCCGTGAGCCATGGCCGCTGAGCCTGTGCGTCCGGAGCCTGTGCTCCGCAATGGGGGAGAGGCCACAACAGTGAGAGGCCCGTGTACCGCAAAAAAACAAACAACAACAACAAAAAAAAAAACACTAACACTGCAGCTGTGGTCACCCCACAGCTGTGGATGCCCCAGTTTGTTGGGAGAAAAACCACATATTAAATCAGTTGTTTTGTATCTGCAAAGCAACAGATTTTTGACTAATTTTTTTTTTATTTTTGAACAGTTATACAGACAACTCCTTATTGTATAGGTACCAGAACTATTAGCTTAGTGAACTCGGTCAGCAGGTAAACTCAAGTAGCCAGATAATCTGTCAAAAGAACAAAAACAAACAAAAAAAAACCACCAAAACTAGTTGTATTACTGAATTTTACTGTCAGTTCTAACAATGGTTTGTGTCAAAACCCTTTGCAGGCAACTTTCAATTCCATCCATGCCCTGTTCTCGTTTACAATTATTAGCATACAAAGTTGTTATCACCTGTTCACTGTCTTCTCACATGAGATTCTAAACTCACTACTGCCAACGTCAATACATAATTCACCATGGTGTCTAGCACTGAGCCTGACAGATAAAAAGTGCTCAATAATATGTTCTAAGGCATTTTAATACCTTAGATATTCAAACCATTATCTCAAAAGAATAACTTTAAAGTGGGGGTTAGAGGAGCAAAAAATGTCTTGTCAGGGATGTATTTTGAGGGTGGCCGACTTTTCGGTGCCTGTCAATTCACAAAACTTCTCGAATCTCTGACAGAGCCAGCCCTGTTCACTGTGTCAAACTGGGTGACCTGTTTGATTGCTTCCAGGTGTTCCTCAGCACCAGGGACCAGTCAGCCAGCCCTCCCTCCTCCTTCCCTTCTTTTCATTCTGGGACTCTCCCCTCCATTAGGGAGGAGGTGCCAGTCTTGGGAGAAGTTACTTCTGTGGGATCATGAATGACCAAGAAGGATGATGGGATATGCTTACCATTTACTAGAGTTACTGAACACCCCTGGGCGTGGGTGATCAGCCAGGTCTTTGACTCAGGCTACCCATGGGACATGGTGCTCGTGATGTGATTTCAGAACATGTTCAGAAATGCTCTCCCAACTCCAGTTGTGAATTGGTTGATAGCAAGAAGGATGAACAGCTGGTTCAATCGTGAAAATTATGGCTTAATACCAGAAGACACGTAAATATGGAGTGTCTGCTGAGAGCTATTAGGGAGAAGGGGCCTCGATCTTTCCAGTGGCATATCCAAACCAGGCAATAATGTGACAACATGACTGAAGGTGAAGGAAAATTTCATACAAATTACTTAATCATAACAGCTAACTGTTTTTGACTGCTTGGTAAGTGAAATTATGTAATACACAATTGTCAACAGCCCTTTAAAGTAAGTAGTATAATCTCCCTTTCATGGTGGGTATGCTAAGGCTTAGGGAAGTTCAGTCACTTGCCGGAGCTCATTTAGTACTAAGTGGGCTCTGTGACCTTGGCAAGTTACATAAACCTCAGCTGCAGCAATCAAAAGGGAATAATTTGTCTATGAATCTTCTGACAAAAGCAAAACACTTGCCTGTGTTGGAAAAATTGAATCCTTCCCCATGTCTCTCTAAGGGCAGTGCCTTCTCCTTGTCAAGATGACCTTGGTTTCAGTCTTGTCCTTTCAGTTACAACCTATGACTTATCCCATTAACAAGAACCAACGGTTTTACTTTCTCATTCATTGAATCTGTACAATGACATTCCATTACCAGGGTGGCACCACAGCCTGGAGATCCTGTCTGATCTTCCTCCAGATTCCACTCTGCACCAGCAGGGATCAGGTGGTACCCAAGCCACAAGTGATATGCAGGCAGCCCCCTTCCTACTACATGTACTTCATTCCTCTGGTTCTCTTCATCTTTCTCTCGTATACCTTGCTCTCTCCCTGCATTTTTTCCTTCCTTTTTTATTTCTACCCTCTTCTATTTCTTAACTCCAGGCCTCTTAGGGGTTTAACTCTTTTCACCAGAGCTTTTTCTACCATAAGTTTTAGAATGACAGCCTGAATGGCAGCTATAAAGAATTTTATTTAATCCCATAAACCCTAGAATATATAAAAGGAGCCTGAGGAATTGTAATCTCTTCTCTCTCAGATTTAGCTAATCTTTTATCATTTCCGAAGTTCTAAAATATATACTATTTCATATGTTCTTCATCCCACCCAATGAACTAAGGATGGCAAATGTTAGTGTCCCTATTTTACAGACGCATAAAAGAAAGCCTACAGGGACCCAATGACTTTCCCAAGCTCTAAGTATAAACATTTGGACACAAGGCCACCCTTACTACCTCCTGCTCCAAAGCTCCTTCCATTTTCTCATATTGTCTCTTTCTGTGCATTCTTCACCATAAGCCAAAAATGGCTCGGCTTACTTAAAATCATCTTGCTAAGTGTTTGTTTTGTGATTCCAAAAGCATAGGCAGAAAAAGATAATTCTGCCCTTATTCCTTTTAAACACATGCATGTTTCCCTTGTATAGTTGCTTCCTAGGAGGAGAGCGTTTCCGGCAGTTCTCAGCAGATATAGAAGTCCCCAGTCTCCCTTGTGGTCCTTCAGCATTCAGCTCTCTCTAAAGTGACAGTGATAGCTGAATGCTGAAATTCAATAAGAGAAGCAGGAGCTAGAGAAAGCTCTGGTCGCTTTCTCCTCAGGCTTCTAAACTCTAATAAATGGTAAGCATATCCCATCATCCTTCTTGGTCATTCATGATCCCACAGAGATAACTTCTCCCAAGACTGGCACCTCCTGCCTAATGGAGGGGAGAGTCCCAGAATGAGAAGAAGGGAAGGAGGAGAGAGGGCTGGCTGACTGGTCCCTGGCAGGTCTCTTCCCCATCCGTGTTTATGTCTAGGACAGAACTAAGAGAGCCTGTGCTAAGTAATGAGCTCCCAGGCCGTATCATCACTGGGAAAGTGCTCATCAAGGCAAGCGTAAAGGAGGTGAAGGAAAACTCTGTTGTATTTAACAACACCCCAAAGGAAGAGCCCATTGATATCACTGTCTTTGCCACTGGATACACCTTTGCTTTCCCCTTCCTCCATGAGACTGTGGTGAAAGTTGAAGACGGCCAAGCATCACTGTACAAGTACAACTTCCCTGCACATCTGCAAAAGCCAACCTTGGCTGTTATTGGCCTCATCAAACCCTTGGGTTCCATGATAACCACAGGGGAAATGCAAGCTCGATGGGCTGTTCAGGTCCTGAAAGGCAAGTGCATGAGCAATAGCAGGATGTATATGTTCAGTTTGCCATATTATTTTGGATACTGGAAATTTCGAGGCCTTCCCCAGGTTCTATCTAAAACAACGCAAAGTCATCTATTGTTCACCAAATTACACTATCACAGTGAATTTGTGTCGTGACCAGCACAAAAGATAAATCATGGATCAAAAAATATCAGCTGTGTCTACCTGTTATTTTGCCTGAATCAACTGGTTCAATTAAAATTAAAAAGTTCAATCAATTGAATGACAAAATCCAGTCAAGCCAGTTGTGAGGGTCTGTCACGTCAAATGAGTAGTGAGATGTTCTGACACTTATCTCTTCAGCTGATGGCTTTATCACCACAGCCATCCACTTAGGCTGCTAGTATTTCTGCCAGAAGAACAGATGACTAGCTGGGTACTAAAAATAAAATATGATCCGTGGTAAAGTATCTTTACCTGCTAAGTAACCACTGAAACCTGAAGTTAAATTGCACTTTTTACTTGTTTTGCTTTACAGGTGTTAATAAATTACCACCATCGAGCGTCATGATAGAGAAAGTTAATGCAAGAAAAAAAAAACAAGCCCAGTGGGTAAGCTAAGTACTATGCATTCTTTTTGAATCATAACGAAAACTGGTAATGCAATAGCAAAGAAAGGTGAGAGTTACATTGGAGAAAAAAGAAGCACCTGAGATTTAGAGAAGAAAAAAAAAAAAAAACTAGGCCTGTTTAAGGAAAGAGAAGAGAAAGGGAAATTGAGGTTTTAATGTCCCAGACTATCACTTTAGACCATGGTCATCTAGCACCACGTGGAGTTTAGATTCTAAACCAAAATATAATTAATCCTCATCTACCAGATACTATTTTATACCTTTATCCATAATCAGCAGGCAAGCTGTTGTGTTTATCCGCTCTGACACCAGAAAGTTCTGCTCATTCATTCATTTCAAAAAATCTGTGTTCAGCTCTATTGTTTTTATTCAGATGACTACTCTAGTGCAGGACCATCTATTTTTCTCGTTTACAATTTTAAATCATTGGAAAGAAGATTTTTTGATATTTTGAAATTATATGAAATTCAAATCACGGTGACATAAGTAAAGTATTATTAGAACACAGCCACACTCATTAATTTACAAATTGTCTAAGGCTGCTTTCGCATTACAACAGCAGAGTTGAATAGTTGAGGTAGAGACCCTAATATGGCCCTCAAAGCCTTAAGTATTTACCATCTAGAACCTTTTGCATAATAAGCTTGTTGACACCTTCTCTAGAGGAGAGGTCTCCACTTGTGCTCTGCTCTTTGGCTACCACCAAGGGCCAGGGATAATGGAAGGGAGATGGCCAGCGAAGAGGGAGACTTGCCCCTTCCCGACTCCTAATCCTAAAACATCTCTGGTTTTATCTGTTTTACCGTTTATCTGTTTCAGACTTTGATATAAATTTTCACTTTAAAAAAAAGGGTCTCTGCGGCAGAATAAAAAAGTTTTAAAATCACTGCATTTAAGAAACATCACTTTTCTCATTCATATGTATTTCCAAATTTCAGTGTTGTTCTACCCTTGTCAAAGTGCTAAATACCAAAAGCACTTTAGGGGTCTCTTCTTCATCCTCAACCTGGGATACGAACTGATATCCATTATGGAATTCCAGTATAACATAAATCATTAATTAGAACTATGTGATGTAAAAGCTTCTGTCACATAGGTCAGTCAATGATATTAGGGATTAATACCAGCATTACAGGGAATTCCACCCTAAGATTTTTGTGGGTTTTCACATTATACAAATCAAGCAATAATTGAGTTCTAGAAAGATTTAGGAATAGTAAAATCATATAAAATCTTTTTTTCTAGAAATTGCTAATCATTTGACAACAGAACTAAAGTAATATGAGATCCATTATCAGCATTTGGAGCACCATATGTACAGAGTATATTTTCAAGGAATCCACCTTGTATTTAAATAATACTGTAAGACCATTAGACAGCTATGGGCATGGCGGGAAGAATATAGAAGCCAGTCCAAATTTTGTACCATCATTGTTTACTTCTGGCACTTTTACTTGCTCTAAGGTTATCGTTATTTAATCTTTTTGTCTTCCCCTTTATCCCAATCTTCCTTTTATAAAGGTTTGGCTTGTGTTACTGCAAAGCTTTACAATCCCATTATATCCCATGCATAGATGAACTCCTGACCTATATCGATGCAAAGCCCAACCTGTTCTCTCTGCTCCTGACAGATCCACTCCTGGCTTTGACCATCTTCTTCGGCCCATGCACACCATACCAGTTCCGTTTGACCGGCTCAGGGAAATGGGAAGGAGCCAGAAATGCTATCATGACCCTGTGGAACCAAACATTCAAGGTCACAAAAACTAGAGTTGTACAAGAATCCCCTTCTCCCTTTATAAGCTTACTTAAACTCTTCAGCTTTCTAGCTTTGCTTTTGGCCATTTTCCTGATTTTCCTATAAATCAAAGATTACCTAAATGGATTGTCAAATGCACAGCGTAGATGGACAGTGCTTTGGTTCCCCCATTGCAACAGCATTGCCTTCACGGCTATAAACCATATCTGAGTAGTGAAGGCCACCCCCTGCCCTTCCCTGGCTGGCTGGAGGGCCACCGCTGGTATTCCTGAGTGTCTCCCAACTCCACCTGCTTCTAATGCTAGAGGAAGATAACCAAGGTTTCTGTGCATTTGAAGGCTGCTGGAAGGTTCAAGTTTCATTTTAGAAGACAGAGTTGTCCCAGACAGCACTCTGAGCATTTAGACCTCTTTTCTATTTTCATAGATCTCAACTAAAACTCCCTATTTCACAAAAGATTTGGTTGTACTAAAATGGTGCTCTTATGATATCAGCTGATTAAAAATAAAAAGAAAGAAACAGCCTAGAATTATTTCAAGTGGTCTTTTATTCTCTTTTTAAGAATTGGGGGAAAGAGAGAAGGGGATAAGGAGCCTATTAATAAAGGCCATAAAAGGATGGGAGGGTTCGATGACTTTGTTGGAGTGTTTGTAAAGGAATGTACTTGCCTGGGAGTGCTCATTCCCCTAGAATGCACTCTGCAACAAAACAAGGCCTCCAGCTGGTGTAATAACAACCACAATCAGATCTACTCCACAGAAAACACCCACCTCCACCTGCTCTTGGAGCCGGCCTCCAGCACCCAAAGGAAAAACACCTCCTGCTCACATACACCTTTACAACTTTGCTTAAAGAGGCAAACAGCTGCCTCTTCTAAGAGTCAATGAAATCCAACTGGAATTCATTACAGAAAAGACACAGCTAAGAAGTCTTTAATAGAGAGATAATAAGAAAGAAAAGACAGAAAATGAAGAGCAAAAGCAAACATCATGTCAGAAGCAGTTTTTGACCAAACTACACCAACCCTGGATTCTCTCTCACAGTTGCACATGTGAGGATGTGACTCAGCCAGAAAAGGTTTTGCCTTCACTTCACCTCACTGCTGGGCTTTGATGGGAAACTTCACCTCACAGAGAGGTCCATGATTTGCATAATGGAGGGGATTCAAAAACTATGGAATCAGGAGAGAGTGAGCTCTATAGGTAAGTAGAGATGCAGGTAACGACTCATCCACTCAGGTCTGTTGAATCAATCACCAATGGCCAATGATTTAATCAATCATGTCTATGTAATGAAACTTCTGTAAAAACAGAAGGAAAGGATGGGGTTCAGAGAGCTTCCCAGTTGGTGAACATATAAAGGCTCAGGAAGAATGGTGCCCTTGGAAAGGACATGGAAACTCCACTCCCTTCCCACCTACCTTGCCCTGTGCATCTCTTCCATCTGGCTCTTCCTGAGTGATATCACCCTTTTATAATAAACTAGTAATCTAGTAAATAAAATGCTTCTCTGAGTTCTGTGAGCCAAATTAGTTCACAAAGCTACTGATTATTTTAGCAAATTAATTGAACCCAAGGAGGGGGAACATTGGAACTTCTGATCTATAGCTGGTTCTCAGAAGCACAGGTGACAAACTGGGCTCACAATTGACAACTGAATTGAGAGGGAAGGCAGTCCTGTAGGACCGAGCCCTTAACTTGTGGAATCTGATGCCATCTCTGGGTAGTTAGTATCAGAATTGAGTTCAACTGTAGGACACCCTGCTGGTCTCCAAGAACTGCTCGACAGTGTGGGGGGAAAGCCCACACACACGCTGGAATTGGGAGAACATTTAACGTAGGAACTCATAAGGAAAAACTGCTCCACTGAATATAATCTGAATGACTTCTTGAAATGCTTTTCTCTCCCGTGAAGCAGAGTTGACACTTTAGCGTTCCTCATGAAGCTGGCTGGGGAGGTTCAGTGCCCAGGGTGGAACATGGCAAGGTAAACTACCCAGGCAGCCACAGGGGCAAACCACGAGGACTCAAGCTGGAGCCTGAACCTAATCTCAAGTACTGAATACATTGTGCCAAGAGACTAAACATACAGACTATGGCCAAACCATCCACAACAATAGAACTCTGACCCGCAACTTCTGCAGCAATCAGATTAGAACACTCAGGACCAGCACGTGGTCAATGAGTGCCAGCTTCTCTAACTGTGGTCCCCACTCCAACCCAGGACCAACAAAGAAAATCAAATATACTCCCCAAACCAGTCACATGTGATGACTTGCTTCTCGTTAGCCCGCCTCCACCTTCCCCATGCCGACAACCTCCAATAAGAGTGAATCATTCCCCTTTTTTCACTCTTAAAAAAAACTCCTCTGCCTGCCTTTAAATCTCTGCCAAATGCTAGTGATGGTAGCTGAGTTTCTTGCTATAGCATGCTGTGTCTTCATGGGGAAGGCTGTACTACAAATTTAACAAATAAGAAACAGGCAAGGAAACATCAATTGATTAGTCCAAGGTAAAAGAGCTCATAAGTGGCCGAGTCAGGACATAGATCTGCAGAACATACATCCAGGGCTCTTAACTTCACCATTTAAGCCTGTGGTTTCCAATGTTCAAATAAATGGCTTCAGAAGTCTTAACAGTGATATCGTGAAAGTCATATTGCAAGGATATTGCTCCATGAAAGCATCCGTGTCTCTCTTTCTCACCCTATGAGTGTGTATGGACCTGCCTCTCTATCCACACACATCTTTCCTGCTTTGTCTGGGATTTTGAAACTCTTTTCCATCATGTAGACCACTAGTTTCTGAATTTCCACATGCATCTTTTTCCATGTTTATCCCTCCCTCTTCTCTGACCATGACTATTCCAGATGTACTCTATGGCCATAGTGTAGAACAGATTCAATAGAAAAAAAGGGGCTCTCATTCCTCACCTTGGAATTACTCCATAAATCATACTGGGAAACAGTTTTGTCCCATTCATAAAGATAAATGAATTTAGTTATGTCCCAGAAACCTAGCAAAAGAGAAAACTTATTACACACTTCGGCCTCTTGCTCATCCTTTAAATCAGAAGGACTTCTAAGGCATTTCAACTTGAGTAATTTTACATTTTCAGAAATTCTTTTTAGTGTATACAAATAGTACCACCTACTGGGCCTAACATTTTTTACAGTCCAACACTCCAGGTCTTTCAACATGCCCCCCTGGGGGGGTTGCATAGAGAACTGAAACCAGTGCAGAAGTTCTGCCACTTACTAGCTGTGTGAACTTCAGCAAGTTACGTACTTTTCCAAAGCTACAGTTTTCTTTTCTACTGCATAGAAATTATAACACATCCTACCTCGTAGGGTGTTATAAGGATTAAATAGTGTAATCCACCTAGCATACTTCCTAGTACTTAGCATAATTCCTAGTAAGTATTTAATAACTGACAGCTATTATTACTATTATTACCTAAGCAGGATGCACATTTTATTGCTTGCCTTATTTTTTCTGAGCCACAGACCTAGCGCCTCAATGGACATTTCAAACAGAATACGCCATAAGCTTCTCAAATGCAGTATGTACAAAGTTAACCTCATTATCTTCCCCAAAAGCTCCCTTACTCAGTCCCTGATATCATCCTCCTTATCCTCTGCAGGGAAAAACATGTGTTTCAATAAGTAATTATGTAAAATTGCACAGTTTAAAAATAAATGGTACTTAATAAATATTTGTTTCCTTCTTTCACAGTCAAATAAATAAATAAACAAGCATTGTTGAGAGCACTCCTTTCGGGGTTATCTTATTTTGATTCTGAGAGCTATTTTGAAACTGTAAATTATAGACAATAAATAGCAATGCAAAATAATTCTTGTCTATAGACATGTAAATTATATCCAATAGAGGTTTAAGTGGCATTCCCCACTGTGAAAAACATTAGTTTTGCCTTCATTCGCATGTTCATTTTAATATTCCTGATCTGTAAATGTGAGCTTCTTTTGAACTAGTGGTAACATCTTACCAATTCCCTCTTTAACAGCAAGTTAAATAAAATCTTTAAACTGTGTTCACTTTATATTTGTATAAGAGGCATGATTTTGCCTCCTTTGAAAATTATCTTTTAATACCTCTCTCAAGGAATAACAATACTATTCATCCACAGTTTTCCACTGAAACACAAAAGTCACCTTGACGCTCTGACCCTCACACCCCACATCTAACAGTCAACAATTCGATCAAGTGTGTCTCTAGTTCAGAGAAGGGATCACGGGGAACTGCCTGTAAAGCATTTAGCCCAGTACCTAGTGTTCAGTAAATACTCACCTAAAGGTAACTATTATTAAATCTCACAGACTTGTCTGTCTCTTACCCTCCCCCCTTCCTCACTGGCTAGTTCAGGCCCATTTCATTTCCTGTCTAGGTCACTGATTCCTGTTCCACTTGTCCCCCTGGCCCCATCTCCCCTCACTTCTCCATCCTCCCCCACAGAATAATGTAAGGATCTTCCCATTCCCTGTAGTGGTCATTGTAAGAGGAGATAAGCTTAAGAGCTTCTATATTCTCCCAGTCCTAGGGCTCACTCCCAATCACTGCTTCCCAGTTTAGAAAGTTTCACGTGTAAGCTGTAGACAATCGAGAAAAACAACACCCTTTACGGTTGTCCTGTCCTTGATAAGATACATTATTATTTTCAAACAGTCTCTAACTTCATAACATTTTGATTTTTTTTTAAGTCTACACTTAGTTTGTTCTCTTAAGAAAATCTTGATTAGTGATTTTAAAATAGACCTAAAAACTCTAAGCCAAAAGGAAAAATATAATGAGACAATTAGCTTGTATCAGTAGGCTAAGACTATTGAGCACATTTTCCTACAGAGTAAAAGTTATACTATTTAACTACGCAACGTTTTTATTTCTGACATCTGTTTTCATGGAAGTGCCAGCAGCCTTTATAAAGAGTGTGACTGTGATTGGTTATGGCCAGGTTAGTAAACAGAGAAGGAGCAAGGGCAACATGTGGATGGAGAAAGAAACTAAGCCTCAACGTCAGCAGAGGAGAACACATGTCACCAACACGCTATTCTACAAAATCAAGACATAAAAGGAGTCAAAGGGAGACATTCCAGAACATTAGAGAAGGAGGGTGGTGATTGTAGAAGGAAAATGTTACTAAACGCAGATTGGGGCAATTTGGTGGTGTTCACCAAAATGTTAAATGCGCATATCTTCTGGCACAGCAGGGATACATCTTAGACTCTATCCTATAGAAATAGTTATGTGTACAAAGTTGTTTATTGCACTGCTTACAACAACAACAAAGGGAAACAGTGTTAGTAGTGGAATGGTTAAATAATTCGTGAAACATCCTAACTTTAAGAAACAGAGACTCAACTAACTGGCATAACAAGGAAACATTGTGGCTCATATAATTGGGAGTCCAGTGGTAAGATGGGCTTCGGGGTTGCCTAATCCAGTGGCTTCAGTGCCATTTCTCCACAGTTCCCTTGGATTTGCCCTTCTGCTGGGACCAATATCATCCTCAGCTTGTGAAGAGAATAGTTGCAATTCTAGGCTACAACCTGTAGAAAAAGAATCACTTCCAGAATTCTTCCAGAAGCAGATTATGGCAGACAGCAACCTGTATTTAAAAAGTCTGTTTACTCCATCTTCCTGGTCACATGGCCACCTAGCTAGGGACAACCTTTCCCAGTCTTTCCTGCAGCTGGTGTGGCCACGTGATCACTTTCTTGCGAATGGAAAGTGAATGGAAATAATATGTGTAATTCCTCCTTCATTTACTTAAAAGGAAATTGCTTACTCTGGATTTCCTCACTTTCTCCTTTCTGCAAGTTGTATCGTGTTCATGGCAGCAACCCAGCTTCAACCATGCAAAGGACAAAGTCCTCAGAGATAACAGAGTAACAAGATAGAAGGAACAAGGTTTTCTGAGTGACCCAGGCAAGAAAGCTTCCTTACCAGCCTAGAGTGGTCAAATTGTTGCATGACAGAGAAATAAAATTTTGTCTTATTTATTCCACTGTACTTAGGTGTCTCTGTCACATCAGCTTCCCTTTTACGCTAATAGAAATATCTTAAAATCTCCAGTGAATCTCCCCTCGTGTCTCAAGTCCTCATATATAAATTGAATCAAAGCCTGCTTCTAAGGCAATCATGTGCTAGGGGGTTGGGATTCTCCTTTGACCAAAAGACCCACACATGGAGCTGGGGGTGGGGTCAGCTGTCTCTGAGAGGCTCAGAGCTGCATGGAGAAGGCATGAATCGACCTCTAACTCAATTTCTCTCTCTTCCCCATTACTCCTGTCATAATTCTCAATGGTTTCTTTTTTTTTTAAATAGATTTTATTAATTTTTTAATTTTATTTATTTATTTTTGGCTGCATTGGGTCTTCGTTGCTGCACACAGGCTTTCCCTAGTTGAGGCGAGTGGGGGCTACTCTTTGTTGCGGTGCACCGGCTTCTCATTGTGGTGGCTTCTCTTGTTGTGGAGCACAAGCTCTAGGTATGCAGGTTTCAGTAGTTATGGCTCGCAGGCTCTCAGTAGTGGTGGCGCACGGGCTTAGTTGCTCCACAGCATGTGGGGTCTTCCCGGACCAGGGCTCGAACCTGTGTCCGCTGCATTGGCAGGCAGATTCTTAACCACTGCGTCACCAGGGAAGCCCAATTCTCAGTGATTTCAAAATCAACTATACAATCCTTCCATGCCGTGTCCTCTCAGCTCCTTAGCCCGCTCTCTCTAACAATCTTATCCTCCACCTGTCTCATCCACCTACTACTACATTCATATGCTAGACCAGTGCTGCCCCATAGAACCTTCTGCCATCATGGAAACATCCGATCTTCAGTCTCCAATGCAGTAGTCACTAGCCACGTGTGGCTGTCAAGCACTTGAAATGTGGCTAGTGCCAAAGAAGAAATGAATTTTTAACTTTATTTAACACTAAGTAATTTAAATCTAATTTTAAAAAGCTACATATGGCTAGTGGCTATTGCATTAGACAGTGCAGATCTTGACTGTGTTATTCTCAACAAGTGTAATTCTCCACAATCTGAATTACAAACATCCTACTCTCCACCAACATCATCATATTCTTCCAGATAACTCTTCCAATGCAATATTCTCTTCAAACTCCTGGGACTTGCAATCCAAACACTCTATCATCTTTCACTGTCCCACCTTCCTTTATTTCTCATCTCTCTCATTGCCCAGCTTACAGTTCATGATCTTGTAACATCACATTTGCATACACTCTCAACTCCATTCATTCACACTTGGAAGGCAGGACTCCAACTGTAGCCAAAATCCAACTCTCCACCTACTTCAAACCCCACCTGAGCACTTAACCTTAAGTAGAGGAAAAATGCTCAGCACGCTAACTGATCACTCTTCAACTCATGCTTACCCTACTGCCCCACAAATCCTGCTAGATTTTTCTACTTCCTTCACACCTCAATCTCATCTCCAAGATGACTATTCCATATCATCCCTTCTCACTACAAACCTCTACCATTTCCTTCTCACCTCTCTCTCAGATGAGAAAATAGTAGCAATTAGCAGATAACTTTGACAGATTTTCCACCAACTTCTCTCCCAAATTGTTGAGTTTTCCCTTTCTACTGGGTCATTCTCCACAGTACATAAAAATGCCTTATTATTCCTGTTTTTTAAAAACCCTCCCAAACCACACATCTCTTTCAGCAAACGCTTTTATACATCAGAGTAACATGAACTGATTTAAGATTTAGAAAGATAGTTCTGGAGAATGGATTATAGGGGAGCAAAGGCAAGTAAGAAACCTAATTAAAAGGCTATTTCAGGACACTAGTTCCAGCAGTAGTAAACTCAATAATGTTGATCATTCTTAAAACAGGACCCTTTGGAGGCTGGAAAACTATCACAGAATAGGACAAACTAAAGAGACCTAACAGCTAAATGCAATTTATAAACTTTGATTGCCAATTTTTTAATGTTTAGTTAGTTAGTTAGTTGCTCTGGGTCTTAGTTGCAGCAGGCGGGCTCCTAGGTTGAGGCTTGCGGGCTTCTTAGTTGTGGTTCACCAGCTCCTTAGTTGCAGCATGAGGGCTCCTTAGTTGTGACACGTGGGCTTCTTAGTTGTGGTCCACTGGCTCCTTAGTTGAGGCATGTGAACTTTTAGTTGCAGCATTCATGTGGGATCTAGTTCCCTGACCAGGGATCGAACTCAGACCCCCTGCATTGGAAGCGCAGAGTCTTAACCACTGCACCACCAGGGAAGTCCCTCGATTGGCTCTTTAATCAGGAGAAATATAACCATAAAAAGTGGCGTGTGGTTCAATATATGCAAATCAATTAATGTGATACACCACACTAACAAAATAAAGGATAAAAATCACATGATCATCTCAATAGATGCAGAAAAATCATTTGACAAAATTCAACAGTTTCATGATTAAAACTCTCAACAAACTAGATGTAGGTGGAATTTACTTCAACATAATAAAGGTTATATATGGCAAGCCCACAGCTAACATCATACTCAATTGTGAAACACTGAAAGTTTTTCCTCTAAGATGAGGAACAAGACAAGAATGTTCACTCTTGCTACTTATATTCAATATAGTACTAAAAGTTCTAGCCAGAGTAATTAGGCTACAAAAAGAAATGAAAGTATTAAAATCAGAAAGGAAGAAGTAAAATTATCTGTTTGCAAATGACATGATTTACATATAGAAAACCTTAAAGATGCCACACACAAAACAAAATTAGAACGAATAAACAGAGCTATGGTGTTTAGAACAGTATGGTACTGGCATAAAGACAGACATAGAGACCAATGTAACAGAATAGACAGCCCAGAAATAAACCCACACATATACAGTCAGTTGATATTTGACAAAACTGCCAAGATCACACAAGAGGGTAAAGAGAGTCTCTTCAACAAATGGTGTTGGGAAAATCAGATATCCACATGCAAAGTAATAAAACTGGACCCTTCTCTTATACCATGCCAAAAAATCAACTCAAAATATATTAAAGTCTTAAATTTAAGAACTGCAACTATAAAACTCCCAAGAAATAACATATTGGAAAAGCTTTTTGACATTGTTCTTTTTTTTTTTCACCTGCTTTTAATGCTAACCTTGTTAAATTAGGGAAGAAAATAATGTTTAAAATGTCCTGTTAGGAGAATGCAACTTGAAATCGGTTCCTTAAAATCAGCTTAATTTTTTTAACATCTTTATTAGAGTATAATTGCTTTACAATGGTGTGTTAGTTTCTGCTTTATAACAAAGTGAATCACCTGTACATATACATATATCCCCATATCTCCTCCCTCTTGCATCTCCCTCCCTCCCACCCTCCCTATCCCACCCTTCTAGGTGGTCACAAAGCACCAAGCTGATCTCCCTGTGCTATGCGGCTGCTTCCTACTAGCTATCTATTTTACATTTGGTAGTATATATAAGTACATGCCACTCTCTGACTTCGTCACAGCTTACCCTTCCCCCCTCCCTGTGTCCTCAAGTCCATTCTCTGTCTGTGTCTTTATTCCTGTACTGCCCCTAGGTTCTTCAGAACCTTTTTTTTTTTTTTAGATTCCATATATTTGTGTTAGCATAAGGTATTTGTTTTTCTCTTTCTGACTTACTTCTCTCTGTATGACAGACTCTAGGTTCATCCACCTCACTACAAATAACTCAATTTCATTTCTTTCTATGGCTGAGTAATATTCCATTGTATATATGTGCCACATCTTCTTTATCCATTCATCTGTCAAGGGACACTTAGGTTGCTTCCATGTTCTGGCTATTGTAAATAGAGCTGTAATGAACATTGTGGTACATGACTCTTTTTGAATTATGGTTTTCTCAGAGTATATGCCCAGTCGTGGGATTCCTGGGTCATATGGTAGTTCTTTTTTTAGTTTTTTAAGCAGCTCATGCAGCTCAATATCAAAAAAACGAACAACCCAATCCAAAAATGGGCAGAAGACCTAAACAGACATTTCTCCAAAGAAGATATACAGATTGCCAACAAACACATGAAAGGATGCTCAACATCACTTATCATTAGAGAAATGCAAATCAAAACTACAATGAGATATCACCTCACACCAGTCTGAATGGTCATCATCAAAAAATCTACAAACAATAAATGCTGGAGAGGGTGTGGAGAAAAGGGAACCCTCTTGCACTGTTGGTGGGAATGTAAATTGATACAGCCACTATGGAGAACAGTATGGAGGTTCCTTGACATTGTTCTTAGCAATGATTTCTTGAATATGACACCAAAGGCATAGGCAACATAAACAAAAATAGACAAGTGGGATTTCATCAAACTAAAAGGCTTCCGCACAGCAAAGGAAACAACAGAATGAAAAGGCAACCTACAGAAAGGGAAAACGTTTGCAAACCATACATCTGATTAGGGGTTAACAACCAAAATACAAAAGGGACTCCTACAACTCAATAGCAAAAAACAAAAAACCCAATTTAAAAATGGGCAAAGAACTTGAATGGCCATTTCGCTAAAGAAGACATACAAATGGCCAACAGGTATACTAAAAAGTACTCAATTTCACTAATTATGAAGGAAATGTGAATCAAGACCACAATGAGATTATCACCTCACACCTGTTAAGATGGCTATTATCAAAAGCAAAATAAGAGATAAGTATTAGAGAGGATATGAAGAAATTAGAACCCTTCTACTCTGTTGGTGGGAATGTGAAATAGTACAGCTGCTGTAGAAAATAGTATGGAGGTTCCTCAAAAAATCAAAACTAATATGATATCGCTTATATGTGGAATCTAAAAAAAGGGTACAAATGAACTTATTTACAAAACAGAAGTAGAGTCACGGATGTAGAAAATAAACCTATGGTTACCAGGGGATGGGGGGGAGTGATAAATTGGGAGATTGGGACTGACATATACACACTACTATATATATAATAAGAACCTGCTGTATATAGCACAGGGAACTCTACTCAATACTCTGTAATGGCCTATATGGGAAAAGAAACTTTAAAAAAAAAGAGTGGATATATGTATATATATAACTGATTCACTTTGCTGTACACCTGAAACTAACACAACATTGTAAATCAACTATACTGCAAATAAATTTTTTTTTTTCAATTAAAACTAGAACTACCATATCATCCAGCCATCCTACTTCTGGGTATTTGTACAAAAGAGTTGAATCAGGATCTCAAGAAGATATTTGCACTACCAGGTTCATCACAGCATTATTGACAATAGCCAAGATATGGAAACAACCTAAATGTCCATGATGAATGAATAAAGAAAATGTGTTACATACGTACAATGAAATATCATTCAGCCTTAAAAAAAGAGGAAATCCTGCCATGGGTGACAACATTGATGAACCTAGAGACATTACTGTAAGTGAAATAAGACAGTCACAAAAATACAAATCTGTATTATTCTATTTATATGAGGTATTCAAAATTGTTACACTCATAGAAGCAGACAGTAGAATGGTGGTTGCCAGAGACTGGGGGGAGAGGGAAAGGGAGAGTCCTTGTTCAATGGATATAAAGTTTCAGTTATTCAAGATGAATAAATTCTAGAGATCTGCTGTTCAACGTAGTACCAGTAGTTAACAATATCTTGTGCATTTAAAAAATTTATTAAGAGGGTATGTCTCATGTCAAGTATTCTTACCAAAAACAAAGGGGCATGAGGAAACTTTTGGAGGTAATGAATGTGTCTATTACCTTGAGGGGTGATGGTTTCACAGATGTATGAATATGTCCTAGCTCATTAGATTATATACATCAAATATATGCAGATTTTTTGTATATCAATTATACCTCAATAAAGCCATTGAACCTAAAATGAGTGGTATATAGATAAATGTTTTAAAAATGGGTGGGGAGGGCTTCCCTGGTGGCACAGTGGTTGAGAGTCCGCCTGCCGATGCAGGGTACACGGGTTCGTGCCCCGGTCCGGGAAGATCCCACATGCCGCAGAGCGGCTGGGCCCGTGAGCCATGGCCGCTGAGCCTGTGCGTCCGGAGCCTGTGCTCCGCAACGGGAGAGGCCACAACAGTGAGAGGCCCGCGTACCGCAAAAAAAAAAAAAAAAAAAAAAAAAAAATGGCTGGGGGTGTGGGGAGATCACAGATTTGTAGTGTTTGCCAGTTTCCATGATGTAAATACCCCCACCATGAACAATGTCAAGCTATTGTGTAGAGCATTACTGTGTGTAATGCCAAGCTATCACTGAACTTGGAAGAGATGCATATTCTCACTCTGCAAGCCAGCTCCAGTACACCACTAGATAAGAACATTTTGGGGACAACTGGAGAAATTTGGACTGTATGTTGGATGATGTTATTGAATTTATACTGACTTTCTTAGTATAGAAAGGGAGAATGCCCTTACTCTTGTGAAATATGTGCTGAAATATCCTGATGGCATCCTGATGTTTGAAGACTACTTTCAGATGTGTGTGTACAGGTGTGTGTGTGTGTGTGTGTTTCTGTACGTGTGGAGAAAGAAAGAGAGGGGGAAGAAAATTTCCATGTGTCAAGTGGTTGCTAGTTGATGAAATGGGTGAAGGATACATAAGTGTGCATTAATAAAACTGTTCTTTCAACTTTTCTGTGGGCTTAATATTTTTCAAAAGAAAAATTAATTTGTTGCCAATAGAAGATTTTATATAAAAATCTGAATTTGCAGTTTCTATTGAAAGGAACCTAAAACCTTGCAATTTGGGGCTTATGCTCTCAAATTACACCATTTAGCTGAACCTAATAGGTGGGGGATGTGCTTTCCAGTCAGATCTTATCTCGGCCCTCTTCCCTCATTTGAGTTACCTTCCTGACCCCTGTGGGCATCTGCATTTGATCCCCTGGTCTGGAAACTGTTTAATGAGCTTAAGATGGTATTTTATGCTTGTTTCCAAGCACTCAATGGAGAAGAAAAAAAAAAAAGATGTTGCCTATTATTATTATTCCCAGTGCTTACTTCTGTAATTATTCCTCTTCTTAGATATTAGCCCTAGGCTAATACCTAAAACCAATTTTACGCTTTTTCAAACAGGTTTTCAAACAGGTTTTACCAGCTCCCTCTGCTAACCCTTTCCAAAAGGATGAAACAGCTTAAATTCCTTATAAGTTCTGAATTTTGAAATCACACTTCTGGGGTTAAGGAACTCTAGACTTGGGAGAACTTGATGACGTGACAGTCACCTAATTGACTTTCTCCTATGGACAGTTCCTATGATGGTTCAAGAGACTAATTCAAGAGTCAGAATTTAGTACGTAGAAAGTCTCTTTCACTGGGGATTGTGGTTTGGAGTGACTTGGCGCCCTCTAAAGGCTACAATGAGAAGAGCGGTCGCTTACCACGTGCTCCCCTTTAAGTTTAGGGCTCCGTCGGAACTGTGACGTTTAGGAGGGTGGGGAAAGGGGCAGAAGTCGTTTGTGGCCTTCGAATCTGAAGGCTTTATTCTAACTCGTCATTTAGCCCTCCTTCGAGAACACGGAAGTATCAAGCTGGTGCCCTACACAACTTTTTTTTCCTCGGTGAGTATACTTTCTGCTGTCACTAGCACGACAGGAAAAACGGATGGTTTTTGTTTTAAACCGAGAGTACTTTGATTAAAGTCAGCATTAGTTTCTTTTTTATTTTTCTTTTAGAACAAGGAGTTTGTGTTTGGAATTTTTTTTTAAGACAAACACTATCTTTGGCTTTGGGCTGTGAGAAATAATTTGTCAAAATATCTGCTCTATGCCAACAAGGTAAGTGTCCTGGATTTTTTTTTTTTTTTTTTTTTTTATGGGGAAATGTTTCCAGAAGCTGCTTTCACAGAGGATGTATACTTTCCTTGGTGAGTACACTCCTTAAAAATGAATGTGATCTTGTCCTTCGAGAGCCTCTCGATTAGGGTTAAAGCAGCAGAATTAGAGAAAACCAGGAAGCAAAGGAACGTGCTAAGGAAACAAAGTTATGTTGTAGGGGGAAACCACCCTGAAGGAAGGTGTGGGTGAGAATAACAGAATCATGGGACTGTCTGTGATTCCAGGCTCACTTCTGATTTCATCTTTTGGATGAGATGGAATTGTGAGGCATTGGGAAACACAAAATACTCCACAAGTGTTATGTTAGGAAATACCGTAGCAAAGGAAGAGCACTGGTAGAGTGATAATAAGAAATATAAACAGATCCAAGTCCAAACTAATATAAATCATAATCAGCTACATAATTTGCTAATCATCCAAGTCTTTCCATGTCTCAAAAATGATTCCTGCATTTTCTGGTCTGTCAGGTATGGGATGGGGTTTTCATGTTGTTCAAAAGTCCAGTTCAGGGCTTCCCTGGTGGCGCAGTGGTTGAGAGTCCGCCTGCCGATGCGGGGAACACGGGTTCGTGCCCCGGTCGGGAGGATCCCACATGCCGCGGAGCGGCTGGGCCCGTGAGCCATGGCCGCTGAGCCTGTGCGTCCGGAGCCTGTGCTCCGCAACAGGAGAGGCCACAACAGTGAGAGGCCCACGTAATGCAAAAAAAAAAAAAAAAAATCCAGTTCAGTAGTTTAGAGCTTCTTTTGATTAAGGAACTAAATGTCAGCAACCTTTTGACCTACAATGGACCTTATGTTTCTAGCCCACTTTACAGTTTACAAAGAGCTTAACACACCTTATGTCCTCCCGCCCCTTCAAGCCTGCAGTCTTCTCTCCTGCCTTTCAATTCACATCTACTTTGGACACCAATTATTTGGCACTTAAACAGTCTCTAAATCAGTCTGTAAAGGACAAGGTGTTTTTTCCCAGGAAAAATACAGCCTACTATGTGTCTCTAACTAGGTCTCCAGGCATAGCTGAGCAGCCCAAGAGTGTCTGCAAGCATTTGTACCCAGAGCACACTGCTATTACAGGACGTACCACATTATATCATGTGTGTCAGCCTCTCTCCATATAGTGGCATCTTCCTGTGGACAGTCACTGGCTCTATATTTATTACTATTATTTAAGTCACTGGCTCTTAATCATCTTGGGGGTCCCCACGCTTGGCTCAGTACCTGCCCTTAGAGGTACACAGGGTGCATCTGTTGAGTGAATTAATTTGCTGCCAGTCTATTCACTGCAGCACATTTTGCATTTTAACCAGATCAATTAACAACTATTTCTTTCATATTATTATTGCAAAAACACAGCACAGAGGGATCTGCCAATTCCAGACCTCTACCTAGTGCCCTGGAAGTTTAAATGTTCTTATTGGTGGAGGCCATTTATTTCTGATTAAAAGCCACCTAAACCTTTTACTCAATCCAAAGGAAGTCATAGGTATGTTTGCCTATATGTTTCCAAACTTGTTGATAAATTTTATCTGCATGAGCTGTCTTTTCTGGGAAGAGAGGAAAGGAGGGAGTCAGTTAGGGAGGTGGGAAATGAATGCTGAGTAAATATTTGGTGCTAGGCAGTTCTGTGTAATTATTATCACTGTTTAAGACCCAAACAATCCTTCAATACGGCTATTTTTCTTATTTGCAAACAGTAAATCTTAAGGTGTGTAAGTGGGTTGTTTGGGGTCACATGCCTAGTCAGTGGCAGAGACAGAGTTCAAACCCAGTTCTGCTGCCTCCAAAGTCCATTCTTATTGCAGCCTGCCCAACTCTTCCAAATCAAAAGAGACTTCTAAATAAACAAAAAGTTTCAGGGGGAAAAGTGTAAATTTTGCTATAAATAATGAAGCCAGGCGTGAAGGTCTCAACCTTACAAAGGGTAGGGTGGCAGGTAAGATTTGGAAACAGGCAGCTCTGAGAAATCCCTCTGATCCTTGTTGCAAGTCCCTGCCTAGATCCTCCTCTGGAACCAGGTGAGTCCGAAGGGTCCAAGGGCTCAGCAGTCTTCTTCTGCCCTCTGTAAAGTCAGTAACTTCACTTTGGTTTTGTGCCTGGGGGTTCTGATCTGGCTAGGAGGCAAACTACAAAACCAAAAGGACAAAATCCCCCAAGCCCAACCAGAAGGTGTGGCAGCAAACCTGAGCTCAGGTGAGGGAAGAGGCTTAGTAGCAGGAATCACAGGACACTTCAGGCTCTCAGACCAATGAGATGTGCACATCCAGGCTCATACTCAGATACCCGAAGTCTCTCCAGACTCAACCTCTTATTAGCAGAGTGGCCTTAAGTCGTGTTCAGTGATGATGCTACATGTTTTCCCATTTACTGGTATTCAGGGCTCAATAAATATGTTCTCCCTAGGTTCCTCAAGGCAAACACCACTATGGTAAGTGTCATGACACTACAAAAGTCACATAAGAGTTATACAGCAAGATCTCTCCTCAAAAAGTACCATGTCTTCATAGGCAAAGTCAAATCAGTTAAGTATATTTTATAAAGCAAATACTTTGAGGTCTCAACTACTCTTTGTGTGTTTCTCAGACTGGCCACGAGGGTTGAGGGAAAGGCAGCACTTGAGAGTGAGGACACCTGACACTTCAAAGTCTTCCATGTGACATAAACCTGATTTGCTGAAATCAACTTGGTGGTTAGCCCATCTGATCAAAGCAAAAGCTATGTTGATGTTTGCAGAAGCCCAAACCATAAAATCAAGAAAAACTGGTTATAAATCCCCATGACACATTCACACTTCCTTAAATCTTTCCTGACAACATGGCATCCCCATTTCCATATGACCATATGACCACAGTTCTGTATTATGGTGAGTCAACCTTTCTCTGTGCAAAGTTAAGAACCTCCCCTAAATGCATGTAATATCTTTTTTGCTGGCAGGACATGGTCCATGACTAGCTATTCTTTAGAACTTTAGACGCTTTGAATAAAAACTAACATTTTTGCTTGTTGCAATTCCTAGCATTTCAGAGGGACTAGGTGTTAGCAAAGAGTCCTTTTAATACTGAGAGGATCTAAAGTCTTAAGGGGATCAAGGTCCTGGCTACACTAGCTAAAAATAAGAGCAAAATTTAATTGAGCACTTACTATGTAGCAGACACACTTCTATCACCCTTCCAACATATCTCAGTCATTTAATTTCATAACAAATATTTTAAATTGGTATTATTATTTCCACTCCCATTGTGCTGATGAGAAAACTGAGGCACAGAGAGGATAAACAACTAGCCTAAGGTCATACTGTAAATAAATGAAGCGAGGATTCAAACCAAACCGGTATGATTTCAGAGCCCTCATCTTTAAACAACATGTGATTCTGCCTCAGCTCAAAGATGAAAGGATCACTGTAAAAGTTGACTTCTATGACAAGGGTTCCCTTCTAGCTTTGTCATATAAAGATGCTCTGCTCAACCTATCTCATACAGAACACACCATGGCCAAGCGAGTTGCAGTGATTGGAGCTGGTGTGAGTGGCCTGTCCTCCATCAAATGCTGCTTGGATGAAGACCTGGAGCCTACCTGCTTTGAAAGAAGTAATGACATCGGGGGACTGTGGAAGTTTACCGTGCGTAGTTCATACCCTCCCACTTCCACCAATCATAATCTGGCCGTTTGCTTTGTCCCTGCCGAGGCATGGTCGCTTTAGCCTACCTTGGTGATCATTACGGGAGCAGCTCACTGCAGCAACACAAGTTTGTTATGGTGTTGTGCTGACCCCAGGCAGGATGCAGTCTGATAGGTGATGAACTTGGACAACTGGCAGGGTAGGGACAAGAGACAGTTGGAGGAGAGAGGAAGAAAGAGTTAAGTGTAATACACAAACATAGTATTGGAAGTTACGATGATTTCTGGAGCAGGGACATTGTAAGACAAAGTAGCAGCGTGTCACATTGGGTAGCTGAATGGCATTGGTGAATATGGAGCAGATGACACTTTAGGAAGGACAGAAGTTGGCATCAGGGAGTGGAGCCCCAGCCCCCAGGCATTGTTCAGGTCTTTGGGAAGAGAATTGGCAAGGGTGAGGCAAGAATCCAGACCTTGAAAGGTCTAGGGGGTATTTTTCACATGATCAGAAGAAAAAGAACACAGGCACTAATCCACCCTTCTTAGGAGTGTGATATGCAGCCTAGTGGGGTGTGCTCAAGGCTAGGCCAGCTGTTAGGTGACTTAAGCATCAGGAATTGGGGCTGGAAATGACTAAATACCCCCTGCCTCTGGCCAAAATTGGTCCTGGCTACTGGGAATAGCAGGGCCTTCAGAGGGAATAAAAGGACCTGCCCCAGTGGTAGGGTATAAGGTGTCAGAAGACGGGAGGCCCAAGTACTAAATGCTTTGGTTGGGGAGAGAAGAGCAGCCTTTAGTGGGAGCTCAGGGTTGGGGAGGGTGCTTCAAACTGATATGAATGAGGGAAGCCTTCTTGGAGTAGGCAGCATTTGCCAGTCTTTGATGGATGGTGAAGAAAACAGAATAAGCAAACACATGTAAATGATCACAACCCTAGGATTATAGCATACTGGCGGAAAATAATTTTTTCTGGTGTACTATGGGCCTCTTCAAGCCACCAAATGTCAATGTGGAAGCAAGTATTAGGTCTGCTGTTTGACCCCATGGTTGGTTTGGTTTCCTTCTCCTATTGTAAAGTGATATAGATTAATTTTAGAAAACAGTACTGAGTTAAACAAAAGAAAAATACAAATTAAATATAATATCAATTCTCATGAGTCAGCACTAACAAAATTTTGATGTAATTTTTTCCAGTCATACAAATACTTTTTTTTTTTTCAAAAATGCAATTGTAGTATTCATTTTCATCCACTGAACAAGTACTCGTGTTGTCCCTCTACCAGGGCCTATGGGAAACAAGATGGACAAGGACCCAGCCCTCCTTACTGTCTGGTGGGGAACAGAAACAGTAAACAGACCACTACAATGCAGTGTGATTGGTTCTGTGCTCAAAGTACAGTGTGCTGGGGCAGGGCGCAAGAGCTACCTTGTGAAGGTCTGTTGGGTCATGGAAGGCTTCTTAGAGAACATGATGGTGAAGGAAGAGACTTGAAGAAGAAAACTTCAGCCACGAGAAGTTCACCGGTGCCTTTAATATAGATCTTTTTGTTTTGTTGTTTTGTTTTTGAGTGACAGAGATAGAGACAAGACAACAAGTTGAGAAGTCCAGGAGAAAACACAGGCTGCCAGTATGTGATGCTTCTTTCATGACGACTGAGATAAGACAGAGAGAGACAAGGCTGGAAGGAGATACAGGCTGAAAGGGAGTTTTGTTTTGTTTTGAAAATTTGAGTCTTCAGTATTTTAAGTGTGGATGGGAAGGAGCCAATAAAAAGAGAGCGGTTGAAAATATCCATAGACAATAAATAGAAAAATTAGTGAGGAGTTCCTTAAACAAAGGCAAGAGGAAGAGGTGCAGAGCATGAGTGGACGGAATAATCATGGCAAGGGAAGAAGGAGAAGATAAGCAAGATAGACCGTGGGCCTGTGTTCATGGAATATTTTAAGGACAGTGTCATTCTTGGAGAGCCCTATTAAATGTTGTTAGCTTCTTTGTAGATTGAGAAAGATATCATATTTAACAATTCCAACCCCACCAATGATTTCTGATAACTATAGCATGGAGGCCCAATGCTAACTTTTCCAGGAACCCTTTGGAATTACAAGTGGAACGCTAACTGCTGATGATCTCTGTTCTCTTCCTCCTATCCCCCCACCACCCCATCAAGCTAACTGTGCTTTCACCACAGGAAACTTCTAAAGATGGGATGACCAGAGTCTACAAGTCATTAGTGACAAACGTCTGCAAAGAAATGTCATGTTACAGCGACTTCCCCTTCCAAGAAGATTATCCCAATTTTATGAAGCAAGAAAAATTTTGGGACTACCTCCAAGAGTTTGCTGAGCACTTTGACCTTCTGAAATACATTCGGTTTAGAGTAAGATACCTTGGGTTATGGAAGGTTAATGAGTAGGGGCTGGCCCATTCACCAATCTGATGGAAATGGGATACTTAAGTAAACTTCTTCCTGACTTTCTCTCTATATGAATAAGGCAGATAATAATCCTGCTGGTCATGTTTTACTCAAATAAGTCACTAAAATACTGAATTTCCTGGTTCTTCCTCTAAATTCAGACTCTCATTCAGGATAAAATTTAGAATGTTTTTGAGAGGAAAGGAAAAATGGATTTTGTTCATGAAACCCATTGGGAAGAAATGACTAGAAGTCTGAACCACAGATATTATAATGGGTCAAAACTCATTTTCCTAAATTTTTTCAACATTCGGTGTTTTAATTCATCTCCTTGTCACCAGGAATAAAAACTGAATGTTTCTTCCTTGCAGTGAAGGCATTCAGATGTTTTGGGTCCTAATCTATATGACCACTTTTGAGACTTTGCACAAGTTATTTAACTTCTCTAGGGAAAAGATAAGCCAATGTTAACAGACCTCCTATCGTGGGACTGACGTGGCCCACTTGAAATAACAGACATGGTTACCATACGGTCATTGTATGAGGTCCCAAGATGACTGATGGAAAGCGAGTGTTTGTCTTTTGCTTTCAGACCACAGTGTGCAGTGTAACAAAGCGTCCCAACTTCTCCGAAACTGGTCAGTGGGATGTTGTCACAGAGACAGAGGGGGAGCTGGACAGAGCTATCTTTGATGCTGTCATGGTTTGCACTGGACACTTCCTGAATCCCCGTTTACCTTTGGAGTCATTTCCTGGTGAGTCATTTCTGCCTGAAACCATGCCTACTCTTCTGGGTTCTTCTAGAAGTCACTGATTTGTAATTGGAAATACTTCCTCGTGATTATAGACAACTTTATGTTTACCCTCAGAAATAATATGTACAAAATAACTCTGAAAGTTATAAAACACTATAGAGGTGTCAGATTTTATTATTTACTTATTAATATAAATGCTGATGTTATCATTTAAGTTTTATCATGCCTGTCTGATTCAAGCTCAGTGATCACAGAAGGCTCAAAACTATCAGATCGGTCATGGAAAAAAATAGGCTTTGAATTTCGTCATTAAATTACAGGTCATTTGAATCAGGAGTGACCTGTAATTCAATAACTTAAAGGAAGTGAGAATACAAGGAAATTTGACAGAATTTTTTTTAAGAAATAGACCAGAAATTATACATACAAAGAAATGTTGTCACCCTTCAAAATAGTCATCACAATAAGAATCCATCCACCTCTTAAAGCAGGGCTATCCACACAAAGGAGTTTTAGAAATTCCCCTTTGGAAGTGCTTTTGATCCAATGGCACATTCTTTCTAATATACTCACTATTAGCAAATCTCCAACTTTTGAAGTCAAGTGAGGATTACTAAAATGTAGTGAAGCTACTCTTCTTCCGTTACTCATAAGTGGCCCTAAAGGCAATTGAGTATGAAGTTTTGAAACTTCTTTTAGGAATTAAAAGAACCTTTAAGAAATGAAAATGTGAAGAAGAAAGTTTGCAAACCTTAGACAATAAAAAATGAAATATAAATCTTAAAACATAATTTCAAATTAACAAACTATTCTATTTTCAAAATGTGTTAGGGACCAAGGGAGAATTCAGTACATAATTTTACAAAGAAGCAATATTGTAAATGGTGGGTCAGCTTCAGGCTTGCTGCTAGTCTATGGGCTAAATACATAATCACATAGTACCAAAGGAATATATAACTGCCTCTATAACAATGTTTCTATGAGGAAATATGTCACAAGTGTCAAATAAGAGATGCTTTTGGAATTAAGTGTCTTGTCAGGTTTGAGGTGGCTAATCCTTTACTCCTAACTACCTTCAGTCCCACTGCGACTATAACTAAAGAACACTGCTGCAAAAGAGCAATCAGGGGCTGAGAGGTGATGATCTTTGTGGCAGTATGAAGTGTCCAGACTGGCAGAAGTGGGCCCAAGGAAAGAGACTGGCTAAACATAAACTAGAGTAGCGACATAGTTTTGGATCATCTTGAGAGCAGACATTTCTACATACTTTAATGACCTCAGGGAGGTGGGGGAGGAATAATTGTAGTAGAAACATTGAGGTGCCCCTTTCTTTTGCCCTAAAACCCAGATATTGGAGAAGGAAGAAACCCACACACGTAGATTTTAGAGGCTCCCCCTGAGGGGGTCTTGGTTTATGACCAGACTTTAGAAGAATCTATTATGGGGGACAGCAGGACAGATAATCCCAATTTCCTCTGTGTTTCCAGAGTGAGGTATCTTGGTGAATGGATACGATGTAAACTTTCCAGGAAGTTCTGGTCTGCTACAGTTCCCTGCAGGCAATGGCCCTGGATAAGTAGCATTTAGCATAATGGTTATGAACAAAGCTCTGGATCCAGACCCTGTGCTAGTTGCTTAATCTTGGATGAACATAACCTCTCTAAGCCTCAGCAAAGTGGAAATATAAGTTCCCATCTCAGAGTAGTGATGAGGATTAAATGAGATCATCCATGTAAAATACTTAGTATAGTACAGAGCACACAGTAAGCACTCCATAAACAATAGCTACTACTGTTATGAATCATGACCTTTTGTAAGCTGTTATCCACCATCTGAGAATTGCTTGGAAGAACCTGCTTCCTAAGAAGCAGATGCGTCCCCCAGACGAAGAAGTATTTCTCCCTCTTAGTTAAGTTATAACCCCAGTTATAAGCCTCAGCAGCCATTCCATCTCAGAGTGCTGGATCCTCCCAGAGCCCATACAGGAATCACGGGATGGGTGGCACAAAGTGCAGTTCTGCAGGTCACCCCTCTTGATTCTTTTCTCTCCCACACCAAGAAGTTGTGTAAACGTGACTCTCTAAACACACATCAGTTGTAATCATTAGTTACAGATTAGTGGTCGCAAATGCCTAATTATATTTGATCAATTATTAACAAATGTTCTTAAACTCTGTGAGCGTTGTGCATGGACTTCAAGCTTCTGGTCTTCCTTCTCCTAAGGTAGTTTCTAAGCATTTTTCAACACATAACAGTAGGGGAATAAGTATAAGATGAAGAAACCACAATAGCAAACTACTCCAGAGATATTTGCTGACAAGGCAAACTAGGCCCTGTGCCTCCTAGCAGACCGTTTTTTTTCTGAATTAGTAGTTTTGATTTACCAAATAGATTCCTTTGGGGCAGGGGAGGGGGCAAGGCATTATTGACGTATCATTGATTCAGAATTACCTATGCATTCCATACTTTTTCTTGGGTCCCCTGCTCAAATATGCAATTATGGAGAACCTATTATTTGAAAAGCATTGTGTTAGGTACATACAAAATCTATGAACCAAGGTTGAGCCCTCAGGAAGCTTCTCTCCAGCCAAACCTCAGTGAATAGGTTGAAGCCCCACTCTCTAATGCATTCGAGGCACGTGTTCTTCCCCCTTCTTGAAACCCTCTTAGGGCTTCGCTTTTCAAATTCCTAATCATCTTTCTAATGTCATTCTTTGAAAAAAAAAAAAAAATCACATCCTCCAGGATGACTTCCCTGGCTCAGTCTAGGCTGATGCCCCACTGAAGGCATCATAACACCTCCTGTTCTGGGGGGCAGCATAGTATCATGCTTGACAGCTGAGCCCAGAGTCAGATGACCTGACTTCCCGTCCGGCTCTGCTACTTACTATATGGCCTTGGGCAAGTTGCTTAACCTCTCTGTGCCTCCACTCTCAGCATGAGTAAAACTGCATCATAATACTGTTCACCCTATGGGGTTGTTGTGAGGTTTAAATTAATTAATAGGTATAAAATCCTTAGAAGAATGTCTAGGACTTGCTAGTAAGGTCTGAATAAGCGTTAGTTAGCTCTTGTCTGTTTACCTATTTCTCACTCAAGGATGAACTCTTTAAGGGTAGAGACTGCCTTTTATTCTCACATCTCCTAAACCTAAAACCTGAAACAGTGCCTTGGGCTATACAATGTTGAAAGTACAGGTCATGTAATATAGAGTTATTAACCAACTGTACTTTTTCTTGTAATGTCCCTGCAGGCCTCATCTGTGGGGCTTGTCCTTCTCCTGCCCTTGGTTGCAATTTCAGGCCATTCCCACCGCTTTTCTGCTCACTCTCAAATAATGGAAAGTCCTCCTCTGTCATTTTTTTTGTTTGTTTGTTTGGCCGTGCCATGCAGCATGTAGGATCTTAGTTCCCTGACCAGGGATGGAACCCGTGCCCCCTGCAGTGGAAGCAGAGAGTCCTAACCACTGGACTGCCAGGGAAGTCCCCCAACTTCTCATTTTTATAGCTGAAATGTTCTGCCTCGTGTAATAGTAAAAACTGGCAATTACCTGTAATGATGAAGCTTCTCCCCTCCCCCAGCCGGCTCCTGCTTTGTGCTGACAGCAGCAGTGAGAAGAGATGGTGCGCTTGGCTGCTCTCTTCCTCTGCCAGTTCCTCCTCCAAACCTTTCACTCACCAGCTGCAGTCTCTGGCCCTTCCAGAATTGGAGTCAGGGCAAGGAAAAGAAGAAGTAAGGGGGCAGGAAAAGTCTTTCTCCACTGGCACCAACCAGGTGCTAGTTCTCTCAGGCCTTGGGGGTGTTTAAGATCCATGCTTTGTGGGGTGCTTTCCTAGGCTCTGCTCCACAGAGACGCCCCATGACTAGGGATCGTTCCGTGCAGCCCCTGTTGCTACAGACCAAGCACTCTCAGACTGGCCACTTTACAAGTCCCTAAACCCTAGCTCCTCCCCAGGTCATTTCCATAGACTATCTATTAAGGTCTCATTGCCAGTCCAGATGGCTACCTTGTGCAAAGTCCCTTTAAATTGGCATCAGACAGGCTCTCTCCTACATGGCTTTCATCTGGTCCACATGAGACATGTATTCCACACTGTCAGCAGTAGTAGATGAAAAACTTGCTACTGGTGCAGCCACCCCTTGCAGGCAGTTCCAGTCACAGCCTTTCAAGCGTGGGTCACACACCAGTCTCTGTGCTCCATAGACTCCAAGGGTCGAGGTCTCACAGGGGTCTCCCAGAAGCCCCTCCCCTTTTTGTCAAGGAGACAAAAAGTGCAACAGCACTTTAAAATCCTTTCCTGAAAGTCTCCAATTTCCAACCTCTGGCCACTTCGACTTCAATCCCTGAAAGTGAGAGGCAAAGGATCACAAAACTGGTCTGCATACACCTTCCTTGCAAATTCTGCCTAGTGGGTTTAGCACCTCCCTGGGAACGTGGCAACTATTTGTTGCCATATTTAGTGCATTTAGTTTTCAGCTTTGGGGGCCTCAGCAGGCAAAGACTCCTATTAAAACATTGTGTTATATATAGTAGCTCTTCAATAAATGTTATTGAGTAAATGAATGAATCAGTGACTGTCTGGTAGGAGAATGATAGGTTCCAGGAGACAGTTTCATCTTTTTACATTAAAATTGCAAAAGTACTTGAAGTATTGGGGTGAGAGGCTGAGGAACCCTCTAAAGTGCAGCGCCTCCCTTTCCGATTCATTGTCAGTGCTTCATCTCACCGGTCACAGGGTCTGAAGATGGCTGGCCCCATCGCTGTTTATTTCCTCTGCCACCTCTCATTGCTGAAGCTGTTACCACCGACCCTTTCGAGCTGGTCCCCAATGAGGGTCCTCCTGCCCGGTGCTGTTCAAGCCAAGAGGTCAAATTTGGTTCAGAAGCAGAGGAAAGCTTTATTCTTTGATCAGAGAGCGGACAGGTGCGAGATCTGGCTCTAGAGCAGGCGACCCCCAGGACGTGGTGGGGCTGCTTTGCGGGGTTCTGTCAGCAGGGAGGGGGCAGAGACAGGCACAGGCTCACACTCCAGATCGAAGTTTGGACCCAGAGACTCTGCGCACAGCCCATCACCGCCACCACCTTCAACTGAGGGTCACGTACTGCGCTTCTGCACACTCCCCTGAGCTGAGGCATCAGCGCAGCCGTTTCACACTAGGAACTCAGGTCTGAAGGGCCAGAAGCGAGGCCTCTGCACGCAGCACCCTGTGAGCAAGTGACACTACACTAAGCACAAAGGAAAAGACAAAAAGGTTAAACTTTATCTTATTACCCAGACTGGGCTCTGCTGGTGACAAATCCCTCCTCTCTTTTGTCCTTCTCCTCATTCTTGAGGGGCGCTAGGGGGCGCAGGTCCATCTTTTGTACCCCCCGGAAGAGGACCAGACTTCTTCCCAGATGCCTTTAGATGCGTTTGATGGTCACCAGGCCTCAACACTAACTGTTCATATTGCTGAGCGACCATGATTTATCTAACCCTTTGGAGACAAAGAACACCAGATAATTTAAGATACATGGTCCAAATATTAGCAAGAGCAAGATTTTCCTAAAAATGCAGGTATCTAGGTCTTTTGCCTGTAGGCAAACGTGCCCTGATATGGAGGCTCACTGCAGTGGCCTAAGTATCCCTGGTCACACTTTGTTGTTTTTTTGGAAGAAAAGCTTCAGGTCAGAGAGAGGTTCGCATGAGTCAGGGGGAGTCCATGGCCCCAGGTTGTCTCTCCAGAGGTAGCGTTTAGGGTCCTCTTCATTCAAGGGTGATGTGCCCACAGAGCGATCCCTGCAACGTCAGGGCAGAGTAGGTGGTTAGGGTCACCGAGTGGGGTCCGCTCCCCTTAGGACTGAGCTGGTCTTGCAGGCTGCTGGTTTTCCAGGTTTTTAGGTGTCCCCAGTCTCCTTGCCAGAATGGGTAGAGGGCCAGGTTGGTGGGTGCAGGCAGCACCTGGTTACCATATTCCATGAAAGCTTTCATAGTTTCTCCTCCCTGGAGGGCACACTTGAGTTGTTCCATTTCAAGTTAAGGCGTCCCTTCTCTCGGGCTCGGGTAGTGGCTGTACCATAGATGAGTTCAAATGCACTTAACTTTCACTTATCCCTTGGGGCTAATCACATGCGGAGCAGGGCAACTGGAAGCAACTTCATCCAGTCTTCTTGAGTTTCTGGACATAGCTTGGCTAAGGCCCATTTCAAAGTCTGATTGGAGCTTTCTACTCTCCCCAACAACTGAGGTCTCTAGGCTGAGTACAAAGTCCGCCCACAGTGCCCGTTATCCCCTTCATCACTTGAGACACAAATGCTGGACCATTATTACTTTGTAGGGACCCTGGAAGCCCAAACCTGGGAATTATTTCTTTTAGTAACGTTTCTATACACCCAGAAAAAGAGTCTACTAGCACCAAGAGATACCTGAAATTGCCAGGTACTCTCGCCATGCCAGTGAAATCAGTCTGCTAATCTTCCCCAGGATATGTCCCTCTGGTCTGAATGGGCCTCACCTGGGGGCCTCTAGGGGGTCTGGTGTTGGAGTTGTTCATTGTGCAGATGGGGCATGTCTCAACTATCCGACTGATTATACTTTTCATGCCAGCAGTTACCATGACCTCAACTAGCCAATTATATACCTGTAGTGAGTTCCTTGATAAGCCTCCCTGATGGCTTGATAAGCTGCAGTTTGGGTGAAGAAGTATTGCCCGTGTTCACTAACTAGCCACCCATGGCCTCCTAGATCTCTGTCGAAGCCCCATTTTCAGGCTCTGTTTAATTCTTCCTCTGTGCAGATTGAGGAACAATTGGATGGATCTGGCCTTTGAGGTATGAGGGGTAGTTGCCAAGTTACTGGTTCTAGGGCTGCCCTTTCAGCAGTTGCATTGGCCTTGTCATTTCCCTTTATTACCTCTGCATCCTTCTCTTGGTGACCCCTACAATGAATCACTCACCTTTTTTGGAAGCTGTACTGCTTCTAAGAGCTTCAGTATTTTTAAGCCATGTTTCACCTGTTTATTCTCCACAGCAGGCATACTTCTTTCCTTCCAGATAGCCCTGTGTGTGAAGGATGGCATATCCTGGGAATCTGTGTAAACATCTGTGTAAAATCTTCCCTGTCTAAGACTCAGGTGAAGACTATCAACTAGGCCTTTTGGACAGAAGTCCCTGGGGGTAGGCTTCTTGCTTCTATGACTTAGGTCTGGGAGGTCACTGCCTATCCTGCCAGCCTTTTTCCTTCTCTCATAAAACTGCTCCCATCTGTGAATCATTCCTCTTCAGTGTTTGGGAGAGGTCACTTCCTAGGTCAAGGCGACTGGAATAGATCGTGTCTACGGCTTCTATATAATCATGCTCCAAGGGCCCTATTTCTGTGGGTAGCAGGGTAGCAGGATTTAGCCTGTGACAGTTTTTTTATGGTAACAACTGGGTTGTCTAAAGGCATAGCCTGAACTGGAATCAACTTTCTGGGGGTTAGCCATTCTGTTCCCTTAGAACTTAACTGAAGCCTGAACCCGGTGTGGAGTCCGTATAGTGATTGGCTGACCAAATGTTAACTTTTCAGCCTCCTTTAGCAGGGTTGTAGTAACTGCTATTGCCGGTAGACAAGAAGGCCATCCCTTAGTAGTTTGATCTAATTGTTTGGAGAAATAAGCAACCACCTGAGTAAGGGGTCCCATTTTTTGAGCTAATACCCCAAGGGCGATTCCCTTTCTTTTATGAATGTAAAGGTCAAAGGGTTTAGCTAAATTTTGGAGGGCCAGGAGAGGAGTCTGAAGTAACTGCTTTTTCAGTTCTTCAAAGGCCCCTTCACATTCTGAATTCCATTCAAAAGGATCATTATCTTTTCTTTTCAACTTTTCATACAGAGTCCCAGCTATTAAACCATAGTTAGGGATCCAGATGTGGCAAAACCTGGCCATCCCCAGGAAACCCCTAAGCTGTCTTTTAGTTTCAGGAGGGGTGAGGCAGCAAATGACTTCCTTCCTTTCCTGGGGTATGCTTCTCTTGCCTTCTGTGAGAACGAAGCCTAGGTAGGTCACCCTAGTTTGTGGTGCTTGAACCTTTTTCTTGGATACCTTATATCCTTTATCTGCTAGGTTGTTCAGGGTGGTTATAGTATTTTTGTCAGAGGCCTCCTCAGTACGGCTGGCAATCAGAATTTCGTCTACATACTCGAGGAGGGTTCCCGCCTCCAGATGTAGATCTTTTAGATCTTTAGCTAAAGTCTCCCCAAAGATGGTGGGAGAATTTTTGAACCCTTGAGGCAGGACTGTCCAGCAGTATTGTTGTTCTTGTTGCATGTTTGGGTCCTGTCACGCAAAAGCAAAACTTTCTTGTGGCTCTGTGGTTAATGGAATACAGAGGAAGACATCTTTTAAATCTGATACAGAGCCCCAGGTCCTGGTGGACGGTAAAGCGGCCAGCAGGGTGTAGGATTAGACACTACTGGGTGTATATCTTCAGTGGCTTCATTGACTGCCCTGAGGTCCTGTACCATGTGGTATTTCCCACTGGGTTTCTTTACAGGGGGAATGGAGGTATTACAGGCTGACTGACATGGTCTAATAAGGCCCTGGTCAGTTAGGCCCTGTGACATGGGCAGTTCCCAACAAGACCTCCCAGCAGAGTGGGTACTGTTTTCTATTGGGCCATGTATGTACAGATTTTAGATGGACTATCATGGGACTGGCTCCTACAGCTCATCCCATCCATCCCTGGGCCCAGACCTCGGCATTTATTCCAGGGAGATCAACTTGCTCTGTCTGGGGAGGTTTGTCCTCAGCCATTAACATTATCATCTTGTGCCCTTTGTCTAAGGGGACACCAGTCTCCAATTTGTCTCCCATTAGGTGTATAGTAGCTCCCAAGATATCTCTTCCTAGCAGAGGTACGGGGCACTCGGGAACATGCAGGAAGGAATGGGTGGGCCTATGTTTGTGCAGTTTCCTTCTGATGGTTCTATGAATGCCCGTTCTTGGACCTTCCCTGAGACCCCCATAATTTTACAACTCTTGTGACTGAGTTTACCTGATCTGGTGTTCAGAACTGAGTAAGTGGCATGAGCGTCAACTAAGAACTCAACAGGCTTTCCCCCCATGTCCAACATTAGCTGGGGCTCCTAGGGGTCAACTGGTGTGCCAGCTTAGCAGCCCCCTGGCCCCATCATTCTTCATCTATCTGGCACTCCCTTCCAATGACTCAGGGTGGGTGGTAGTGTAGATTCAGAGGCATTTCCTGAATGCACTTCTGCACATGGTCTGCTGAGCTGAAGTGTCAGGCACAGCCATTCCACACTAGGAACTCTGGTCTGAAATGCTGGGTACAAGGCCTCTTCACATGGTATCCTATGAGCAGGTGAAAACTAGACTAAGTACAAAGGAAAAGAAAAAGGTTAGACTTTATTACCCAGTTTCTACTTTTATTTCCAGGGAATTGTTAATGGACTTTGCCAGTGACACAGCCACCACTGTAAATAGCTCTGCTTCCACTGTTACTACCATTCCTAGTTTATATGAATCCATGGTTTATGTCTGTTATATATGCCAAGGAGATAATTACCAAAAAAAAAAATCAAGAGGAGAAATATTTGGTAGCCCTTTTCATATATAGTATATCAATATCGTAATAGTGATACTTCCATTGACAGAGTGTTAGGAGCTTGAAAGATCAGTCAGAAATACAAATATAAATAACAAAAGAATAAAGTCTAAATAAGCATACAGTATAATAAGACATTAAGCGTATAATAAGACACAAAGTAAAATAAGCATGAAGTAACAAGCCTAAATCACAAGAATAATTACTTTATTTACATGAGAACATGCCACACAATTTCTTTTTGTAAAAAAGAAAATTTCTTAGTTCAATTTGTAAACATGTTATATACATAAATCACATTCTGATAGAATATATCTATTGGGTAAAATAACATGCATCAACAGTCTACTTCTTGTCTAGGATGTTCAGGTCATGCATGAGATGTTTCTTATTATTGTCTGCAGTAAGCTTGATTTCCCTAAGTAATTGCTTTAAAACGGAACACGCATGAAATATAAGTTCTCCTATGTTTTTAACAAGGCATGTTATACTAAATCAGTATCTGAGCTTACAGCATCCGGTGGGATAGGGGATGATATACTGGTTCTACTGCCTGCAATTGGGAGCAAGAACAAAGGGCTGCCATATTTCTGGGACTTGCCTTTTCCCACAGACCCTATGCCTGCCAACGAAGGAGTTACAACTAACTCTAGATATTTCTGATCCCTCTGTCCCTTCAGGAATCCATAAGTTTAAAGGCCAGATCCTGCACAGTCAAGAGTACAAGATCCCAACAGGCTTTCAGGACAAACGCGTCTTAGTGATCGGTCTTGGGAACACTGGAGGGGACATTGCAGTGGAGCTCAGTCGAACCGCAGCTCAGGTACACCATCTCTGCATCTGCACTCCCACCCCCAGCATCATTTCTGGTGTCTGGAGAGTGGTATTCAAGATTATAAAGCACACCGGCCAATAGCTAAATTATGTGGACACAGGGTAAGTGAAAAAAAAATCTTGAAAATCCCTAAAGCCTCTCATAATGCACGCTTTACAGAACTGAAAAGATGTCCAAGAGATGCCCAAGAAGGGTCTAAGAAAATTGTGTGGATGCCAGACCACTAAGTATTTTTCAGAGGTACCCCTGGAACAAGATCAAATGAGCAAATTGTTCTACCCATGCCAACTGTCTTTCTTTCACACTCTCTCTCTGTAATTCTGGAGAGAAAAACCATGTAAAAAGAGAAAGGGGAGGTTGTTTTCTGAACAGCTCCAAGTTTTCAATTCGGAGTCAGATTTGTACTTCGTTTTGAGGTAAAAGCACCCGTTACTTTGCCCAAGAAGTATGCATAATGATTTTAGAAATTCCAAGCATAGATCCACAAATTAGAATCTATTCCACCTTATCATAAATTATAGGACAATGATTAGATTTAGAAATAACAGATTTTTATTTAATTTAGTTAAAATTGCTTGCTCGAAACCTCACTTTAAATCCTACAATATTTACATGTAAAACACTGCCAGCTCAATAGCACATGTCTGCTGGTACTATAATTCTTTACTTTAAACATGATGAAAATACTTAACCGATACATAGATCAGGTCAAAGTGATTTATGAAAATAATGACAGCAGGGGGAACACCTAGTCATTTGTAGATCTAGGTACAACTTCAGCAGTCCTCTGTTGTTATAAGACCAGAATGTTATAAATCGTTTGAGACATAGTGAAGAAAAATACTACAAAAATGATGCACATGTATTTATCCTTCTTGCCTTACTTTTTAGGTTCTTCTCAGTACTAGAACAGGTACCTGGGTCATCGGCCGCTCTTCAAATGGGGGCTACCCATTTAATATGATGGCTACAAGACGCCACAATTTTATTGCACAAGTTCTGCCTTCATGTGTACTAAAGTGGAGTCAAGAGAGGGGCTTGAATAAAAGATTTGATCATACGAATTATGGACTAAATATTACTAAGGGGTACTTATATTTTTATTTAATGGTAAAGTTATTTAATCAATATTTCTCATTCTATTTTATTCAGAACTCAAAATGTTCAATAATTGTGACATTGCCTTTGTTTATCCTGTTCTAAGCTTATTCTTTTAAGACAATGTCTATCAGTACCACAGAAGTTCTTGAAATAGGAGTACTCTCTGTCTGGTAGCAAAATAGTAATTGATGAGGCTAGAAGAAAATGAAGGATGGAAACTTTATTTCCAGTTTGAAAATTATGCAATTTAAGTTGGCCTTGAGGGTTCACAGGATGGCTGCCATCCACAAATAGAATATTTGCAGCAACAGTGAGTGCAGATGGCCAGCTCTCACTAACCTTTAATAATATGTCTACTCTGGCTGAACGATTAGAGGTATGAATTGCCAATAGGAATTCCTAGAGTTATATATTTTAATACACATCTATATAGAGCTACACATTGGCAAGGAAAAGGAAAACTTTGAAATGCATGTAAAGTCATTAAATGTGATTTTTATTATATGCATGACCCAAATATTTTTTCTTGGGTAAGATGGCTTTCAAATTACAAAGAAAATTAATAACAATGAATGATTCAATATGTAAATTTTATAGACATTATGTCTGTTGCAATTAGGTAGAATGTTCATAATGAAAATATTTATTATGAAAATCTATCAGTAGATTCAATTTTTTTAATCCAAAAATTTTTTTGTAATTTCCTCTTTGCCAAATGCCAATCCTTTGAGGCCTGGGTGATGTGGACCCAAAACTGACTATCAAATGGATTGTTGTGTACTTGATCCTGACATTGCTCCAGAAATTAGACCTAAGAGATAGAGAATTTTAAACCCCACAGGAAAGAGTAGGTTTAGTCATTTTCTACATGCCTTCTACTGGGAGCAGGAAAACAAAAGATGTTATAGAAACAGTAAGTCAGATAGACAACTTTGAATTAGACATTGGTCAATTTACTCCCTTGACGTGGCAGATATTTTGAACTGACTAAATAAATCATTTGCTGAGTGTCTTATAAATATAACCACAGTGAATAATTTTCTCCTCTGTGTCAAAGGAAAAAACCAAAAACAATTGTGAATGATGAGCTGCCAACCTGTATCCTCTGTGGGACAGTCACTATGAAAACCAGCGTGAAGGAGTTTACAGAAACCTCTGCTCTCTTTGAAGACGGGACAGTGGAAGAAAACATCGATGTTGTGATCTTCACTACAGGATACACCTTTTCTTTTCCCTTTCTGGAAGAACCTCTCAAAAGCCTTTGTACAAAGAAGACATTCCTGTATAAGCTGGTCTTTCCCTCAAACCTAGAGAGGACAACACTGGCTATGATTGGCTTCATCAGCCTTACAGGATCCATCTTAGCAGGCACAGAGCTCCAAGCACGATGGGCCACAAGAGTATTCAAAGGTACCTGGACTCTATTTAAAGCCCTATGTGAACAAATGAGTCTTGAAACCAGTCCCCTGAGATTTAGCTAAAATCAAACAAATGTGAGTTAAAGTAACATAAAACATCCAAAAAATTTTTAGTGAAGAATTAATTTTATATATGTGTAATATTATGATGGGTCTGCTTATGTCATTAATGTGACTGAGTGGAAAAAGAGGCTTTGACTCTGTGGATAGAATAAATTTGGACAACAAAATAAAATCACATTTCTCAGAGTAACTGAAAATATTAGAAGCTTCAGGATCCTGTTTTATACTACTCTAGTCAAATCAAGTCTAGTTTAGTCCATTTACTCCTAAGTCTTTCCATTTATGACTATCAGTAGAGTTTTATATTGCTTCCTAAGAAAGACACTGAAATAATATACACTGTGAATAAAGTTGGGGTCTAAGGAGATAGTGACTTTTAAGCAATGCCCATAAAAACACTGTAGACACTGGACACAGATTCCTATCAGTTATCACTGTAAGAGCAGAGGTGACAGAGTCAGGGCTACTGGGGTCCAATCCCAACTCATTAGCTTTGCGAGGACCTCTTTAAATCTCAGTCCCTTTTTCTGTAAAATGAGGATAATAAAACCTGTTTCACAAAGGTTTTCTAAAATGAATAACGTCTACCAAGCAATTAGCACAGTTCTTGGCACAGAGTAAATGCTCATTAACTTATAGCTGTTGTTCTTACTATTGCTATTATTATCATACCTCTGGAAAGTAGGGCAAGTTTTAGATTCATAAGCATTTTAAAGAATTCCATTTGTAACTGTATTATTGCATTTGTAAAAATATAAACAGCAATCACAGTTGAGCCAACCAGCTGTCCTTTAGCAGAATTATACCCTTAATGAATAAAAACAATCACCAATAATTTATAAACAGCATATAACACAATATTAATATTGATTTCTGTCACACTGTAAAAACGCATTACATATCAACCATACTTTAAAATGTTCTCCTAAATTGACAAACATGATATTTTAACTGGGAGGGTGAGGAGTGGAGGGGAGGAGAAGGTGATTAGGAAATCTCATTTATTTGTATTACAGAAAAAATTCCATGGCATTTGTGATTAAATTATTACAAATGTTTACTTAAGGCTAATTAAAGTGCTTTCACAGCATTTTCAAATTATATTAAAACAAGAGCAAAGATCAATAAAACTAAAAGCTGGTTCTTTGAGAAGATAAACAAAATTGATAAACTATTAGCCAGGCTCATCAAGAAAAAGAGGGAGAGGACTCAAATCAATAAAATTAGAAGTGAAAAAGGAAAAGTTACAATGGACACTGCAGAAATACAAAGCATCGTAAGAGATTACTACAAGCAACACTATACCAATAAAATGGACAACCTGGAACAACTGGACAAATTCTTAGAAAGGTATAACCTTCCAAGACTGAACCAGGAAGAAATAGAAAATATGAACAGACCAATCCCAAGTAATGAAATTGAAACTGTGATTTAAAATCTTCCAACAAACAAAAGTCCAGGCCCAGATGGATTCACAGGTGAATTCTATCAAATATTTAGAGAAGCGTTAACACCCATCCTTCTCAAACTCTTCCAAAAAATTGCAGAGGAAGGAGCACTCCCAAACTCACTCTGCGAGGCCACCATCACCCTGATACCAAAACCAGACAAAGATACTACAAAAAAAGAAAATTACAGACCAATATCAATGATGAATATAGATGCAGAAATCCTCAACAAAATACTAGCAAACAGAATCCAACAACACATGGAAAGGATCATACACCATGATCAAGTGGGATTAATCCCAGGGATGCAAGGATTCTTCAATATACGCCAATCAATCAATGTGATACACCATGTTAACAAACTGAAGAATAAAAACAACATGATCATCTCAATAGATGCAGAAAAAGGTTTTGACAAAATTCAACACCCATTTATGATAAAAACTCTCCAGAAAGTGGGCATAGAGGGAACCTACCTCAACATAATAAAGGCCATGTATGACAAACCCACAGCAAACATCATTCTCAATGATGAAAAGCTGAAAACATTTCCTCTAAGATCAGGAACAAGACAAGGATGTCCACTTTCACCACTCTTATTCAACATAGTTTTGGAAGTCCTAGCTATGGCAATCAGAGAAGAAAAAGAAATAAAAGGAATCCAAATTGGAAAAGAAGAAGTAAAACTGTCACTGTTTGCAGATGACATGATACTATACACAGAGAATCCTAAAGATGCCACCAGAAAACTACTAGAGCTAATCAATGAATTTGGTAAAGTTGCAAGATACAAAATTAGTGCACATAAATCTCTTGCATTCCTATACACTAACAACGAAATACCAGAAAGAGAAATTAAGGAAACAATCCCATTCACCATTGCAACAAAAAGAATGAACTACCTACGAATAAACCTACCTAAGGACGTAAAAGCCCTGTACTCAGAAAACTATAAGACACTGATTAAAGAAATCAAAGACGACACAAACAGATGGAGAGAGATACCACATTCTTGGATTGAAAGAATCAATATTTTGAAAATGACTATACTACTCAATGCAATCTACAGATTCAATGCAATCCCGATTAAATTACCAGTGGCATTTTTTAGAGAACTAGAACAAAAAAATCTTAAAATTTATATGGTGACACAAAGGACCCCGAATAGCCAAAGCAGTCTTGAGGGAAAAAAACAGAGCTGGAGGAATCAGACTCCCTGACTTCAGACTATACTACAAAGCTACAGTAATCAAGACAAAATGGTACTGGCACAAAAACAGAAATGTAGATCAATGGAACAGGATAGAAAGCCCAGAGATAAAGCCATGCACCTGTGGTCAACTAATCTATGACAAAGGGGGCAAGAATATACAATGGAGAAAAGACAGTCTCTTCAATAAGTGGTGCTGGGAAAACTGGACAGCTACATGGAAAAGAATGAAATTAGAACACTCCCTAACACCATACACAAAAATAAACTCAAAATGGATTAGAGACCTAAATGTAAGACCAGACACTATACAAATCTTAGAGGAAAACAGGAAGAACGCTCTGTGACATAAATCACAGCAAGATCTTTTCTGACCCACCTCCTAGAGTAATGGAAATAAAAACAAAAAGAAACAAATGGGACCTAATGAAACTTAAAACTTTTCACACAGCAAAGGAAACTACAAACAAGATGAAAAGACAACCCTCAGAATGGGAGAAAATACTTGCAAACAAATCAACAAAGGATTAATCTCCAAGATATATAAACAGCTAATGCACCTCAATATTAAAAAAACAAACAACCCAATCAAAAAACGGGCAGAAGACCTAAATAGACATGTCTCCAAAGAAAACACAGATGGCCAAGAGGTACATGAAAAGCTGCTCAACATCACTAATTATTAGAGAAATGCAAATCAAAATGACAATGAGGTATCACCTCACACCAGTCAGAATGGGCATCATCAGAAAATCTACAAACAACAAATGCTAGAGAGGGTGTGGAGAAAAGGGAACCCTCTTGCACTGTTGGTGGGAATGTAAATTGATACAGCCACTATGGAGAACAGTATGGAGGCTCCTTAAGAAACTAAAAATAGAATTACCATATGACCCAGTAATCCCACTACTGGGCATATACCCAGAGAAAACCATATTTCAAAAAGACACAGGCACCCCAATGTTCATTGCAGCACTATTTACAATAGCCAGGTCATGGAAGCAACCTAAATACCTGGCAACAGAAGAATAGATAAAGAAGATGTGGCACATATATACAATGGAATATTACTCAGTCATAAAACGGAACGAAATTGGGTCATTTGTAGAGACGTGGATGAATCTAGAGACTGTCATACAGAGTGAAGTAAGTCAGAAAGAGAAAAACAAATATTGTATATTAATGCATATATGTGTGAAACCTAGAAAAATGGTACAGATGAACCAGTCTGCAAGGCAGAAATTGAGACACAGATGTAGAGAACAAACTTATGGACACCAAGGGAAGAAAGTGGGGGCAGGGGGTAGGATGAATTGGGAGACTGAGATTGACATATATACATTAATATGTATGAAATAGGTAACTAATTTTTTTAAAAAGCCACAATGAAATATCGCCTCATACCTATAAGAATGGCTATTATCAAAAAAACAAAAGATAACATGTGTTGACAAGAATGTGGAAAAATTGGAACCCTTCTACACTATTTGTGGGAATGCAATAGTGCAGCCACTATGGAAAATAGTATGGAGGTGGCTAAGAAATTAAAATTAGAAGTACCATATGACCCAGCCGTCTCACTCCTGGGTATATATCCAAAAGAATTGAAGTCAGCATCACAAGGAGATATCTGCACTGCCATATTCATGGAAGCATTGTTCCCAATAGTCAAGATATGGAAACAACTTAACTGTCCATCAGTGAATAAATGGGTAAAGAATATACAGACAATGAAATATTACTCAACCTTAAAAAAAAAATCCTGCCATCTGTGACAACATAGATGAATCTGGAGAACATTATGCTAAATGAAATAAGTCACAGAAGGACAAATGCTGCATGATCCCACTTATATGAGGAATCTGAAATAGTCAAGCTCATAGAAGCAGAGAGTAGAATGGTGGTTAGCAGGGACTGCGGGAAGGGGAATGGGGAGTTGTTGTTTGATGAGTATAAAGTTTCAGTTATGCTAGATGAATATGCTCTACAGATCTGCTGTACAGCACAGTGACTATACTTAACAATACTGTATTACACACCAGAAATTTTGTTAAGAGGGCAGATCTCATGTTATGTTCAATAAAAAAAAGAAGACAATCCCAAAACAAACACAGAAGACTCTTAAGTACCTGGATTTTTTAGGTATTTTATAATGAGTTCAAAAATGCTTATCAGAATGACAGAGCTCGGCCCTGCCCCCTCCCCCGTTCAGAAAAAAAAAAAAAAAGGAATGACAGAGCTGAGAAAACAAAACTTGATTAGATCACACCATAGCAGTGATTGCAAGCCTCTCCAGAGAGCCTCCAAGAGGCAGTCTGGGAACCACCAAGTAAAGTCTTTCCAGCTTTATACAGGATAAAATGATCCCAGTGGCAAGTATACTACAGAGCTAAGTCAGACCTTTCTCATGTAGGTTAGTAACCCCACACCCTGGGGTCAGCAACTTGGCAACTGACAAGGGCAGGACTGGCCAGAAAAGAGAATGTCCGTGTCTAGGTGGATTATTGAGAACAAGCACATCCTCACAACAGCTCAAGCAGACAGAGCCTTTGTGAGATTGAGAGACTGCCTGGCCCCTTCCATGCCTGAGCCTCCCCATGTAACAAAATGAAGACATACCAAAGCAGGGTTATAAGAACGGAGTCATTTTAAGTGTTTACAGTTAACCAGCTAATAGTTTTAATGCACACACACAAATATAATGTGGAGGTATATATACAATATAATATAAATAATATTATATGTCAATATATGTAAAGTGCAAGTGCAAGCAGATGAAGAGGGGCAGGTCCTGATGACCAGTGCAGTGCAGGCTCAGCCACGGGGCATCTGTCCTCACAATTCCAGCAGTACAGTACCCTGCTTAAGTGAATTCAGAGGGGGAATTTACCTCCAAAAAATTACCCTCTGCACTCTAATTCCATTCTAAGCTTTGATGACCACATGTTTTGAGGTTGGAGCAGTGGGGGGCCAGAAATCAGGGGGAGGAGAACTCAACAGAAGAGGCACATGTGACTTTACTGTTGTTTCTGACTTTTCTTACAGGACTCTGTAAGATACCTCCATCTCAAAAATTGATGGCTGAGGCTATGAAAAAGGAGCAGCTCATAGAAAGGTATGAAGTATAGCCTGCTACCAATATATTCCATTACAAAAAAAAAAGATTTTCAATATAAAAGCCATTCCTAGAGAAGCAATGTGGCAGGATGGAAATAATTGCATTATGAGTCAGAAGAATATGTTTTCAGTCCTAACTCATCCACCAACTAGATTTGTGGTCTTAGATGTGTCCAGTGGAGGGACCAGGTCACTCCACTGAGCCTGGCCCAGGACAGATGGCAATCCTTTGTTCACTTGCCCCCAAAGCCCTGTTCTCTTTGTTCTCCTCCTACTTCTCAGGCTGCTCTTTCTAGGCATTTACAGGTGTCTCCTCTTCCTCACTCCTGAAAAATGGTGGACCCCGGCCTTAATCCTCAGACCTCTTCTCACTTCTATTAACACTACTCCTAGGTGGCCTCACCAGGCCTGTGGCTTTAAATGCCATCATACACTCATGGCTCCCAAACTTGGATCTCTAGCCCAAATCTCTCCTCGGAACTCCAATTCTTTTTTTTTTTTTTTTTTTTTTTTTGTGGTACACGGGCCGCTCACTGTTGTGCCCTCTCCCGTTGCGGAGCACAGGCTCCAGACGCGCAGGCTCAGCAGCCATGGCTCACGGGCCCAGCCGCTCTGCGGCATGTGGGATCTTCCTGGACTGGGGCACGAATCCGTGTCCTCTGCATCGGCAGGCAGACTCTCAACCACTGCACCACCAGGGAAACCCAGAACTCCAACTCTTAATCCATCTCCCTCTAGATAGCTCCACTTAGATATGTAATAGGTGTTTGAAATTTAATATGTCTAAAAACTAACCCTCGACCTCCACCTGCACATGGGCTGCTCTGAGACTTTCCCCTTCTCAGTCAATGGCTACTTATTCCAGTTGAACAGTCAAAAACTTTGGAGTGACCTTTTTTTCCTCTTTTTCTCTCACATCCTCAGCAAATACTGTCAACTCTTACCTTAAAACAAATTCAGCATCCAGACCCTTCTCACGACCCTGGCTGCTACCACCCCAGAACAGGCCACAATCATCTCTCACCAGGACACTTGCTGTCACCTCTTATCTGGTCTCTGTACCTCCCGTCTGCTATTCTACAGTCTAACCTTGACGCTGCACAAGAGTGACCAATGCTAACATTGCTCTTCTGTTGAAAACCCTCTGACTGCTTCCCATTTCACTCCCAGAAACTTCCCTGCAGCTCTGCACCCCTATAGGCAACCAGCTACCTCTATGCCCTCATTGCCTCCTGTGCTCCCACCTCACCCATACTGCTCCAGTCACTCCAGACAGCTCCCTGCTCTTCCAACATGCCAAGCATAGCCCCCTCAGAACCTTTGCACTTACTGTTCCCTCTGTCTGGAATGTTCTGCCCCCACCCCATACCTGTAGGTTCACTCTGCTCAAATATCACCTCATAAGAGAGAAGCCTTCTCTGAGAACACTGTATAAAATGGCAAACCACTCGGTCTCATCATTGCCTCTTTCCCTTTACCCTCCTTTATATTTCTTCATAATTCCTATTACCACTTGATATATTCTATATCTATTTGGCTGGGGTTTTTTCTACAGCCTGATGATTTTCCCTGTTAGAATGTAAGTTCCTTGATAGCAAGGACTTTGTTTTACTCACTGTTGAACTCCCAGCACCTAGGATGGTGACTGTCATGTGATACACACTTAAGATTGATTGATTAATTGAAGGAAAGAATGAATAATTGAAAGAATGACATTGGCACATCATGAAGGTTTACTAACAACAGAAATAAGTGGGAACAGAGCCTTCATATACACTATATACAGTTGATCCTTGAACAACACAGGTTTGAACTGCATGGGCCCACTTACATGTAGAATTTTTTCAGTATATTGGAAAAATTGGGGGAGGTTTGTGACAATTTGAAAAAACTCACAGATGAATCACAAAGCCTAGAAATACTGAAAAAATTAAGAAAATTTAGGTATGTTATGAATGCGCAAAATATATGTAGATACTAGTCTATTTTATTATTTACTACCATCAAATATACAAAAATCTATTTTAAAATTTATCAAAACTTGCACACAGACCATGCATGGCACCATTCACAATCAAGAGAAATGTAAATAAATGTACAGATGCAGTATTAAATCATAACAGCAGAAACTTAACTGTAGTATATACTGTACTACTGCAATAACTTCATAGCCACCTCCTGTTGCTATTGTGATCAGCTCAGGTGTTTCAACTATCAGCTTAATATGTCATGTGATGCTAATCATCTCTGCAAGAGCAGTTCATCTCTCCAGTAAATTTCGTGTCTCAGTAAAAAGTGATCTCTTGCAGTTATCACGTATTTTCCGTCGTGTTTAGTAAACCTTGAATAATACCACAGGACCCATACAAAAGTGTCACTAGTGATGCTAGAAATGCTCCCAAGGAGGAGAAAAAAGTCATGACATTACAAGAAAAAGTTGATATGTACAATAGATTGAGGTTTGCTAGCTGCAGTTGCCTGTCTTTTCAAGATAAATGAATCCAGCATAAGGACAGTTATTTTAAAAAAGAAAATTCGTGAAGCCATCGCTGTAGCTATGCCAGCAGGCATGAAAACCGTGCACTTTTTGTGAAATACCTTTTTATCTTGTATTGAAAATGCAGCTTTTATATGTGTGCAGAATTACTATAAGAAAGGCATAGTTATAGACTAACATGACTTGAGAAAAAGTGAAGTCATTACACAACAACTTAAAGCAAAAGAAAAGTGAGGAAGATTGTAATGCCAGAGAAGGATGGTTTGATAACTTTAGAAAGAGATTTGTCTTTTAAAATGTTAAGATGGGGACTTCTCTCGTGGCGCAGTGGTTAAGAATCCACCTGCCAATGCAGGGGACACGGGTTTAAGCCCTGGTCCGGGAAGATCCCACATGCCTTGGAGCTACTAAGCCCACACGCCACAACTACTGAGCCTGTGCTCTAGAGCCCGCGAGCCACAACTACTGAGCCCACGTGCCACAACTACTGAAGCCTGCGCGCCTAGGGCCTGTGCTCTGCAACAAGAGAAACCACTGCAATGAGAAGCCCGCACAGCACAACGAAGAGTAGCCCCCGCTCACCATTAACTAGAGAAAGCCCATGCGCAGCAACGAAGACCCAATGGAGCCAAAAATTAATTAATTAATTGATTAATTTTTTTTAATGTCAAGATAATGGGAGGAGCAGCTTCTGCTGACCAAGAGGCAGCAGACAAAGTTCCAAGACACCATTAAGACAATCATTGAAGAGAAAGGATACATGCTTGAACAGGTGTTTAATGCAAACAAAAGTGCCCTATTCTAGAGGGGAAAAAAAGGCCACAAAGGACATTTATTAGTAAAGAAGAGAACTAAGCACCAGAATTTAAGGCAGGAAGGCATAGGCTAACTCTACTGTTGTGTGTAAATGCAGTCAGGTTTATGATTAGGACTGCCTTATCTATAAAGCTGCTAACCTCAAGCCTTGAAGGGAAAAGATAAATACCAGCTGCCAGTCTTTTGGGTGTACAAGAAGAAGGCCTGGACAATGAGAACCCTTTTTCTGGATTGGTTCCTTCCATGCCTTGTCCCTAAAATCAGGAAGTTCCTTGCCAGTAAGGGACTTTTAAAGTTCTTTTGATATTGGATAATGCCCCTGGCCACCCAGAACCCATGATTTCAACACAAAGCGCTGAAGTGCTCTATGGAAGGAATTGTCAGTGCTATGGAAGAAAACAGAACATCGGGAAAGTCTGGAAGGATTACACCATTGAAGATGCCACTGTTGTTATAGGAAAAGCCGTGAAAGCCATCAAGCCTGAAACAATAAATTCCTGCTGGAGAAGACTGTGTCCAGATCTTGCACATGACTTCACAGGATTTATGACAGAGCCAATTAAGAAAATCATGAAAGAGATTGTAGATATGGCAAAAAAAATAAAAATAAAAAGCAGGGGGTGAAGGGTTTCAAGATAAAGATCTTGGAGAAATTCAGGAGCTAATAGAGAGAGGGCTTCCCTGATGGCACAGTGGTTAAGAATCCACCACCAATGCAGGGGACACTGGTTCAAGCCCTGGTCCAGGAAGGTCCCACATGCTGCAGAGCAACTAAACCCGTCTGCCAGAACTACTGAGCCTCCGCTCTAGAGCTCACGAGCCACAACTACTGAGCCCACGTGCCACAACTACTGAAGCCCGCATACCTAGAGCCTGTGCTCCACAACAAGAGAAGCCACCGTAATGAGAAGCCTACACACCACAATGAAGAGTAGCCCCCGCTCACCGCAACTAGAGGAAGACCCAACACAGGCAAAAAAAAAAAAAAAAGAGCTTAACAGAGGGAATTCCCTGGCCTCCAATGGTTAGGACTCTGTGCTTCCACTGCAGAGGGCAAGGGTTCAATCCCTGGTCTGGGAACTAAGACCCTGCATGTCACGCACAGCACGACCACACACACACACACACACACACACACACACACAAAAGAGCTAATAGAAACCACACCAGAGGAATTAACAGAAGACAACTTGATGGAGATGAGTGCTTCTGAACCAGTGCAAGATGATGAGGAAGAAGACATAGAAGAAGCAGTGCCAGAAAACAAAGTGACATTAGACAATCTGGCAGAAGGGCTCCAATTATTTAAGACTGATTTTGACTTATTTTATAACATGGACCCTTCTATGATACAGGCACTGAAACCAAAGCAAATGATGGAAGAAGAATTGGTACCTTATAGAAACATTTTTAGAGAAATGAAAAAGCAAAAAAGTCAGACAGAAATTACAGTGTGTTTCCATAAAGTTACACTACACGTACCTGCCTCTTCAGCCTCCCCTTCATCTCCTCCACCTCTTCTGCCTCTGCCACCCCCGAGACAGCAGGACCAAGCTTCCTCTTCCTCTGCCTCCTCAGCCCACTCAATGTGGAGATGACGAGGATGAAGACCTTTATGATGGCCCACTTCCCCTTAATGAACAGTAAATGATCATCATGCCCTACTGTCAATAGATTTATCTGTTGTGTTCATGTGTCTGTCTTCGTGTGAAAATCTAAAAACTGCACGGCAAGAACTGTCTGAGAAGTTTTTGTGTCATCATCGTCATCATTGCTTAAGTATTTGTCACGCAGAACATCATGTGTAAGACTTGTACTGAAGTGGATAGCCCATCCTTACATAGGCATAAAGTGAGTGATATTTACAGTAATATAAAATTAATAATGTGTTAGCTTTCTTACTATTTTCTAACTTTGCTTTCAAAGAATTACATTACTGTACAGTATGCCTCTTTCTCTCGTATTTGGAGAAACTATCAGCCTGTCATCACAGGTAAGTGGGTTTTTTTAATGTAACAATGTTTCCAATACTGTACTATGAATATGACTGTAATGCTGTATACCATAAAAATTTTATCATGATTCATTCATTAGTATATAGGCTAGGGTTCCATGAAATAATCACATTGCTGCTGCTTTTTCATTATCAATGTATGATTCATTATACTTGTAAATAAATATGAATTTCTTTTTCACATTATCTTTTCATTTTTGATGTCTAGTGTTTGGGATACAAACAACATCCACAGTATTTTGTATCATATAAGACAATATTGATATAGTTACCAATAGACAATTCATCTTATAAACAGATGACATAAACTCATGGTATTGATGAGTACAGTACAGTACTGTAAATATATTTTCTCTTCCTTATGATTTTCTTAATAACATTTTCTTTTCTCTAGCTTACTCACTCTATTATAAGAATACAGTGTAGAAGCATACAACATACAAAATATGTGTTAATCTACTGTTTATGCTGTCAGTATGGCCTCCAGTTAACTACTAATAATTTATTAGTAGTTAAGTCTGAGGGGAATCAAGAGTTTCATGTGGATTTTCAACTACATGGTGGGTTGGTGCCCCTAACTCCCTCGTTGTTCAAGGGTCAACTGTACTTATATCTGTATCATGTTCAGTACTGCTACACCAATTACGGTCCTCTCAACTCACAATTAACATCAATAAAAATAATTTAGGTAGCTATATATGTGATGCTTTCTTATCATGTTTATTTATTCAACAAATAAGATATTTGAACTGATCTGATTTTATCCTCCTATCAAATTCAAGAACTTAAAACATTATTTAAATCTCCTCTTCCAATTGCCTCCTTCTACCACCTCCTTTAACAAAATTAATTATGCTCACAAATACCCTATGCAAATAAACTCCTCTTATTTTTTTCTCTTCAACACAGAAAAACATTCCTGACATGGTTTGACTCCGACAGAAAGAAACAAAATGGTGGGAGGTGGGGTAACTCATAACTTGAAAATCAAAAGTGATCCATCTTCTTTCCTATCAGGGGTTTGATGAAAGATACCAGTGGAGACAAACTTGACTACATTTCCTACATGGATGAACTCGCTGCCTGCATAGGCACGAAGCCCAATGTCCCACTTCTGTTCCTCAAGGATCCCAGACTAGCTTGGGAAGTTTTCTTTGGACCATGTACTCCTTACCAGTATCGCCTAATGGGCCCTGGAAAATGGGATGGAGCCAGAAATGCCATCCTCACCCAGTGGGACAGGACACTGAAACCCTTAAAAACTCGAATCGTTCCCGATTCCTCCAAGCCTGCCTCCATGTCACATTATTTGAAAGCTTGGGGGGCACCTATCCTGCTCGCCTCCCTTCTACTGATCTGTAAATCTTCACTTTTTTTTGAAATTGGTGCCAGAAAAACTATGGGACAGAATTTCTCCTTACTTAATAAGTATTTGGCGAGGATAAATCTGCTTGGTTATGAGGGTTGTACCAAGTCATATTAATTCTATTCCCAAATATCTTGTGTTTTTCACTTCTCCATCATAACTGTTATCATCCAAGGTTAGGTCTAATCATCTCTTATCTGAATTATTGTACTATCTTCCTCTCTAGTCTCAGTATCCCCTTTTTTTTTGCCTCCTTTACCTAAGCAATTATTCTAAAATAAAAAATACTGTCATTGTTTCTATCAAGATCCTGGCAGGAATAAGATAGAACTCAAATTAGGTAATTTAATATAAAGATTATGTCAAGTGGTTTGGGCAGAGTGTAGGGAAATCATAAGTAGAATGAAATTCTGCCAGACTAGTAACAATGAGGTGCTTCTACCATCTGTAGGCCTAATGAGGAAAGGGGAGAAAACAATTATGAATGAGAGAGAGGGAGAGAGAGAGAGAGATTATGTACAGAGGGCCACCTCTCAAGAACTATGACCTCCAGCTGACCAATGAAGGCAGTCCATGGTGACCCCAAAAGTACTAGGGAAATTAATTGCCGAATCTTAGGCTCTTCCATCCCACTGCCCGTGCTCCCCAGTGGCCTAACCCAACCAAAATTTAGAGGGCAAGGTTACTGACTATTGTGGATTTAATTGCACCCCCCCCCACAAACCAGAAGATATATTCACGTCGTAACCCCTGGTACCTGTGAATGTGACCTTACTTGGAAGTAGGATCTTTGCAAATGTATATAAGTTAAGATGAGATCATACTGAAGTAGGGTGAGCTAAATCCAATATAAAAAGAGAATCCTTATAAAAAGAGGATAAGACACACAGAGACACAGTCACAGTGGAGAATGCCACGTGAAGACAGGCAGAGATTGGAGTGATGCATCTAAGGATCGCCAAGCAAGCAAACACTGGAAGGTAAGAGAGAGGCACAGATCAGATTCTCCCTCAAAAGCTCCAGAGGGAGCAACCCTGCCAACAATTCCGGACTCCTAGCCTCCAGAACTGTGAAAGAATAAGCCACCCACTCTGTGGTACTTTGCTATGGCAATCCTAGGTTACCAATACACCCACTGATGTGTTAGGAGGTGAGCCTCCTAAGCCAAAGAGCAAAGCAAAGATGATGGGGAGTGTATAGGAAAGGGCAACCAGAAAGGATCCAGAGCAGACATGTTGCTTTCCAATGTAAAAATCCTTCAAAGTTTGTCCCTTGATTAGAGATTATAAATTCCTTAGCCTGGAAGAGGAGACTCTTCATGACCTGAGACCCTTTGCCTAGGTCACCAGAATCCTGTCCTGCAGCTACCCCTCCACTTCAAACCCTGCCATCTAGTACTACCAGACTACGGACTGTGCTGTACCTCCTCACTTTGGCACAAGCTGTTGCCTCTTCCAGCCCCTCGAATCCATACCTGACTGTCTTTCTAGAGAGAGCTTGATCTTCGCCCTCTGTGAAGCCTTCCCTGATTCCCCAAAGCAGAGTTGACTGCCCCTTCGTAATGATTGTGCCTCATGTACTACTCTGTCGTTGTTCTGTTCTTACTATAGTATAATTTTCTTTTTGTGTCTGTCTCCTAATGAATGGTGAGTTCTTGAGAGGAACCATGTTCAGCTAAAACACTGCCTGATAAAAAGACTGCAAAATAAATATTTGATGACTGAACAGTGACCTCACTGGCTGACGTTCCTTGTCTCTCCTCTCCTACCCACATTCTTTTCTTCTGCCAACTTGATAAATTACCTCAGATTACCTCAGCTCTGCAAATGAACAAGGACAGTCCACCAACACCTATTTCACAGACAGTCTTTGTGGCAATCAGAATAAATACAACGAACTAATCCATAACTGGGAGCCAGGTGTACTGGTTCAAAGTGCTAACTCTAGTATTCAACCTGGATTATAATCCCAGCTCTTCCATTAGCTGTAAGGCCTTGGCCAAATTACTTAGCCTCTCTGAGCCTCAAGTGTCCTCAGCTGGAAAATGAGGCAAAAAGAATAGTATCACCTACCTCAAAAGTAAACATTAAGTTTACTTAACAATATAGCGTGTTACTTACACAGTAAATTGCCTATTAAAGCTGAGGAGTCTGAGGACATTTTTAATTCTCTGAATTAAAGGATTTGAAAATGATTGCCTGTTGCCTAATCAGAGAGTATGGCCTTTGCTCTCTGTGGATTGTCTGGTAGCACTTTCCAACTACGATTACTCTTTTGTCCTTGTGCCCCACCCCCACCCAAACCTTGAGGTGTGCTGCCACCACCATCGCTGCCACTATCACTGCACCACCCTCATGCTTCTCAGATGGACCTTCCAGGATGCAGCAAGAAAATAATAGCAAAGGAAGAATTATTCTCAATCATCAAGAGTGGACCTCCTGTCAGAAGAACCTAGGGGCAAGACGGGAATAAAGACACAGACCTACTACAGCATGGACTTGAGGATATGCGGAGGGGGAAGGGTAAGCTGGGACAAAGTGAGGGAGTTTTACACTACCAAACGTAAAATAGATAGCTAGTGGGAAGCAGCCTCATAGCACAGGGAGATCAGCTCGGTGCTTTGTGTCCACCTAGAGGAGTGGGATAGGGAGGGTGGGAGGGAGGGAGACACAAGAGGGAAGAGATATGGGGTATATGTATAGCTGATTCACTTTGTTATAAAGCAGAAACTGACACACCACTGTAAAGCAATTATACTCTAATAAAGATGTTAAAAAAATAATAATAATAATAAAAAGAGTGGACCTCCTGATATAACTTGTTGATGTGTCTCTAGGTTTTTATTGGCAACAACCCCCAGTCAGAGAAGCACCTAATTCCAAATCTTCAAAACAAGCTAAAGCTGTCCAACAGGAGCAGTGTTGCTGGAGGATGGAGGAAACAGTGCCCACCAAACTGAGAAGGCATCTTGAGACTGAAAAATACGGCAGGTGGCTCCGTATAATCAATGGATCAGTTTATTATGGGGTAACTTACTCACAGGGTGGGATCTGAATCAGGCAGACAACGATCCGGAAGCATTCACAGCTGCACTCCATACCACCAAGGGGCCTTTGGAACAATTTTATAGTTCACCTAGGGTTTGGGGGGGGCGGTACGTGCTTAGATAAGGGACATGCATTCCTAAGCTAAGATTTATGAACAGGTTAACTAGTCTCATGAGCACCAGAATATGTCAGGGAAGGTTTTCATTATTGTTTGGGGACTAACGGAGCATAGAGGCCACCTGGTCCTAGTGATTATTAAACAATATCTATTAACTACGAAGCCCTTGACAACAGAGAAGTGATTCACTGCACAGTACAATCCTGGGTAGGGTCAGTGAAAGGACAGGAGAAATTGTAAGGGCCCAAGATGACACCAGTTCTGGCTAACAGCCATACACGTATCATATTTAAGCTATCTATACCCAAGTTCTTGAAGGAGAAAACAAAACTTAGATGTCTTTATTACCTCATTATTTTTAGTGTTGCTATATTTTTCCATGTAGTGATCTTTAGATGAGAAATCAAAGACTCACAGAAGTTAAGTAATTTGCCCTGATTCACACAGCAAGTAGAGGCAGAACAGGGATTTGAACCCACATAGATGTAACACTAAAGCCCAGGCTGCGTCGCTAGTTGCCTTGGGAAGCAACTCCTCTATTTGCCTCTTACCACCTCAGTTTGCTTGTCGACGAAGCCCAAAGCTGGACACCTCCTCCTTCAGGAAGCCTTTGTCTTCCTGCTGTTTTCCTTTCTCTACACCTTGAATATACTTCGAAACACTGTCCCAATTCTCAAAGAACAAGTGATACCAGGAAAAGGCTACTGCGTAGGAGTCATTTTAACTGGGAATCATATTTTCATGGTAAATGTTGGGGAAATATCAGGTTTTATCAAGATATCAACTTGAGGGGCTTCCCTGGTGGCACAGTGGTTGGGAATCACCTGCCAATGCAGGGGACACAGGTTCGATCCCTGGTCCGGGAACATCCCACATACCGCAGAGCAACTTAACCTGTGTGCCACAACTACTGAGCCTGCGCTCTAGAGTCCATAAGCCACAACTACTGAGCCCGTGTGCCACAACTACTGAAGCCCATGTGCCTACAGCCCATGCTCCACAACAAGAGAAGCCACCGCAATGAGAAGCCCGCGCACCACAACGAAGAGTAGCCCGCTCTCACCGCAACTAGAGAAAGCCTGCGCACAGCAACAAAGACCCGACGTAGCCAAAAATAAATAAATAAATTTATAAAAAAGAAAAATATGACAACTTGAGAAATGAAACAGATTATGAAAGTTTTTGCTTTGTCTCTTATTGAACCAAATTTTAATTATAATTGCAATGCTGTACGAATGAGAATTACCTCATTATCTGAAAATTTACATAACAGCAAATAAAACATCCTCCACCTCATATATTCTCACAACAGTGTACATGGAATTTAATTTCAGGAATCCTCAAATCCTGATAGTGGAGATACTGAGATCTGCTTTAAGAAACTCAGCCCAGCTCTAGTCTGACCATTCCCGATCAAGTATTTCTGATCAGATCTCACACACAGGGAAGGAACGACCAATCAAGTGACTGACCTGTTGTGCTGCAGTTCAATGGGAGAGGTTGGAAAATCCAGCTAGGACTCTGACTTGGGCCTTTAAAATGGTCATGGTTGCAGCTGATGCTGAAACAGTCTCCCCCAGAAGGGGCAGCAAGGAGTCGCTCCTCGGTTGAGAATGAAACACAGGTCCCAAGGCTGATTCATAATCCTGTAACATTTAGAAATATTATTATTGGGCTTCCGGGAAGATGGCGGAAGAGGGCTTCCGGGAAGATGGCGGAAGGGTAAGACGCGGAGATCACCGTCATCCCCACAGATACACCAGAAGTACATCTACACGTGGAACAACTCCTACAGAACACCTACTGAATACTGGCAGAAGACCTCAAACCTCCCAAAAGGCAAGAACCCCCCCACATACCTGGGTAGGGCAAAAGAAAAAAGAAACAACAGAGACAAAAGAATTGGGACGGGACGTGCACCAGTGGGAGGGAGCTGTGAAGGAGAAAAGCTTTCCACACACTAGGAAGCCCCTTCGCGGGCGGAGACTGCAGGTGGCGAAGGGGGAAAGCTTCAGAGCCGCGGAGGAGAGTGCAGCAACAGGGGTGCGGAGAGCAAAGAGGAGAGATTCCCACACACAGGATCACGGCCGACCGGCACTCACCAGCCCAAGAGGCTTGTCTGCTCACCAGCCGGGGCAGGCGGGGCCTGGAGTTGAGGCTCGGGCTTCGGTCAGAGCGCCGGGAGAGGACTGGGGTTGGCGGCGTGAACACAGCCTGCAGGGGGTTAGTGCGCCACGGCTAGCCGCGAGGGAGTCCGGGGAAAAGTCTGGACCTGCCAAAGAGGCAAGAGACTTTTTCTTCCCTCTTTGTTTCCTGGTGCGCGAGGAGAGGGGATTCAGAGCGCTGCTTAAAGGAGCTCCAGAGACGGGCGCGAGCCGCGGTTAAAAGCGCGGACTCCAGAGACGGGAATGAGACGCTAAGGCTGCTGCTGCCGCCACCAAGAAGCCTGTGTGCGAGCACAGGTCACTATCCACAGCCCCCTTCCGGGAAGCCTGTGCAGCCCGCCACTGCCCGGTTCCCGGGATCCACGGACAACTTCCCCGGAAGAACGCACGGCGCGCCTCAGGCTGCTGCAACGTCACGTCGGCCTCTGCCGCCGCAGGCCCGCCCCGCACTCCGTGCCCCTCCCTCCCCCTGGCCTGAGTGAGCCAGAGCCCCCGCATCAGCGGCTCCTTTAACCCCGTCCTGTCTGAGCGAAGAACAGACGCCTTCCGGCGACCTACACGCAGAGGCGGGGCCACATCCAAAGCTGAGCCCCTAGGAGCTGTGAGAACAAAGAAGAGAAAGGGAAATCTCTCCCAGCAGCCTCAGAAGCAACGGATTAAAGCTCCACAATCAACTTGATGTACCCTGCATCTGTGGAATACGTGAATAGACAAAAAATCATCTTAAATTGAGGTGGTGGACTTTGAGAGCAAGATATATGATTTTTTTCCCCTTTTCCTCTTTTTGTGAGTGTGTATGTGTATGCTTCTGTGTGAGATTTTGTCTCTATAGCTTTGCTTCCACCATTTGTCCTAGGGTTCTATCCGTCCGTTTTTTTGTTGTTGTTGTTTTGGTTTTTTTAATTTTTTTCTTTTCTCTTAATAGTTATTTTTTTATTTTAATAACTTTATTATATTTTATCTTACTTTATTTTATTTTACTTTATCTTCTTTCTTTCTTTTTTCCTTCCTTCCACCCTCCCTCACTGTCTCCCTCCCTCCCTCTCTCCTTCCTTTCTTTCTACTTCTAATAATTCTTTCTTTCTACTTTTTCTCCCTTTTATTCTGAGCCATGTGCATGAAAGGCTCTTGGTGCTGCAGCCAGGAGTCAGTGCTGTGCCTCTGAGGTGGGAGAGCCAACTTCAGGACACTGGTCCACAAGACACCTCCCAGCTCCACATAATATCAAATGGCGAAAATCTCCCAGAGATCTCCATCTCAACACCAGCACCCAGCTTCACTCAACGACCAGCAAGCTACAGTGCTGGACACCCTATGCCAAACAACTAGCAAGACAGGAACACAACCCCACCCATTAGCAGAGAGGCTGCCTAAAATCATGATAAGTCCACAGACACCCCAAAACACACCACCAGACATGGGCCTGCCCACCAGAAAGGCAAGATGCAGCCTCATCCACCAGAATACAGGCACTAGTCCCCTCCACCAGGAAGCCTACACAACCCACTGAACCAACCTTAGCCACTGGGGACACACACCAAAAACAACGGGAACTACGAATCTGCAGCCTGCAAAAAGGAGACCCCAAACACAGTAAGATAAGCAAAATGAGAAGACAGAAAAACAGCAGATGAAGGAGCAAGATAAAAACGCACCAGACCTAAAAAATGAAGAGGAAATAGGCAGTCTACCTGAAAGAGAATTCAGAATAATGATAGTAAAGATGATCCAAAATCTTGGAAATAGAATAGACAAAATGCAAGAAACATTTAACAGGGACCTAGAAGAACTAAAGAGGAAACAAACAATGATGAACAACACAATAAATGAAATTAAAAATACTCTAGATGGCATCAATAGCAGAATAACTGAGGCAGAAGAATGGATAAGTGACCTGGAAGATAAAATAGTGGAAATAACTACTGCAGAGCAGAATAAAGAAAAAAGAATGAAAAGAACTGAGGACAGTCTCAGAGACCTCTGGGACAACATTAAATGCACCAACATTCGAATTATAGGGGTTCGAGAAAAAGAAAGGGACTGAGAAAATATTTGAAGAGATTATAGTTGAAAACTTCCCTAATATGGGAAAGGAAATAGTTAATCAAGTCCAGGAAGCACAGAGAGTCCCACACAGGATAAATCCAAGGAGAAATACGACAAGACACATATTAATCAAACTGTCAAAAATTAAATACAAAGGAAACATATTACAAGCAGCAAGGGAAAAACAACAAATAACACACAAGGGAATCCCCATAAGGTTAACAGCTGATCTTTCAGCAGAAACTCTGCAAGGCAGAAGGGACTGGTAGGACATATTTAAAGTAATGAAGGAGAAAAACCTGCAACCAAGACTACTCTACCCAGCAAGGATTTCATTCAGATTTGATGGAGAAATTAAAACCTTTACAGACAAGCAAAAGCTGCGAGAGTTCAGCACCACCAAGCCAGCTTTAAAACAACTGCTAAAGGAACTTCTCTAGGCAAGAAACACAAGAGAAGGAAAACACCTACAATAACGAACCCAAAACAAGAAAATGGGAATAGGAACATACATATCGATAATTACCTTAAATGTCAATGGACTAAATGCTCCCACCAAAAGACACAGATTGGCTGAATGGATACAAAAACAAGACCCATATATTTGCTGTGTACAAGAGACCCACTTCAGAGCTACAGACACATACAGACTGAAAGTAAGGGGATGGAAAAAGATATTTCATGCAAATGAAAACCAAAAGAAAGCTGGAGTAGCAATTCTCATATCAGACAAAATAGACATTAAAATAAAGACTATTAGAAGAGACAAAGAAGGACACTACATAATGATCAAGGGATCGATCCAAGAAGAAGATATAAAATTGTAAATAATTATGCACCCAACATAGGAGCACCTCAATACATAAGGCAAATAGTAACAGCCATTGTAGGGGAAATCGACAGTAACACATTCATAGTAGGGGACTTTAACACTCCACGTTCACCAATGGACAGATCATCCAAAATGAAAATAAATAAGGAAACACAAGCTTTAAATGATACATTAAACAAGATGGACTTAATTGATATTTATAGGACATTCCATCCAAAAACAACAGAATACACATTTTTCTCAAGTGCTCATGGAACAATCTCGAGGATAGATCATATCTTGGGTCACAAATCAAGCCTTGGTAAATTTAAGAAAATTGAAATTGTATCAGGTATCTTTTCTGACCACAACGCTATGAGACTAGATATCAATTACAGGAAAAAAATCTGTAAAAAATACAAACACATGGAGGCTAAACAATACACTACTTAATAACGAAGTGATCACTGAAGAAATCAAAGAGGAAATTAAAAAATACCTAGAAACAAATGACAATGGAGACATGACGACCCAAAACCTATGGTATGCATCAAAAGCAGTTCTAAGAGGGAAGTTTATAGCAATACAATCCTACCTTAAGAAACAGGAAACATCTCGAATAAACAACCTAACCTCTCACCTAAAGCAATTAGAGAAAGAAGAACAAGAAAACCCCAAAGTTAGCAGAAGGAAAGAAATCATAAAAATCAGATCAGAAATAAATGAAAAAGAAATGAATAAAAGAATAAAATATCTAGGAATAAAGCTACCTAAGCTACATTCCTAGATATTTATATATATATATTTATGTATATATGTGTGTATATATATATATACATATATATATATATGTATATATATATATATATATATATATATATATATATATATACATATATATGTATGTATATATACAAGGGGATGCTGGCAAATGTCTAAAGAAAGTGTAGTGTTTGTAGATTCTCACAGTATAAACACCCCCACCATGGTGATTTCAACCCATCAACCTGGACACAGAATTGGAAATATACACCCACTTGCCCCTCATATCCCTGTTCTCCACCTCTATAATTCCTCCTCCTCTTTCATAGCTCAACTGAAACACCTGTTCATCAGGGGAGATGCCCTGTTCCCCAGGTTAGATCAAGTCTCCTATTATTTTTTCTTATAGTATTGTGTGCCTTTGCTTCAGAACTCTTCTCACAATTTGTAATTATACATTTATAACCATTAGTTAATTAACCTTTATCACATCCATTAGAGTGTAAGTGCCGGAAAGACAGAGACCATATCTGTTTTGGCCTCCATTATTTCCCCAGCACCTAGCTCAAATCTGGTACAAAATAAGGGTTCGATAAATACATGTTGAATTAATCAAGCAACCAAACAACTGAAGATGGATAGGAGGATGGATGGATAGATGGATGGATGGAACTGAATTTTTGTCCCTCATCCAAATTGTACATAGTTGCTTCCCCTCTAATTGGTGCTCAGCCCTCCTCTGAATGCTTTTGCACAAAGTTGCTCAAATCAGTCCTCTCCAGAAGTAAAGCATTTTCTGATGGTTAGAGAGCCGCAGTACAGTGGCATACTTCCTGAATGGTAGTCATCTGACTACCTGACACCTCTGTAATTGAGACAGTTCTCCAGAGTCCACTTTGGAACTTGAGTTCACATCCAATTTCCTTCTCTTCTGCATATGTTTCTGTAAAAAGAAAAAATTAATAAATAGAAACCTCAATTAAGTAGAGTTGGGAAACCAGGAAGGGGAGCTCTCTTGCCCTTAGCAGAGCCCAACAGGAAGAAGAAAGACTCCTCTTCTTTCCTGCTAAGGACTCAGCCAATGAAAAGCCATAGACTCTTTTTTTACTATCGCCCTCCCAGCTTCCTTTTCCCCACTATAAAAGTGTTCTCCTTCCCTTGCCATGTGGGGACTTTCATATGGCTCGCCATGGTTGCAGACCCGGAATTGCCATTTTCTGCTGACCCCAATAAACTCAATAAACTCAATAAACTCATCTTTCCTGGAGAAATATCTAGCTTTATGTTGCTTTAGGTCAACATTTCTTACCACTACTCATACGTAATGCCTTCTATCCAAGTTCCAGATTAAGATCAACATTTACTCAGCTTGACTCTTCCAGAGAAATAATTTTCATTTATAACTAGAAGTATTTTTCCATATTCAGAATTATCTTCTCCACTATTCAAAGGCAGCTTGGTTAAACTAAGTAGACTATCCCTCAAGAAAAGAAATATCCATTCTGAAGTATCTTCTAGTATGTTGTATAAAAAATAAGTCTTATTAAAACTTCTGGTTAAACATGGCATATAGAACATCTGATTATTTTTATTTCGTCTCCTTAAAACAACAGTAAAGGGGGAAAAAAGACAACAACAGATGGGCAATGTCATCACATTTTCAATAGATAAAAAGCATATGGAAAGTAAGTAACTGGCTAACAGTAGAGAAAGTTTACAGCCTAAATTAACATAGACATAAATATCATAAAAGGCCACAGAACCTTAGGAAAGCTTAGGATCTAGAGGCATCCAGCATGGCAAAGGGCAGGGATGGGGCAAGTAGATAAAACCAGGAGAGTTAAAGTCTCCATTCTGAAGGATGAGCCCCAGATCCCTTCTCCCTGCCCTGCATCCAGGCATAAGAGTGGCACTTCTCTGGAAAATCTGAATGGCTCTAGAGAAAAATTTCTGGATTCTAACTTTTAGGGGACCCCAGCAAAAAAAGTGGAGAGCCTAAAATCCCAGCCTGATTACATCATGATCAATCCCACTGGCAGAAAAGTCCTGCACAAGCACACAAAGTCACAAATCAACAGTTTGGTACTGTGCTCTGAAATGTGAACAAAAAGACAAGGGTCAACATATGTTTCAGGAAATCATCTCATACAGAAGGCAGGGACCAAAACAAACACAGAAGAAAAGAAGTTGAAGGAATAAAAATAATGCGTGAATTAACATCCAAAGAATTATAATTCAGGAAATTCAGGGAATTAATGCCAAAAGAATTATAATCCAGTGGTTAGGACTCGGTGCTCTCACTGCTGATGGCGTGGGTTCAATCCCTGGTCAGGGAACTAATATCCCGCAAGCTGCATGGCACAGCCAAAAACAAACAAACAAACAAACAAAGAATTATAATTCATGTCCTCTGAGAGAAAAAAGATAGTGTTGGGCCCATAAAACAAGAACAGAATATTATTGTAAGAGGAGCAATAGAACAAGAAGGAGCTTGTAGAAATCAAAAAAAAAATGAATAGAAGATAAAGTTCAGGAATTCTCACAGAAAGTGGGACCAAAGAATAAAATGATGGACAATACCAAAGCAAAGAAAATTTAAGGACCCATCTAGGAAATTTAACATCTGAATAACAGGACTTTCAGAAGAAGAGATTAAGCATGATAAAATTATTGTAGGGAAGCAAAATTTGCCACCCCAAAATGTATCTCTTTGGCATGAGGATTATTTTTAAGAAACAGAAGTCTCAGGAAGTCTTTCTTTTTACCTCCCCCTTAGTTGCATAAAGAATAGATAAAGGGTCTGTTCCTGGAATAGTGCTATTACCGGAGGTGTCTACAAAAAATCTGGGCTAGGTGTGCTGGGGGAGGCTTGGCAGGACCTAGAGATCAGAGGCCACTCTGTGTCCCATTGTCTCTGTATGGCCCAGCAAACACCTGTTTTCCAAACATTTTCTTTTCCATCTCCATGTGAATTGCCCTCCTCCCCTTTAAAGTCCCAAACTACTACCCCAATATCCTGTTTGGTCTTCGGCTGAAGATGGTATTTAATGTGAGGGCTTCGGCCATTTTGGTGAGTTACTCAGTTTTTCTGGGTCTCTCCCATGTATATGTTATTAAATTTTTGTTTGATTTTCTTCTGTTAATCTGTCTCATGTCAGTTTAATACTCAGAGCTGCCACGAGAACCTAACGGAGTAGAGGAAATCCGCGCCCCCCTCCGCCAACTGAAGACTCAGTGGAAATGCCCACTGAGCATGCAGCACAATGAATGAAAAAAGCCTCAAAGTGAGGCATGGTGGAGTTGTTTTAGACACATGAGGTTTGAGCAGCTGTTACAAATACCAGTGAAAATATCACATAAATAGTTCGATACAGGAGTCCACAGCTCAGGGGAGAAGTCAGGGTTGTGATGAAAATTGGAATGCATTCGCTTGTAAAAAGTATTTGAAGCCAAAACATTGAATAAAATAACCTACGGAGAGTTAAATAGAAGAGGAGAGAAGGGGGACTTCCCTGGTGGCACAGTGGTTGAGAATCCGCCGGCCAGTGGAGGGGACACGGGTTCAATCCCTGGTCCGGGAAGATCCCACATGCCGTGGAGCAACTAAGCCCTTGAGCCACAACTACTGAGCCTGCGCTCTAGAGCCCACGTCCCACAACTACTGAAGCACGCGTGTGAGCACGTGCTCTACAACAAGAGAAGCCACCGCAATGAGAAGCCCGCGCACCGCACCAAAGAGTAGCCTCCCGCTCACCGCAACTAGAGAAAGCCCGCGCGCAGCCAAAAGTTAATTAATTTATTAATTTTTAAAAAGAAAGAGAAAGAGGAGAGAGGGGAAAAGGAGAAACAGAAAAGAGAGAAGGGAAGAGACTAGGGCTCAGAGCAGAGTCCAGCAGAGGAGATAAATGCTATGTCTCAGGGAACCGGAGAAAAGAGTACTTCAGAAGGTGAGCAAGATCAACTGTATCAAAAGCAACAACCAGGATGGAGGAAAATAGGAGTACATAGGAGATTTGATTGTTGGATTTACTGAGTTGGAGAGCACAAGTGACCTTAGTTAGAACTGCACACCTTTTAGAAGCATTAATTTTTTCAAGGAGTATAGTGGGATAGAGAAAAATGTGGGATATTAATAATTTAAGTGCCAAATAATGTAAAACACTGTTTTAGTATTAAAATAAATGTGGACAATTTATGGAACAGAATACAGTATTTGCATTATTTTTTGAGATAAATCAGGGGACTTCAAAGAAATTGGGCCATGTGAGGGCTTTGCTGCCATATGTTCCTTCTCTCCCAAACCTCACAGAAGTATTTTGCTCAGTGCCCAGGGCTGCCCAGACTTAGTAATATTAAAGTATTAATATTATACTTTGGTGGGAAACTTTGAGAAGTCCTACCCAAAACATGAATACATTAACAAAGAGCTCCCCCTTGTGACTCAATTTTTAGAGAAGCCTTCAAAAGCCACACTACTATATTTAAAACAGAAAACCAACAATGACCTACTGTGTAGCACAGGGAATGCTGCTCAATATTCTGCAATAACCTAAATGGGAAAAGAATTTGAGAATGAATAGATACATATATATTTATAACTGAATCATTTGCCGTACACCTGAAACTAACACAACATTGTTAATCAACTATGCTCCAATATAAAATAAAAATTCAAAAAAAAAAGAAAAGAAAAGAATATTTGGGGTGAAATATTAAAAAATCACATCTTTGGAAAAAAAAAAAAAAGCCACCCTTCAGGAGACAAGATTGATAAACAAGCCAGAGCACATTTGGTGAATCCTCATGCAGCATTGACGGATCCAACTCACATACTGCTAATCTTGGGCAGCCTCCTGTCACTGTAGACTGTATTAATGTCTGCTAAGTATTTGAGGAAATTTTCCCGTAGAGCTTTCTGAGAAGTCATTTACTATGTTTACATTCAATTAAGTGAATCGTATGCCTGTTTTTCAGTGGGGCTCACAACAATGAAGGGATTGGACTAGATCAGTGGTTTTTAACTTCGCTGTTACCTACTTCAGGGGATCAAAGATAATTGAGTGGGAGGAAAAAACTAAAGCATGGCTTCTCCTCAACCCAACCCACACTGCTGCTTTTTATTATGATTTTTTAAACATCTTTATTGGAGTATAATTGCTCTACAATGGTGTGTTAGTTTCTGCTTTATAACAAAGTGAATCAGTTATACATATACATATGTTCCCATATCTCTTCCCTATTGCATCTCCCTCCCTCCCACCCTCTCTATCCCACCCCTCTAGGTGGTCACAAAGCCCCAAGCTCATCTCCCTGTGCTATGCGGCTGCTTCCCACTACCTATCTATTTTACGTTTGGTAGTGTATATATGTCCATGCCACTCTCTCACTTTGTCACAGATTACCCTTCCACCTCCCCATATCCTCAAGTCCATTCTCTAGTAGGTCTGTGTCTTTATTTCTGTCTTACCCCTAGGTTCTTCATGACATTTTTTTCCCCCCTTAGATACCATATATATGTGTTAGCATACAGTATTTGTCTTTCTCTTTCTGACTTACTACACTCTATATGACAGACTCTAGGTCCATCCACCTCACTACAAATAACTCAATTTCATTTCTTTTTATGGCTCAGTAATAGTCCATTGTATATATGTGCCACATCTTCTTTATCCATTCATCCGGTGATGGACATTTAGGTTGCTTCCATCTCCTGGCTATTGTAAATAGAGCTGCAATGAACATTTTGGTACATGACTCTTTTTGAATTATGGTTTTCTCAGGGTATATGCCCAGTAGTGGGATTGCTCGGTCATATGGTAGTTCTTTTTGTAGTTTTTTAAGGAACCTCCATACTGTTCTCCATAGTGGCTGTACCAATTCACATTCCCACCAGCAGTGCAAGAGGGTTCCCTTTTCTCAGCACGCTCTCTAGCATTTATTGTTTCTAGATTTTTTGATGATGGCCATTCTGACTGGTGTGAGATGATGTCTCATTGTAGTTTTGATATGCATTTCTCTAATGATTAATGATGTTGAGCATTCATTCATGTGTTTGTTGGCAGTCTGTATATCTTCTTTGGAGAAATGTCTATTTAGGTCTTCTGCCCATTTTTGGTTTGGGTTGTTTGTTTTTTTGTTATTGAGCTGCATGAGCTGCTTATAAATTTTAGAGATTAATCCTTTGTCAGTTACTTCATTTGCAAATATTTTCTACCATTCTGAGGGTTGTCTTTTGGTCTTGTTTATGGTTTCCTTTGCTGTGCAAAAGCTTTGAAGTTTCGTTAGGTCCCATTTGTTGATTTTTGTTTTTATTTCCATTTCTCTAGGAGGTGGGTCAAAAAGGATCTTGCTGTGATTCATGTCATGGAGTGTTCTGCCTATGTTTTCCTCTAAGAGTTTGATAGTTTCTGGCCTTACATTTAGGTCTTTAATCCATTTTGAGCTTATTTTTGTGTATGGTGTTAGGGAGTGTTCTAATCTCATACTTTTACATGTACCTGTCCAGTTTTCCCAGCACGACTTATTGAAGAGGCTGTCCTTTCTCCACTGTACATTCCTGCCTCCTTTATCAAAGATAAGGTGACCATATGTGCATGGGTTTATCTCTGGGCTTTCTATCCTGTTCCATTGATCTATATTTCTGTGTTTGTACCAGTACCATACTGTATTGATTACTGTAGCTTTGTAGTATAGTCTGAAGTCAGGGAGCCTGATTCCTCCAGCTCCATTTTTCATTCTCAAGATTGCTTTGGCTATTCGGGGTCTTTTGTGTTTCCATACAAATTGTGAAATTTTTTGTTCTATTTCTGTGAAAAATGCCAGTGATAGTTTGATAAGGATTGCACTGAATCTGTAGATTGCTTTGCGTAGTAGAGTCATTTTCACAATGTTGATTCTTCCAATCCAAGAACATGGTATATCTCTCCATCTATTTGTATCATCTTTAATTTCTTTCATCAGTGCCTTATAATTATCTGCATACAGGTCTTTTGTCTCCTTAGGTAGGTTTATTCCTAGATATTTTATTCTTTTTGTTGCAGTGGTAAATGGGAGTGTTTTCTTGATTTCACTTTCAGATTTTTCATCATTAGTGTATAGGAATGCAAGACATTTCTGTGCATTAATTTTGTATCCTGCAAGTTTACCAAATTCATTGATTACATCTAGTAGTTTTCTGGTAGCATCTTTAGGTTTCTCTATGTATAGTATCATGTCATCTGAAAACAGTGCCAGCTTTACTTCTTCTTTTCCGATTTGGATTCCTTTTATTTCCTTTTCTTCTCTGAATGCTGTGGCTAAAACTTCCAAAACTATGTTGAATAAGAGTGGTGAGAGTGGGCAACCTTGTCTTGCTCCTGATCTTAGTAGAAATTATTTCAGCTTTTCACCATTGAAGACAATGTTGGCTGTGGGTTTGTCATATATAGCCTTTATTATGTTGAGGAAAGTTCCCTCTATGTGTACTTTCTGCAGGGTTTTTATCATAAACGAGTGTTGAATTTTGTCGAAAGCTTTCTCTGCATCTATTGAGATGACCATATGGTTTTTCTCCTTCAGTTTGTTAATATGGTGTATCACATTGATTGATTTGCATATATTGAAGAATCCTTGCATTCCTGGAATAAACCCCACTTGATCATGGTGTATGATCCTTTTAATGTGCTGTTGGATTCTGTTTGCTAGTATTTTGTTGAAGATTTTTGCCTCTACGTTCTCAGTGATATTGGCCTGTAGTTTTTTTTCTTTGTGACATCTTTGTCTGGTTTTGGTATCAGGGTGATGGTGGCCTCATAGAATGAGTTTGGGAGTGTTCCTCTCTCTGCTATATTTTGGAAGAGTTTGAGAAGGATAGGTGTTAGCTCTTCTCTAAATGTTTGATAGAATTCGCCTGTGAAGCCATCTGGTCCTGGGCTTTTGTTTGCTGGAAGATTTTTAATCACAATCTCAATTTCAATGCTTGTGATTGGTCTGTTTATACTTTCTATTTCTTGCTGAAAGTTTCGAAAGGTCATGCTTTTCCAAGAAGTTGTCCATTACTTCCAGGTTGTCCATTTTATTGGCCTATAGTTGCTTGTAGTAATCTCTCATTATCCTTTGTATTTCTGCAGTGTCACTTTTTTCTTCTCCTCTTTCATTTCTAATTCTGTTGATATGAGTCTTTTCCCTTTTTTTACTGATGAGTCTGGCTAATGGTTTATCAATTTTTTTATCTTCTCAAAGAACCAGCTTTTAGTTTTATTGATCTTTGCCATCGTTTCCTTCATTTCTTTTTTGTTTATTTTTGATCTGATCTTTATGATTTCTTTCCTTCTGCTAACTTTGGGGTTTTTTGTTCTTCTGTCTCTAATTGCTGTTGTTGTAAGGTTAGGTTGTTTATTGGAGGTGTTTCTTGTTTCTTGAGATAGAATTGTTTTGCTATAAACTTTGCTCTTAGAACTGCTCTTGCTGCATCCCATAGGATGTGGGTTATCGTGTTTTCATTGTCATTTGTTTGTAGGTATTTTTTGATTTCCTCTTTGATTTCTTCAGTGATCTCCTGATTATTTAGTAGTGTATTGTTTAGCCTCCATGTGTCTGTATTTCTTACAGATTTTTTTCCTGTAATTGATATCTAGTCTCATAGCGTTGTGGTCAGAAAAGATACTTGATACGATTTCAATTATCTTAAATTTACCAAGGCTATATTTGTGACCCAAGATATGATCTGTGCTGGAGAATATTCCATGAGCACTTGAGAAGAAAGTGTATTCTGTTGTTTTTAGATGAAATTTCCTATAAATATCAATTAAGTCCATCTTGTTTAATGTGTCATTTAAAGCTTGTGTTTCCTTACTTATTTTCATTTTGGATGATCTGTCCATTGGTGAAAGTGAAGTGTTAAAGCCCCCTACTATGATTGTGTTACTGTCGATTTCCCCTACAATGGCTGTTACCATTTGCCTTATGTATTGAGGTGCTCCTGTGTTGGGTGCATAAATATTTACAATTGTTATATCTTCTTCTTGGATTGACCCCTTGATCATTATGTAGTGTCCTTCTTTGTCTCTTATAATAGTGTTTATTTTAAAGTCTATGTTGTCTGATATGAGAATTGCTACTCCAGCTTTCTTTTGATTTCCATTTGCAGGGAATGTCTTTTCCATCCCCTCACTTTCAGTCTCCATGTATCCCTAGGTCTGAAGTGGGTCTCTTGTAGTCAGCATATACATGGGTCTTGTTTTTGTATCCATTCAGCCCATCTGTGTCTTTGGTTGGAGTACCTAATCCATTTACATTTAAGGTAGTTATTGATATGTATGTTCCTATTACCATTTTCTTCATTGTTTGGGGTTTGTTATTGCAGGTCTTTTCCTTCTCTTGTGTTTCCTGCCTAGAGAAGTTCCTTTAGCATTTGTTGTAAAGCTGATTTGGTGGTGCTGAATTCTCTGAGCTTTTGCTTGTCTGTGAAGGTTTTAATGTCTCCGTCGAATCTGAATGAGATCCTCCCACTCATTAGCCTATGAAATGACCTACCCCTATAAAAACTGACAACCCCATACCCCGGTTTCACTCTCACCTTCTGAGATGGCTAACACTCTGTGGAGTGTGTTTCTCTCTAAGTAAATTCACTTCTTTCTTTTTCATATTTATTTATTTTTAGCTGTGTTGGGTATTCTTTGCTGCACAGAGGCTCTCTCTAGTTGCAGCGAGCAGGGGCGACTCTTCGTTGTTGTGCGCGGGCTTCTCATTGCAGTAGCTTCTCTTGTTGCAGAGCACGGGCTCTAGGCACGAGGGCTTCAGTAGTTGTGGCTCACAGGCTCTAGAACGCAGGCTCAGTAGTTGTGGTGCACAGGCTTAGTTGCTCCACGGCATGTGGGATCTTCCCAGACCAGGGCTCGAACCCGTGTCCCTTGCATTGGAAGGCAGACTCTTAACTGCACCAGCACAGAAGTCCAATAAATCCACTTCTTACCTATAACTTTGTCTCTCTCTGAATTCATTCTGCAATGAGACATCAAGAACCTGAGCTTCATTAAGTCCTGAGACCAGGTGTGTGATCTCAGTTAAAAGATCGTGGGTTCGAGCTTCCCTGGTTGCGCAGTGGTTGAGAGTCCGCCTGCCGATGCAGGGGACGCGGGTTCGTGCCCCGGTCCGGGAGGATCCCACATGCCGCAGAGCAGCTGGGCCCGTGAGCCATGGCCGCTGAGCCTGTGCGTCCGGAGCCTGTGCTCTGCAACGGGAGAGGCCACAACAGTGAGAGGCCCGCGTACCGCAAAAAAAAAAGATCGTGGGTTCAAGTCCTAATCTGAGTTACAGTTTCAGTTTGTTCCTTTTTATTGCTGAGTAGCGCTTGAAGGTGTGCATATAACACACATTTATCCATTCACCAGTCAATGGACATTTGGATTGTTTTCAGGTGGTGTCTATTATGAATACGGATGCTATTAACATTCATCTACAAGTCTTGGTGTGGACATTGTTTTATTTCTCTGGGGTAGAGAAGTGGAATTGCAAGGTCCTATGGTAAGTTCCTGTTTAACTTTTAAAGAAACTGCAAAGTGGCTGTGTGATTTTACATTCCCACTAGAAATACATGAGACTTCCAGTTTCTATATAACCTCATCAATACTTGTTATTGTCTGATGAAATAAAATCCATATTTTATAACAAGATGAGAAAAATTTAAACATAAAATTTTTCTTTGCCATTTCAGCCTCCTGCCTCCCCTTTAGTAGGTATTGTGCCTCTGCATTAACCAGGACTCTTTAGGAGATAACATTCCTTCTTAATCTCAGCAAGGGTCACAACTCCTTAGGAGATAACAGTCCCTGATCTTAAGAGGCCACCCACTACTTTGTACCTGTAGATCTGAATTGTGCAAACTGTCAAGAATACATCATTTAATGTACAGCCCTCTGTCTCAAAAACTTATATAACTGTGCTTTGACCTTTAATAGGCAGAACAGTCCTCAGCTTTCTGAAAGACTTCTTCCCGGGTTACTATCCTCAATTTGGCTCAAATAAAATTTTCCATTTCTTTCTTAGATCGACTGATTAATTTTTTCATGGACAGTCTGACTTTTTAATCTTATTTTAGTGGCTGTGTAATAGTATCTCTTTGTGGTTTTAATTTGCATTTCCCTAATGAATAATAATGTTGAGCATCTTTTCATTTTTATTTATTTATTTTTAATTTAGCTGTAGTTGAGTTAAAATATTGTGTTAGTTTCAGGTATACAGCTTCAGATTCTTTTCCATTATTGGTTATTACAAGATCTTGAATATAGTTTCCTGTGTTTTACTGTAAACCATTGTTGTTTGTCTATTTTATATATAACACTGTGTATCTATTAGTCCCTTCCCTTTCCCCTTTGGTAACCATAAGTTTCTTTTTTATGTCTGTGAATCTGCTTCTGTTTGTAAATTTGTATTATTTTTTTAGATTCCACATATAAGTGGTATCTTATAATATTTGTCTTTGTCTAACTTATTTCACTTAGTATAATAATCTCTAGGTCCATCCATGTTGTTGCAAATGGCAATATTTCATTCGTTTTATGGTGAGTGATATTCCATACCATATCTGTATCCATTCATCTGTCGATGGACATTTAGGTTGCTTCCATATCTTGGCTATTGTGAATAGTGCTGCTATGAACATTGGGTGCATGTATCTTGTTGAATTATAGTTTTGTCTGGATATATTCCCAGGAGTGGGATTGCTGGCAACTCCATTTGTAGCTTTTTGAGGAACCTCCATACTGTTCTCCATAGTGGCTGCACCAATTTACATTAACAACAGTGTAGGAGGGTTCCCTTTTCTCCACACCCTCTCCAGCATTTGTTATTTGCAGACTTTTTTTTTTTTTTTTTTTTTGGCCATGCTGTGCAACTTGCAGTATCTTAGTTTCCTGACCAGGGATAAAATCCATGCTCCCTGCAGTGGAAGCAAACACACAGAGTCTTAACCACTGGACTGCCAGGGAATTCCCATTTGTAGACTTTTTAATTATGGCCATTCTGACCAGTGCAAAGTGGTACCTCATTGTAGTTTTGATTTGCACTTCTCTAATAATTAGCGAGGTGGAGAATCTTTTCATGTGCCTGTTGGTAATCAGATATATTTTTTGTAATAGGGAAGAACAAGTCTGACTCCATATTGGATCTGTTTCTTTAACTTTTGTATTCTATCGCCCTGCAGCAAGTTAATCACTAAAGGAAGGTTGCCTATAGCTTAAAACATACATTAGGATTCATCTCCAGGAACCCTGCCCCCATGCCTGAATGTTAAGCTAAAACACTTTTGTTTAGCTCACAGAAAATATCCTGACCAGACCCACCTGTAAATGGCTGCAGGAAAGAATATTAACACATCTCCTCTGGAGTCTGGTCAGAACCAGGAAATAAGTGCAGTAGCTTATTGCCTTTTTAACTTTACCTCCTCACCTCCCCATCTCTGTACCATAAAAGAAACTAGCACTGAAACCCAGACAAGCTGTTGTTTTAGGACATTAGTCTGCTATACAGATCCTGGTCTGCTGGTTTTCTGAATAAAGTCACTATTCCTCACCCCAACACCTCACCTCTCCATTGATAGGCCTGTCATGTGATGGGCCATACAAGCTTGAACTCTGTAACATTGAAGGAGCAGGAGTTTTTGTTTTGTTTCTTCATATTTATTTAATTATTTGGCTGTGCCAGGTCTTAGTTGTGGCATGCAGGCGGGATCTATTTCCTGACCAGAGATCAAACCTGGGTGCCCTGTATTGGAAGCATGGAGTCTTAACCACTGGACCACCAGGGAAATCCTGGAGCAGGTGTTTTAATTCTGATTTTCTGGCATGAAAATAGATTCAATAGAGACACCATTTTCTGATACAGAGCAGATACGATAAAAATCAGATTTGAAAATGGGAAATTAGGGGTTCAATTTAAGTACTTTTGAGATGTTTGTGAATAAAAATACCTAGAGAAAAATGATAATGAAAAAAACGACAATCCAAAACCTATGGGATGCAGTGAAAGCAGTTCTAAGAGGGAAGTTTATAGCTATACAAGCCTACCTCAAGAAACAAGAAAAATCGCAAATAAACAATCTAATCTTACACCTAAACTAACTAGAGAAAGAAGAACAAATAAAACCCAAAGTTAGTAGAAGGAAAGAAACCTTAAAAATCAGAGCGGAAATAAATGAAATAGAAACAAAGAAAACAATAGCAAAGATCAATAAAACTAAAAGCTGGTTCTTTGAGAAGATAAACAAAACTGATAAACCATTAGCCAGGCTCATCAAGAAAAAGGGGGAGAGGATTCAAATCAATAAAATTAGAAATGAAAATGGAGAAGTTACAATGGACACTGCAGAAATACAAAGCATCATAAGAGACTACTACAAGCAACACTGTGCCAATAAAATGGACAACCTGGAAGAAATGGACAAATTCTTAGAAACATATAACCTTCCAAGACTGAACCAGGAAGAAATAGAAAACATGAACAGACCAATCACAAGTAATGAAATTGAAACTGTGATTAAAAATCTTCCAACAGGGCTTCCCTGGTGGCGCAGTGGTTGAGGGTCCGCCTGCCGATGCAGGGGACACGGGTTCGTGCCCTGGTCCGGGAAGATCCCACATGCTGCGGAGCGGCTGGGTCCGTGAACCATGGCCGCTGAGCCTGCGCGTCCGGAGCCTCTGCTCCGCAGCGGGAGAGGCCACAACAGTGAGAGGCCCACGTATCGCAAAAAAAAAAAAAAAATCTTCCAACAAACAAAAGTCCAGGCCCAGATGGATTCACAGGTGAATTCTATCAAACATTTAGAGAAGAGCTAACACCCATCCTTCTCAAACTCTTTGAAAAAGTTGCAGAGGAAGGAATACTTCCAAACTCATTCTACAAGGCCACCATCACCCTGATACCAAAGCCAGACAAAGATAATACAAAAAAAGAAAATTACAGACCAATATCACTCATGAATATAGATGGAAAAATCCTCAACACAATATTAGCATACAGAATCAAACAACACATTAAAAGATCATATACCATGATCAAGTGGGATTTGTCCCAGGGATGCAAGGATTCTTCACTATATGCAAATCAATCAATGTGATACACCATATTAACAAATTGAAGGAGAAAAACAATATGATCTTCTCCATAGATGCAGAAAAAGCTTTTGACAACATTCAACACCTATTTATGATAAAAACTCTCCAGAAAATGGGCATAGAGGGAACCTACCTCAACATAATAAGGGTTATATATGACAAACCCACAGCAAACATCATTCTCAATGATGAAAAACTGAAAGCATTTCCTCTAAGATCAGGAACAAGACAAGGATGTCCACTCTCACTACTACTATTCAACACAGTTTTGGAAGTCCTAGCTAAGGCAATCAGAGAAGAAAAAGAAATAAAAGGAATCCAAATTGGAAAAGAAGAAGTAAAACTGTCACTGTTTGCAGATGACATGATACTATACATAGAGAATCCTAAAGATGCCACCAGAAAACTACTAGAGCTAATCAATGAATTTGGTAAAGTTGCAGGATACAAAATTAATACACAGAAATGTCTTGCATTCCTATACACTAATGATGAAAAATCTGAAAGAGAAATTAAGGAAACACTCCCATTTACCATTGCAACAAAAAGAATAAAATACCTAGGAATAAACCTACCTAGGGAGACAAAAGACCTGTCTGCAGAAAACTATAAGACACTGATGAAAGAAATTAAAGATGATACAAACAGATGGAGAGATATACCATGTTCTTGGATTGGAAGAATCAATATTGTGAAAATGACTCTACTACCCAAAGCAATCTACAGATTCAATGCAATCCCTATCAAGTTACTAATGACATTTTTCACAGAACTAGAACAAAAAACCTTAAAATTTGTATGGAGACACAAAAGACCCCGAATAGCCAAAGCAGTCTTGAGGGAAAAAAACAGAGCTGGAGGAATCAGAGTCCCTGACTTCAGACTATACTACAAAGCTACAGTAATCAAGACAGTATGGTACTGGCACAAAAACAGAAATATAGATCAATGGAACAGGATAGAAAGCCCAGAGATAAAGCCACACACCTATGGTTAACTTATCTATGACAAAGGAGGCAAGGATATACAATGGAGAAAAGACAGTCTCTTCAATAAGGGGTGCTGGGAAAACTGGACAGCTACATGTAAAAGGATGAAATTTGAACACTCCTTAACACCACACACAAAAATAAACTCAAAATTGATTAGAGACCTAAATGTAAGACGAGACACTATAAAACTCTTAGAGGAAAACATAGGAAGAACACTCTGTGACATCAATCACAGTAAGATCTTTTCTGACCCACCTCCTAGAGTAATGGAAATAAAAACAAAAATAAACAAATGGGACCTAATGAAACTTAAAAGCTTTTGCAAAACAAAGGAAACTAAAAGCAAGATGAAAAGACAGCCCTCAGATTGGGAGAAAATATTTGCAAACGAATCAATGGACAAAGGATTAATCTCCATAATATATAAACAGCTCATGCACCTCAATATTAAAAAACAAACAACCCAATGCAAAAATGGGCTGAAGACCTGAATAGACATGTCTCCAAAGAAGACATACAGATGGTCAAGAAGCACATGAAAAGCTGCTCTATATCACTAATTATTAGAGAAATGCAACTCAGAACTACAATGAGGTATCACCTCACACCAGTTAGAATGGGCATCATCAGAAAATCTACAAACAACAAATGCTAGAGAGAGTGTGGAGAAAAGGGAACCCTCTTGCTCTGTTGGTGGGAATGCAAATTGATACAGCCACTATGGAGAACGGTATGGAGGTTCCTTAAAAAGCTAAAAATAGAGTTACCATATCACCCAGCAATCCCACTACTGGGCATATACTCAGAGAAAACCATAATTCAAAAATACACATGCAAAAAAAAAAAATACACATGCACCCCAATGTTCATTGCAGCACTATTTACAATAGCCAGGACATGGAAGTAACCTAAATGCCCATTGACAGATGAATGGATAAAGAAGATGTGGTACATATATACAATGGAATATTACTCAGCCATAAAAAGGAACGAAATTGGGTCATTTGTAGAGACGTGGATGAAACTAGAGACTGTCATACAGAGTGAAGTAAGTCAGAAAGAGAAAAACAAATATATTAACACGTATATGTGGAACCTAGAACAATGGTACAGATGAACCGGTTTGCAGGGCAGAAATAGAGACACAGATATAGAGAACAAACCTATGGACACCAATGGGGGAAAGCGGCTAGGGGGGTGGTGGTGGTGGTGTGATGAACTGGGAGATTGGAATTGACATGTATACACTAATATGTATAAAATGGATAACTAATAAGAACCTGCTGTATAATAAAATATATAAGATAAAATTCAAAAATTCACACACACAAAAAAAACCCTTCAATGCCTTCCCATTTCACATAATGCCCTTGACCAGTATTTTGGAATGTGTACATGGTGGAGGGAATCTGACATGATGAAGGTAGAGGGTCCCTAAAGATAAATGAGTTTATGGGAACACTGTAGGGAGGACAAATCACACCCTCACAAGTTACAACCTGGGATTTTCTCATTTCCTCTCAAAACCCTCACATTTCCTCCTCCCTTCCCATTTTCCATGCCCAAGGGAACTTGAACTTCTCAGGGCAAAGCTAGCCAGGACTGTTGAGTCAGTCCCAGTCCTTCTTCTTTCCCACCTCAATGAAAACCTGTGTCCCAGGCCAGAGTGCCTTCTATGAAAGCTCACCTGAGGCAGGATGTGTACAGAGGGATCCCTTTACTATACAAGCACTAAGGAAGCAATAGAGCCCAGTGGTTAGGAGCACAGTCTTCAGAGACCCATAGGTCAGCACTAGAGTCTTGACTTAACCACTTCCAAGCTGTTAATATCTTTCTGAACCTCAGTTTCTCATCTGTAAAAGGATACAGGAGTACCTACTTGAGTTGCTGTGATTTTTTTTTTTTCCACACTGCAGGTCATGTGGGATCTTAGTTCCCTGACCAGGGATCGAACCTGTGCCCCCCTGCAGTGGAAGCATGGAGTCCTAACCACTGGACCACCAGGGAATTACCAGAGTTGCTGTGATAATTAAATGTGGCGTCTGACAATAGTGATGGCTCAATATTAGTATTAAAACCTTAATTCTAGAAGCTAGAAGTAAACCTCCTTCCTCCCCTCTCCCATACAAAGGAGTGAGCACAAACCTCATATTATTCTATTAGTCATGAAAAAATTCTAGATACAAATTAGATATAAATATAACAATAACCGTAATTCCCTACTGTTCTAGTTTGTGACTGTGTAACAGTGTACTTTCTGCTGGGCCACAACAACCTGTGGAAACAGTGGAGAGGACAGGGTTTCTGCTGTCTCTACCACTTCTACCCCCACTCTTTTCTTTTTTTTTCTTCTGTGCACCTTCTTTTGTTTAACAAGGCCACTCTTTATTGGAGTATAATAGCTTTACAATGGTGTGTTAGTTTCTTCCGTATAACAAAGTGAATCAGCTATACATATACGTATATATATCCCCATATCCCCTCCCTCTTGCATCTCCCTCCCTTCCCCCTAATCCCACCCCCTCTAGGTGATCACAAAGCACCGAGCTGACTCCCTGTGCTATGCGCTGCTTCCCACTAGCTATCTATTTTATATTTGGTAGTGTATATAGGTCCATGCCACTCTCTCACTTCGTCCCAGCTTACCCTTCCCCCTCCCCGTGTCCTCAAGTCCATTCTTTATATCTGCGTCTTTATTCCTGTCCAGCCCCTAGGTTCTTCAGAACCATTTTTTTTTTTTCAGATTCCATATATATGTGTTAGCATACAGTATCTGTTTTTCTCTTTCTGACTTACTTCACTCTGTGTGACAGACTCTAGGTCCATCCACCTCACTACAAATAACTCAATTTCGTTCCTTTTTATGGCTGAGTAATATTCCATTGTATATATGTGCAAATCTTCTTTATCCATTCATCCGATGATGGACACTTAGGTTGCTTCCATCTCCTGGCTATTGTAAATAGAGCTGCAATGAACATTTTGGTACATGACTCTTTTTGAATTATGGTTTTCTCAGGGTATATGCCCAGTAGTTACCCCCCACTCTTCATTCAGTCCCTGAACCCTTCCTTCCACACTGGGAACGTCCAGCCTAGTCCAAGCCCCTTGCTCTCTCTTGGAATCTTTAGGGGATGGTGGTAGCTCCCACCTTGTGTCCTCCCAAGACGGTCGTGCAGTTTCCCAGTCACTACAAATGGCCTCAACCTCCTGACTCCTATGCATACACTTGGCTCCCTCCCCCATGGATCACCCCCTCCCCCCAGCCACTGCTTCACAGGAGCCTGACACCCCAACCCAAGTAGATTTTCTGCTTCCTTCGCTCTGTCCCCCTCATGTCACTAGTCGTTTTCATCACTGCTGGTGTCTGGCAGGGTGCTGGCCTTGCCTCCATTTTTCAGGCAGAGTCTAAGCCATTTCTCAGAGTTCTTCTCAGCCTGGACCAGCTGCAGAGAATCCACTTCCTTCCCTCTTCCTGAGGTCCCAGGAGACCCACAAGTCACTTTGGCCCTTCAAACAAAATGAATGACCTCATCACATTCTAAGTGCCTGATGCACAAAAGCATAGACACCACCCATCTGGGCTTTCCAAAGCAGTGTTAAGCAATAGTGTATAACCAAATGTAACTTATTCTTCACAGACTTTTTATATACATAAGTTCAAAATTAAAGAAAAATATTTTTGGTCAAAGTATCTATTTTGATTTTGGGTTCCATATTTGGAAGAAACTATGTTGATTTCTGAGTGTGGGGCATGAATCGGGAACTGGAGAAGAGGGAAACAAGGATAAATATGAAAGATTGTTGTCTATAACAGAGTATATTGGCATTCACACACTTACTGAGAACCTATTAGTTTCAAGAACATGCTAAGAGATGGTTGTGGATATTATACTTTTGAATATGAGGCTCCCTGGTATCTCAGAACTCATAAAATAATAAAGAAGACAGGTTACACAAATATCTGTAGTATACAGCTGGCCATGAGAAGTGCTACAATTATGCCAATTTTTGTGAGTGATTAGAGGGGAAAGGGTTCCAATTCGTTCTCCACACCGCCATTAAAATGAACTTTTTAAAATGGAAATTTCATCATGTCATTTTCTGGCTTTAAACATCTCCAGTGACTCACCAAAACCCTCACAAAAAAGAACAGATTTGGCTTACAGGGTGTCTGTCTCATCTCCAAACTCTTTTAGCTGTCAGCCATATCAAACCCATCATTCTCAACTACTTACAAACATGCCCGTGCTTTGAAGCCTCTAGGCCTTTGCACTTTCATTTTGCTGTCTCCATTTCCTCTTCTTCCTCAACTACCAGCATCTCCACTCTACCCAGCTTGGCCTAAATACAAATCATCTCTTGAGTCCAAATGAAGACCTGGTCAGGAAGTGTTCCTTGATCTTCTCAAACAGGGTTAAGTGCCCTTTCCATGCACTCCCGCACGCACGCTCCACTAGATGTTCACTTATCATACTCCTACACTAAACTTTTTACATACACAAGGACCATGATCCTGTCTTATTCATCTCTATGTCCTAAGTATCTTACCTTGCCTAGAACATAGTTATTCAATAATCACCTGTCAGAAAGCTGAGTATGGAAATTCTTCATGATGAAATTCACTTAGCAGGCTTCAGCCCGCATCAGCCTAAAATTTCTAAGAAGTGAGGCGCACAGCTAACCATCTCAGGCCTTTAAATGCACAAGGTTCAGCATCCAGACCTCACCTCTGAACTTGAGACTCAGGGACTATGTAACTCAGAGTTGCATGGAGCAGCTCTACAGTCGTTCAATCATACTAGGCATCAAACAGTTGACTAAATTGGCTGGTTACCAAAATATAGTCCTCCCAATACCCTCATTCCCATATTGCTCCACTGCCTCTTTCGCTACCATACCTGTAGCCTCTCTGTACCCTAACTCATAGAATGCTTCCTCAATCCCTTAGTCATAATTAAGGCCTGACTCTGGTTCAAGACCACCAATTTCCTTCTGCCTAGCTGAGGTGGTTGACCATTTTCCCACCCTACGTACCTAAAGGTGGGTAAGCGAGGTTAATGTCTTCCTTACTCCCAATCGCACTTCCAGGCCTTCACTGTCCTTGAAGTATCACTGTTCCTGTGACAGTTGTTCTATCTCTGACATCTGTTTACTTTACATGCTCACATTCTTGAAATGCCTGGTAAATTGGCACCATCTTGGAAGGCCTACATGTCCGTTTGGATAATCCTTCTAATATTCTAGTTTTGTAGCATCTTGATACCTCAATGATGACTGTTTTTACTTCATTCAGGTTTCCATCCTTGTGATCATACCTGGACCTTGTTACCACCTGGAATTGTTCCATTGATTAGATTTTTAGCTATAATAATTCACTCTCTGACTGTGGACTCCCATCTTTTAAGCACCATTATTTCTGACTCTTACTATACAGCCCTACCTTTTGACCTTTCATTTCTCTCAATCAGCCTTTTCCCCTTCTGAACCCAGGATACTCATGTAATTGATCATAGGCACAATTCTTTCATGAAATCACCAATTCCAAGGCACACCTATCTTTACATTCTGGATTATCTTCTATGCCTATGATTATCTTCTTTGCTACAACATTGGGACAATAAGCAAAACTGGATAGAATGATACACATTATACAGATGGAACCACTGTAAAAATTAATGATTTTCAGCCTCAACTGGGCCTTTTGTGATTTCTCTTATTTCCCCTTAAATATTATTCTAAACCTTAGCAAACTTTATCAATTCTCCTTTCCCCTCACTTCCAGCAAGTGATGTTTATCAGATTCCAACCAATTGACACATCTACAATTTTACCTAGATTCATTCTAATCCTCACTAACTTCCTTCCAATTTCAGAAGATGAGATATCCTTTCTTAACTGCATTCCCTCTTGCCTCAGGCAGAATGCTACCTCTTTCCTATATTACTAACCTCTTTATCACAGCTGACTCCTGGCCAGGGCAGAGGACAACAAACTTTTTCTGTAAAGGACTAGGTAGTAAATATTCTAGGTTTTGCAGGCCATATGGTCTCTGTCACAACTACTCAACTCTGCTCTCGTAGCATGAAAGCAACCATGGACAATACAAAATGAAAAAGCAGGGCTGTGTTCCAATAAAACTTTATTTATGGACAATGAAATTTGAATTTCACATGAAATATTATTCTTCTTTGGATTTTTTTAAACCATTTAAAAATGTAAAAGCCACTGTTAGCTCATGCAAGATACAAAAAACAGGAGGTAGGCCATATTTTGCCAACCTCTGCCTTAGCCTATATATAACAGTGGTTCTTAGAGTGTGGGCAGAACAGCATGAGCATCTCATGGGAATTTGTCAAGAATGCAAATTTTCCTGCTCCACCCCAGACCTACTGAATCAGAAACTATGAGTACAACCTGCAATCTGTGGTTTAACAAGCCCTCCAGGTGATTCTGATATACACTCAAGTTTGAGAACTACTAACCTCTAAACAAACTCTCTGTTTATATAAACAAGTCTCTCCTTCCAAAAAAAAAAGTTCCCTGACTCTGCACCTCAAGCTCTTTTTCTCCTCTTTTCATCCAAAATTCCAAAGTGATCTGTCAATCCTTGTCGTCTCCATTTTCTCATACATTTATAAAATGAAGGTAAGAATACCACCGAGTAGTTGTAAGAACTACTGAAGATGATTGTTAGAGGTCATTCCACATTTCCATGGTGGGGGAAGGTGGGGAGGATTTCAACTTCACATCCCAGGAGAGAGAAGTATGGAAGGAACATTGCCTATGTCCCCAAACCCCCTCACTCACTCCTCCACGTGGAAGAAGAGAGTAAACTTACAGGTGAATCTGGGAGAGGGAATGGAGCCTGCTCTGCTCACATGGCCAGGTGGAACCTATATATCTCCTTTCTGCAAAGTCCAAAAAGGCATCTCCAAAGGCGAGCACAGCCCTGGGGAACAAAGCTTGGTGACTGGAAGATACCCTGGGGGAACTAGAATAAGACACACCTTCTCCAGGTGGACAGAGCCCAGGACAGGATCCCGAGGGCCACCCCCAAGCCCTGTTTGTTCAGCTCCTGATGGATTCATTCTTTTCAGTCTCTAAGTTATCAAGATCTGTTGATTCTTCAAGCCTCTATAAATATCCCCTCAGGGCTTCCCTGGTGGCTCAGTGATTGAGGGTTCGCCTGCCGATGCAGGGGACACGGGTTCGTGCCCCGGTCCGGGAGGATCCCACATGCCGCGGAGCGGCTGGGCCCCGTGAGCCATGGCCGCTGAGCCTGCGCGTCCGCAGCCTGTGTTCCACAGCAGGAGAGGCCACAGCTGTGAGAGGCCCACATACCGCAAAAAAAAAAAAAAAAAAATATATATATATATATATATCCCCTCAGACTCAATGAAATCAGACAATCTTGATAGAAATTTTTAAATGGTCATAGGTGGCCAGTGGGGCCCTGTACTTGCCCAGGACTGCCAGGACAACTTTCCCTATTCTTTCTATCTGCTGACCAACATCACAAGGGAAAAAGTGTTATGGGGTGTGTTGTTCTAAAACATAGGTGTTTAAATTTCCATCTTTCCTGGCTCCTAAGACTAGAAATGCAATATTTAACGCAGACAACAATCTTGCCTCCATCTTTGCTTTTGGAAAGAATTTTGCTTTTAAAAAAACAAGAACACACAAAGAATGTGCCAAGTTTGAGCTTTATTTAAAGTGCTGGTGAAGTGTCAGAGGAAGTAAGAGGATCATGGAAGTCCTCCCACATCAGTGAGAAATAAGTAGCATTTTTATAGGTGGATAAGGAGGGAAAGAAATCCTAAGTGAGGGAACAGTATGAGAAAAGTGAAAAAAGTGTGGAGTTCCTGGAGCATAGAAGAATTGAGAGCTAGCACAAAAGGTAGGCATGAAATTCTGGCAAATTCTTGATATTTATATGCCATGCTAAGCCCCTTCAGGGCTAAAGCTATTTAACTCATCCCTTTTCTTTAATGGTTCTAATAGAGTGCTTTGCGCATAGCAGCAGATTATTAAATATTTGTTACATGAAAAAGCAAATGTGTGAAATTACATTTACTCACGCTTAGCTGAGTCAGGTGGCCTAACAAAGTATGAGGAGCCCCAGAAGATGGAGCAAGCTGAGAGTCAAGCTAGGAAATTTGCATATGAGTTATCCGATGAACTCATCAAATGAGTCAGAAACCATTTTCCCAGTGTTCCTGTACAGTCAGATGGCAAAGGCAAACCTTATTTGCTTCCAATAGCTTTAAAAACAAACAAACAGTTATTGCAAAAATAAAGCATGTTCATTTTCAAAAATTTGGGACATACCCAAAAATATATAATAAAGACAATTTAGATCCCTGTAATTTCACCAACTAATGATGTAATATTTTAGCAAGAACATTTTCTCATGTCATTAAAGATTCTTTGAAAGTATGGCTTTCATTAATATAATTTTCTATTAATGCACACATCAAAATATTTTCAATTTATTTAACCATTTCTCTATTATGGAACATGTAGTCTTCAAATATTTATTGCACTTGTGTAAATATATCTTTAAATACATCTCTAATGATTTCCATACCCAAGAGTCCTAAAAATAGTCTTACAAACCTTATTAAAGCATAAAAGAAGGCCAGAAAAGAAAGAATATCACATTCATGCTGAATAGTTTACCAGTAAAAATGTATAGTTTCTTCTAAAAGTAACATATACATTTAACATATTTTCAGTCAAAATTTCCAGCACAATTTTGAAAGGAATGTGACAAATTGATTCTAAAAAAGTATAAAGGAAAAAAAAGTACAAAGAATAGCTAAGGCACAGGTAGTTAAGGCAATTTTGAAAAAGAACAAAGATGGAGGACTTTTCTTACCAGATATTAAGACATACCACAAAGCTACAGCAACAAAAATAAGTTAATACTGGCACAAGAATAGACAAATGGATCAATGGAATAAAATAGGAATCCAGAAACAGATCCACATGTATATGGAAACTTTCTGTATGATAGAAGTGATATCTCTAATCAACAAAGATAGATTATTTAGGAAATGATGCTAGGAGAGCTGACTCACTACATGGAGAAAAATACAGTTGGATTCCTACCTCATACTACATAGAAATGCTAACTGTAGTAGATTTTAGATACTTTAATCTGAAATGGAATCCAATAAAGATCAGAAAGTATAGAAAAATATTTTTCTGACCTTGAAATTAAGAAGGAATTAGTAAGGAAAGCCTAAAAACCACAAATCATCAGGGATGGGGGAGAATGTGTGGATTTCAGTATATTAAAAAAAGGATTTCTTTTCAAAGAAGGACATCCATAGACAAAGTTAACAAATGACAGCCTAGAAGAATATATTTGCCACCTCTAAAACTCAAGGAATTAATATGTAGAATATACAGAAAACTTCTGTATATCAACAAGTAAGAAGCAGGAAATTCAATAGAAAATTGGACAAGGAATTAGAATAGGCAAATCACAGAGGGAGGAATCTGAGTGTCTAAAAAATCAATGAAAAGATGCTCAAACTCTCTATTAATCCAATAATGCAAGTTAAAATAACGAAATAGCACTTTATAAAAATTTTAAAGTTTCATCTCAAGAATTGATAAGGGGCTTCCCTGGTGGCGCAGTGGTTGAGAGTCTGCCTGCCGATGCAGGGGACACGGGTTCGTGCCCCGGTCCGGGAAGATCCCACATGCCGCGGAGCAGCTGGGCCCGTGAGTCATGGCCGCTGAGCATGCGTATCTGGAAGCCTGTGCTCCGCAACGGGAGAGGCCACAGCAGTGAGAGGCCTGCGTACCGCAAAAAAAAAAAAAAAAGAATTGATAAGAATGGGACTTCCTGGTGGTGCAGTGGTTAAGAATCCGCCTGTCAATGCAGGGGACATGGGTTTGAGCCCTGGTCCGGGAAGATCCCACATGCCGCGGAGCAACTAAGCTCGTGCACCACAACTACTGAGCCTGTGCTCTAGAGTCCATGAGACACAACTACTGAGCCCGCGTGCCACAGCTACTAAAGCCCACGTGCCCAGAGCCTGTGCTGTGCAACAAGACAAGCCACTGCAATGAGAAACCAGCGCACTGAAACGAGGAGTAGCCCCCGCTCGCCTCAACTAGAGAAAGCCCGCACAACAAAGACCCAGCACAGCCAAAAATAAATAAATTTATTAAAAAAAAAAAAGAATTGATAAGAATGTGGGGGAAGGTTACTCTCACATGCTATTGGTCTGCAACTATTAACTGAGGCAGCCACACTAGAGAGTGAATTACCAGTAGTTATACAGTTAAGTATGTCCCAGCATTCACACTCCTAGGAAGATACCCCACAGGAACATGCATGCAGGTCTTTATGTGGGAATCTGTAAGAGGATGTGCATCTCAGCATTGTTTGCAACATCAGGGAGTTAGAAGCCACCTGGGGGCTAGTAGACAGGGATATAACTATCAGCTGTGCTGTATGGCAGCAGTCAGAATTAATGAACAAGATATACATTTAGACCTACGGTTAGCACTTAAGACATAGTATCAACTGGGAAAAATGTAAGAAACAAAATAAAATGGATAGAACTGTAACAATGTAAATTTAAAACACTCTAAATAATATTTAAGTCTCAAGCATACTGGTGGATACCTATGAGAGATAATAGAAGTAATGAGAATGGGGAGCAGAAATAAAGAGGAGAAGAGAAGGCCTGGTGTAGACCTAAGATAACAGAGGGTGATTGATGCTATTCTTTCAGTTGCTCAGGGAAAAAAACAAACAAACTTGGAACTGTTAAAATAATCAAACAAAAAGGCCATTAGACTGAGGTGGCTCCAGTGTCCCCATAGCCTAGGTAAGCAAACCTAAACCAGAGTCAATCCTGTGAATGCCTCAAGGTTAAGAAGAACAACAGATCACAAACAGCCAGCTAGGCTTTCCCAAATAACGCATCCGTTAAGTTAAAGCCATTCAAATAATTTCCTTGCTTCGCTTCCTTGTTTCCTCTATAAAAGCTTTGCCCCTAGTTCCTGCCAGTGGAGTGCTCTTAACCACTTCCAGTTTGGCACTGCCTGATTAAAATCAATGTCTGCTCAGATAAACATAAATATTTTAATATGCCACAGTTTATCTTTTAACAGAACTAGCCCTGATTTCTTTCTTTCTCTCACACCCCCACATTCCTTTCTCTCACACACCCAAATTCCCCCACATAAATCCTTTATCTTCCAAATATATGCAGAATTCAATCATTTGTCTTTCTTTCCATCAGTATCACCCTGGGCTTAGTCACCATCACCTCTGGCCTACTTTTGGCAACAGTCTCTTAACCAGTTTCTTTGCTTTTGCGTCTGCCAGCCTTTGGTCTATTTTCACTACAGCAACCAGAATGATCCAATTAAACAAGTCAGATCACATCAATTTCTGCTCTAGGTCTTCCGGTTTTCTGTCTCATTCAGAGTAAAAAAAAAGCAAAGTCCTAATGACCCACAAGGTCACATGAGCTGGACTCGGCCCCACTCACACACACCTGCCTCTCTGGCCTTATCTCTTAATCTCTCCCCTTGGCCACTCCCTCATGCCACACTAGCCTCCTGCTATTCTAGAACATACCAAGCACACCCATTATTTAGGGCCTTTGCAGGTAGGTGTTTATACTGCTTCCTGGAATGCTCTTTCCTTAGTTACAAACAGCTCATACCCTCACCTCTTTCAGATCTTTGTTTAGAAGTCTTAGTGAGACCTTCTCCAACAACACTATTTAAAATTGCAACCCTCAAGTGGACTAAAGATCTGAACAAAGTGGGCAAAAGATATGAACAGATACCTTTCCAAAGAAGATATGCCAATGGCAAGTAAATACATGAAAAGATGCTCAACATCATGTCATTAAGGAAATGCAAATTAAAACAATGAGATACCATGACACACCTAGAATGGCTAAAATCCTTAAAAGTGTTTTATTGTATAAACATTTATACAATACTATTCTCTAATTCACAGTACATATTCGAGTAACATCGATTGTTCCAGCAGTGCCTTCTATAGATTTTTTTTTTCCTAATCCAGGACGCAATCCAGGATTATGCATTGCATTTAGTAGTCATGTATCTTTAGTCTCCTTTAATCTGGAACAGCCCCTCAGTCCTTTTTTTTTCTCTTTTTGGTCTTTCTTCACTTTGACATCTCTTAAGACCATTTATTTTGTAGCTGTCTCTCAATTTGGGTTCGTCTAGTTCCTCATGATCAGATGATGGGTTTTTGGCAGGAACACTGCAGAAGTGATGTGTCCTCAGAGACACGAGATGTTGGTCTGTGCCAAGGTTAGTGATGTTATCTCTTGCTTAAGGTGGCATCCATCAAGTTTTTCCAAAAAGGGAATTTTGTAAGTTTCATTCACTGCTATATTTCCAAAGCCTAAAATGGTGCCTGGCACATAGGCACTCAAAAAGAATATGTTGAATGAATGACTAAATGACTTCAACTCTGTGGAGTTGAAAAGACAAAGATGAGGACGTGGAAGAGAAAGGAAGAGGAGGAAGAGAAGGAGGAACAGAGGAAAGCAGTACACTTACGGAACAGATCATCAGTATGCACATCTGAGGTTCATAATCATTCAAAGGATTTCCAGGGCATTTGTATTAATAATAATACCATCAATATTATGAAGTTTCCAGACCTATTATACTCTTGCTAGTATACCAAACACATTTTCTTTTTCTTAAAGAGTAATTATTGCTATTTATTTATTTATTTTAGATTTTTTTTGGATGTGGACCATTTTTAAAGTCTTTATTGAATTTGTTACAATATTGCTTCTGTTTTATGTTTTTTGGGCCCCAAGGCATGTGGGATCTTAGTTCCCGACCAAAAAATCGAACTTGCACCCCCTGCATTGCAAGGCGAAGTCTTAACCACTGGACCACCAGGGAAGTCCCCAAACATATTTTCTAATGTACTTCTTAATGATATAGATTTTTCCCCAGTAATTTCTCATTTTAAGAATATCCTGATTCTAAAAGTATTCTCAACTCTTTCAGGAGGAAAATCTCCTAAATAATATAGTAGAGAAGCCACAGAAGCCTATTTCATAGATTATCAAATTTTATTATAGTAAGCAATCTATCTCTTATGTAAATATAATTTACTCTCAAGTCATCTCTAATTTAGTTTGTCTTGCAATTATAAAACAAGCATTGTAAAAAAAAAGGTCACATGTTCAAGCAATATGCTAAGAGAAGTATTGAAGGACATGAGAACACTATTCTCAAAAAGTTAATTTTGTCAATTTTTATTGACTAAACAAGCAAAAGTCAATTTTGATCAGCTCAATGTCCATAAACACTTACAAATAAGTGAAACAAAATTGTGTGAACCATTTTGTTTTAAATCGTATTTTAAAAGCAATCTTGAAAGTGAAAATTTTAAGCTTGATTTTTAACTATCAACATAATAAATTTTAGCCTGCATAAAGAAGGATTTTTTTCTCTTCTGATTTTTAAAAAAATTACTGAAAAACTTAAATCATCTCTGCTGTTAACAAGTTTTCTCCAGCTCCTCACAACGAGGGGCGGGGTGGGGGGGAAGCCCTTATAAACAAGTGTGTGAAGTAGAGACTCTTTGAAAGTCAATCCTTCTAAAAAACAGTTTCCAGGCTAATTGCTTCGGTCCCTCAGGGTTAGAAAATTTGCGTGCAGTTATTTCCCATATACCTTTGGGACTTTATTATATAAACAGATAATGACACACTAACCAGACAATACTTAACTGAATGATGGGTATGTTTTCTCTTATTTGTAAGTTCTTTCATAAGAAAAATGCAATTCTCTTTGTTTGACATAAATTTGAACACCATAAAAATGAAGTCTATTTGATAATTGGATTAAAATTTTGGATCTAGCTTCCTATTTTCTAAATGTTTCTTCATAACTCTTCAAATAAATTAATATTTAACAGGCAAAGTTATTTGTACCTAATATGATTAGAAAGGGAGTAAACTTGGAAGTGAAACATCTACTAAAAAAAAATTAAAATTCAAAATATTTATGTGTGGGCATGATTAAAAGAGGAATTCCATTCGTGTTCAAACATCATCTAGAGAAAAAAAATTATCTGTACGTGAAATAGTTTATACTCAATGGTGACATCTCACCTAAATGAATGATTTTACTCCCACCAAATACTCTTTGATATACACCAATTTAATCTCATGCTTCTAATCTGTGGTGTTGAGTCCGATTCTAACCTTTCAGGCAGTGTTCCTTTTTCTGTAATTAATCATTTTTTCAACCTAAATATTTCAGGAAAGTAATTTGTGCAGAATTATCAAAAGGAAGTGAAACACATTCAGAGCCAGAATGACTAGTGTTTCACTCCTGAAGGGGTTTTTCAAGTCCCAGAGCAGAATCATGGTTTTCCACTAAAGGGCATGGACATTCGAGGCACTCTAATATCCAGGGATCTTCCTTTCTACATTTTCCTGAACAAAAAAAAAAAAAAAAAAAGAAAGAAAAGAAGAGGAAAAAAAAAATTCAACCACTGCCATCCCAGTTAGACACAACAAGCACTAGTCTAACAATTCCAGCATGCCATTTTTATATACATGCAGCCCACAGGCAGCAGCACATAATAACATCCTCCTCCTCTCACCTCCCACTCCCTTCTGAGGGATGAAACACTGAAGAAAGTGAACAAGTGGATAAGCCAATTTAAGAAATTGTGGGTGAAGTTAGAAACCTGCTTGAGGATGCAAAAGCTTCCAAACTGTGAGACTCCAAAACCATGGAAAACCTTGATTCTTATCTGAAATGTCATGGCACTTAGAATCTGTACTAGCCAGTTTGCACTTAACCATATTATTAACTGATATTGTTAGTTCTCTTTACATATAAATCTTCACATTTTCTCAGTCATTAAGAAAGAGGAAAAAAAAAACAAAAAAAAAAAAAAAAAAAAAAAAAAGAAAGAGGAAGATCTCACTTTGCAAAGTAATTTTTTTTCAGGAACATTTGTTTGTAAATTATATTTTCATAGATAAAACATAATTGAAATACACCACTGGACCTAACAATTTAAGGACTCTTGCAATACCTTTAATCATTCACTATTAACTATTTAATTAGGTCCACTTGGTGCTTCGTACTCTGGTGTCTGAAAACCTCTTTATATTTGTTCACTTGTTTATTATCTGTTTCTCACACCAAAATAAAAGCTCAGTAACTTAAGGAACATTTTTTAGTCTTTTCCTCTGCTTGATCTACCGCACCTAGAACATAATAGGAGCTCAATAAATATTTATGGAGTGAACATGTGCCAGCACCTAGTGAAATGTTTTTTCTCCCTCTGTAAAGCCACCTGAGTGTCTCTCTGCCAGCCATAAAATCCCAAACTGCTGTTACCCGAGTCACTGTCACACTGCTTTATGGAATTTGAACAGCAGTTCACTAACAAACTGCCTCAAAGATACTCCCGAGACTACCATTTGCTTATGTCATCAATGTTCTCCCTTGGGGTACTCATATTATTCCCTTTGTGCAAATCTGAGATACACAAGAATGAGTTTAGACTAGATGCTAACTCTTGGAAACTTTTACAAATTTTTAAATTTTGATGTTAAAACCAAGAACCCACAGTTACTCTGACATAGATTGGGTTACCTCCAGTCCAAAAAGTGAGCATCAGCAGATGCACGGGGGGAAGTGCTGAGCTAAGCTTGGCATTCTTCAAGCAGAGCCAAATAGGAATTTTCCATAGGTACAGACAACCTGGAAATGGAATTAGGCAAATTTTAACCCATCTATCTCACCCTCTGCTTGCATAGAGACTCACAGAAGCAGGAGCTGCTCTGGCAGCCAGCGATTAATGGAAAAATTGGTTCTTCTGTATGTAACCTGTTCATAAGCACCAATCCTCTCTCTTGCCATCAATGTTTCTCCTGCTACCAACCTTACCCAGATTTCTGGGTGCTCCTTCTCTTCTCAGAGACTATCCCTGATATTATTTTGACTTGATTTCATTCAGATGGAAATGGCGAAAAGTGTTTTCCAAACTTGCCTGATCATAAGAATATCTGGAATATTTATTTATTTTTATTTATTTATTTATTTTGCAGTATGCGGGCCTCTCACTGTTGTGGCCTCTCCCGTTGCGGAGCACAGGCTCTGGACGCGCAGGCTCAGCGGCCATGGCTCACGGGCCCAGCCGCTCCACGGCATGTGGGATCTTCCCAGACCGGGGCACGAACCCGTGTCCCCTGCGTCAGCAGGCAGACTCTCAACCACTGCGCCACCAGGGAAGCCCCTGGAATATTTATTTTTAAATGTAGCTTCCAAGGGACTTCCAGAATAATTATAGCTGTGTAAATCAACATCGTAAACCTCCTGGAAAGTATACAAAACAACAAGGAAAGCAATAATAAAACATAAAAACAAATATATAATTTGTGTACGCAAATGTTCATAGCAGCATTATCCACAGAGCCCAAAAGTGGAAACGACCCAAATGTCCATTAAAGAATGAATGGATAAACAGAATGTGGCATAATATACAATGAAATATTATTCAGCCTTAAAAAGGAATGAAATTGATACATGCTACAACATGGCTGAAACAAGCCAGATACAAAAGAACAGATATTGTATGATTCCACTTATATGAGTTACCTAGAGTAGTCAAACTTACAGAGACAGAAATTAGAACAGTAGGACATCTTCCTTTTGGGTGAGAGGAAGATGAAGAGTTAGTGTTTAACGGGTTAATAGAGTTTCAGCTTGGGATGATGAAAAAGTTCTGCAGATGGATAGTGGTGATTGTTGCACAACAATGTGGATGTACACAATGTCACTAAAATGTACATTTTAAAATGGTTAAAGGGGTTTCCCCAGTTGGCGCAGTGGTTGAGAGTCCGCCTGCCGATGCAGTCCGGGAAGATCCCACATGCCGCAGAGCGGCTGGGCCTGTGAGCCATGGCCGCTGAGCCTGCGCGTCCGGAGCCTGTGCTCTGCAACGGGAGAGGCCACGACAGTGAGAGGCCTGCGTACCGTAAAATAAATAAATAATAAATAAACAAAATGGTTAAAAGGTTAAATTTTATGTGATATATATTTACCACAATTAAAAAACCCAACAAATACATTAAAACACTCCATTTTTAGTGAGACCAGGTAACAGATATAATCTGCAGATTCCAAAACATGTCAGGGCAGCTAAAAGCAGTTGGGAATGGACAAAATCCATGTGAGAGGAAGTGAAGAAGAGAAATTTGAAGGGTGGTGAAAAACCCTTATATTAGAGCTCAGAAAATAGCAGGAAAAATAATTCACTTTCTTAGGTGAAGAACTCACTTCCAGCTAAAAGGCAATATCATTTCTTTGCAAAAACTCTTGTGGAAATTTGGGTGAGCAAGGCTCTAACCAGAAGCCTTCCTGGACACGGTATGGTCCACAAGAGAAGTATGGGTGGAGGGACTACCCAAAGAGTCACACAGCTAATTCAAATCTTTAGGAGTAGTATGCTTCTGTAGCAACAGAGAAGAGAGAACCTTTGGGCTATAAAACATCAAAAGCCACCTTCACCCACCTCTCTTGCTGTGCATAATCTGCAAGAAGGTGGTTTATGAAAATCTAACTCATTCATTATTAGGCAATAAAAAAAGGTTCTGGCACTCCTGGGTTTCAGCACTAAAAATAAAAAAAGGTAAAAGTTCTGGCACAGAATGATACATATATACTTTTTTTTTTAATGTGGAAACATTACAAACGTATCAGTGGGCAAGTCATACTGACCGGGAGAAAAATAGCTATCAAGAAACATGAAATTTTAACCAAAAATTTCATCATGAATTCAAGAAATCTTAATGAAGTAATTGTATCTCTGGAAGACACCCACAAAGTGGAAAGACAAGAATTCTGGAAAGAGATGATGAGACAATAATAGGAGATAAAATGTGAACAGAAAGAAGTACAGGAAAAAGCAAACCCAACAGAGATGAGTACGACACAGAGGGAACACAGGGAGAATAGACACAGAAGGAAAACACAGTAAGGATCACAGAGTATAAAAATAAGAAAAGTGATATAAAGATTTTAAAGAAGAGAGCATTATACAAGAAACAAGTAAAGAAGCACCAACACATGCATAATTTAAATCCTTGAAGAAGAAACCCAAAATAATGTCATAACAAATAGTTAAAGATATCCAGGAAAACTCTCCTGAAATAAATGAGGACATGAATGTACACTTTGGAAGAACATACTAAGTACCAGGAAAATTCATCTGAAAAAGCTGTCAATGAAAAATTAATCAGTCGATCTAAAAAAGAAATGGAAAATTTTATTCGAGCCAAATTTGAGGAGTATAACCCAGGAAGAGCATTTCAGAAAGCTCTGTGAACTGTTTTGCCCAACAGAAGTCAAGGCACAGTTATATAAGTTTTTTGAGACAGGGGGCTATACATCAAACGACGTATTATTGACAGTTTACATAATCCAGATCTAAGTGCCATGGAAGGAATGTTATCTTTAAGGAATTGTCTTACTGATGCTAGGAGAATATTGCTCTTTATTGTTGAGCAGGTATTTTTGCCGATGGGGAAGTTTGGTTGATGCATAATGCAGATACATAATGCACAGTGGGGGAAGAGAGGAGGCCAAAGGGCAGGGAAATTTTTTATTTAAATTTTTCTTGTCTTGCCATAAAATATGAATTTTATTTCACAAGCATATCCTAGGAAAGTTATTAGACTGAAAATATAAATAAAGAATACTTTGGACAGCCAGGCAAAAGACTAAATCATTTATAAAGGAGAAAAAAATCAGGATGGCCCCAGATTTCCCCACAGCAATGTTCAATTCCAGAAGACGTTGGAGGTTTGATTGGAGCGAGATTTCTCTTTTTTCTTTTTTAAAAATCTATAGTTAACATGGTACTGAATTTTTAAAAATATTTATTTTATTTATTTATTTGGTTGCACCAGGTCTTAGTTGTGGCCGGTGGGTTCCTTAGTTGTGGCATGCGAACTTTTAGTTGCGGCATGCATGTGGGATCTAGTTCCCTGACCAGGGATCAAACCCAGGCCCCCTGCATTGGGAGCAGGGAGTCTTAACCACTGCGTCACCAGGAAAGTCCCCCAGATTTCACTTCTTAAGGTTGTGCCTGGATTTGATAATTCACTGATTAATTACTTAATTCAACAAACATTTAGAAACCATTCAATAAATGTTTGTATATTTGGACAATAGACGTATCATCTGACAACCTATAATTTTCCTGAGGATTAAAATCACATTCTAGGGACGTCCCTGGCAGTCCAGTGGTTGGGACACTGGGCTTTCACTGCAGTGGGTGCGGGTTCAATCCCTGGTAGGGGAAGTAAGATCCTGCATGCTGCACTGTGCTGCCAAAAAAACACAAGACATTCTATTAGTTTATATGCCCTTGGGAATTTTAGAAGCTCACAGAATAATAGGAAAGACAAACAAGTAAATTATCACAATACAATTTGATAAGGGTCAAAAATCATGACAGGAACGATAGGAAAGTTGTGTTCAGATGGCAAGAATTTCAGGGAGAGGTGGAAGATGGCCTACCTTAGGGCCAGTTCATTATGAAATTTGACGTTAAATTATAGGTGACAGAAAGTCAACGAAGGGTTTTAACTTTGCTGTGCTGTGTGTTCACATGTGTAGGGATAGGATTCTTATTGGACCTCAGATGCACAGGGATGAGTTAATCACTTGATAGGTCATGGCATAGTACCATTTTTTTTGGTCCTTTTATTCTCTTTTTATCCTCATATTCTTTTTCATTTCCCTTAACTCCTACCATATGTAATCATATTATGTTTAATGATATTTTTTGTTTTATGTGTTCTTACAAAATGTACACGTACTTTTAATTTCTGTAAATGATAGTTTGTCACACAGTTCATCTCTTTAGCGTTTTTTTTCTTTTTTTTGTTTTTTTTTTTAGTTGTTTTTTTAAAGGGCCTTTTTAAAATTTTTATTTATTTATTTTTGGCTGCATTGGGTTTCGTTACTGTGCACCAGCTTTCTCTAGTTGCAGTAAGCAAAGTCTATTCTTTGTTGCAGTGCACGGGCTTCTCAATGCGGTGGCTTCTCTTGTTGCGGAGCACGGGCTATAGGAGTGCGGGCTTCAGTAGCTGTGGCACGCGGGCTCAGCAGTTGTGGCATGCAGGCTCTAGAGCACAGGCTCATTAGTTGTGGTGCACGGGCTTAGTTGCTCCTCGGCATGTGGGACCATCCCGGACCAGGGCTCGAACCCATATCCCTTGTATTGGCAGGCAGATTCTTAACAACTGCGCTGCCAGGGAAGTCCTTTAGCATTTTTTAATGTTTATTTATTTTTGGCTGTGTCGGGTCTTAGTTGCAGCACGTGGGATTTTTCGTTGTGGTGCCCAGGCTCTCCATTGAGGCACACAGGCTTTTCTCTAGTTATGATGTGCAGGCTTAGTTGCCCCTCGGCATGTAGGATCCTAGTTTCCTGACCAGGGATGGAACCACGTCCCCTGCATTGGAAGGTGGATTCTTAACTGCTGGACCACCAAAGAAGTCCCTTTAGCATTTTTTTCTAACTAAACATTATGGTTTTAAAGTATATCTGTATGGCTCTGTGTATATCTAATCTGTTTATTGTAATTGCCATATAAGGGTGTGCATTCATCACATTTTACTATCCACTCTCCAAATGTTGAATGCTCAACTCCTCTCTACCATACCAAAAAAAAAAAAAAGCTACAATGAACATCCTCTTATATGTCCTGTTATACATCTGTATGAGAATTCTTAATTTGACTAAATCATGCCAGGCTGCTCTCCAAAGCAGCTACACCAGTCTACATTTTCACCAGTAATGCATTAGGGTAAATTCCCCCACCTTGCTTAAACTTTCTAATATTTGCCAGTTTACTTGGTATAAACTATTTCATTGCTGTTTTCATTTGCATTTCTCTGATTACCAATGACCAGCTTCTACTCATAAACTCATTAGCTTTTCTAGTTTCCTCTTCTGTAAACATCTTTGGCCCTTTTTTTTTTTTCTTTTTATCCTTAGCCCATTTTTTCATTGGGGTTGCTGTCTTTTGAAAGAATATTTTAAAATATTCTATATATTAATCCTCAGGTAGGTTTAGACATTACAAATTCTTTTTCCTATTCTTTCCTTTGTTAACATCATTTACAGATATACTCAGTTTTGATATAATTGCCTTTGCCAATTTTTTTTCCTTACAGTTGAGGCTTCTGTTCTATTTTAAGAAGTCCCATCTGACCCGAAATCACAAATATATTCTCCTTCGTGTTCTTCTATTAACTTTGTCATTTAGCCTTTCACTTTTAGATCTTTAATCCATCCATAGCCCACTCTTCTATATGGTGTTAGGTGGGAAGTAGGTTTTAATTTTCTCCATATAGTGAGCCAATTTCCCCCCAAATTATCTTTTTAATAATCCATTCTTTCTCTCTATTGATTTGGGAGCAAATTTGGTTTTTTTGTTTTTTTTTTCTTGGAAGTCAACTGACTGGCAGTTCTGCAGAGAAGAAAGATTAGAAATAGGGATGTCAGGTAAGATATACTGCTACAATCCAGATAGAAATAAGAACTTGACCAAAGACAGTAGCATGAGGGTTGGGGGTAATGGATAGAGAGGAGTATCAGATTTGAGAGATATTTCTGGGTTGGAAATGTGGGTTGAAGGAGAGAAAGGAGTCAGAAACAACTTCAGTTTTGAACTCAGCACATTCTGTGGCTAGAGATGCCACTACTGAGGTAAGGACAGAAATGTGAACAGGTTTTGAAGAGAAGAGATGAACACAGTTGCAGAGGTGTTGAGGCTGGGGTGCCTGTAGATACGCTTTGGCTCTCACATTATTTAAAAAATAATGTGTTAATTAAATAACATCATTTAACAACTGGGAGGTTTTATTTTTTAAAAATCTATATTCAGCTTCTTTCAAAAGATCAGGACCACCGTAACACCAAAACTGCTTCTCTGTTTGGCTTCAGCTGAATGTAGCAGGAGCTCCACAGCTCCCCACAGTCTGCACTGGACCCTCAGTTCCTATAGACGCTTGGGATTGGGATCCTGATGTATGCAAAGTGATGAGGTGGCACAAAAGTGTGGATGTTTTCCATAAACAGACAATTTGATTCCAGGGTTCAGCCATTTACTTAACTGCTCTAAACCTGTATCTTCTTATCAAAAAACGGGCAGAGTAGCCATCTTACACGGGTTTCTTAAGAGAGTTTAAAGAGAGAATGCATGTAAAGCTTAATAGTAATTGTTAGCAAATGACAGCTAGAAAAAAATCCCATTAAAAATTGGAAATGCAATTCCAGAGCTGAGGAGAGAATCAGAGATATGAGCCATTGTGTATAGCTCTGTCCTACAATCTACAAATCATGACGTTTTTTGTTTTTTTTTGTTATTTTGGCCATGCTGCAGGGGCATGCGGAATCTTAGTTCCCCAACCAGGGATCGAACCTGTGCCCCCTGCAGTGGAAGGACAGAGTCTTAACCACTGGACCGCCAGGGAAGTCCCATGACTTTCTTGATGATTGGAATGTCAGAACCTTTTCTCTATCACAACCCCATCTTCACTTCTTTAAATCCCTAAAAGTTGACACATAGAAAGAATTTCATAAACATTTGTGGAAAGAAGGGAGAGAGGAAGAATAGGTGAAGGATCTGAAAAAAAAAAAAAGGCCTTTTCTTTCACTTGTAAAACAGAAGAAAAATCGAAGTTACCAACTTACCTACGTTTGTTCCTGCCAGCCCAGCCCCACCTCTCTGCAAATACAAATGTTAACTAAGGCGTACAGTTGCATTCTGTACTCTCAGTTCCCAGGAAAAGATTGCAAAAAGACACACAATTAGTCTTGTTGGCTGCAAAATATATCTCTAAGCCTCCCTGAGTAAAATACTATTTGGACAGTATTTAAAAATTATTTCTTATATGTAATTAATAATACCAACAGAACCCAAAGAATACAAAGACATAACAATTAAGATTTAGTGAAGAAAGCTTCAAAGAAAAGATTGTGGGGGTTGTTTTATCCTTTTCTGTTGTGACAAATATATATATTATATATATATTTATATAATATATATATATTTATATAATATATATATATATATATATATATATATATATATATATATATATATATATAGTTCTGAATTCTCCACAGCAACATTCAACCCTGTAAACACATTTTGCTCAGGCTTCTGCTAAACAACCACAGTTACTTTGAACTCATTTCTTCAGGATACCCTGGTATTTGTTCTTTTTATAGTATGTAAAATTGCACTGTCAGTGTGGTCCTGATCTTACGCTTTGTAGCTAAGGAAAATAACCATGTTAAGTTTGAGAATGTGTTAACTCCCGTGGGGTGGAGGGGGACGAAAAAAAAACTAGGCTAAATTAAATTATAAAGTTTTAATATGATATTTTTTTCTTTATTTTGGCTGCGCTGGGTCTTAGTTGCAGCATGTGGGATCTTTGTTGAGGCATGTGAGATCATTTAGTTGCAGCGTGCAGACTTCTTAGGTGCTGCATGTGGACTCTTAGTTGTGGCATGCAGGCGGGATCTAGTTCCCCAACTAGGGATCAAACCCAGGCCCCCTGCATTAGGAGCATGGAGCCTTACCCACTGGACCACCAGGGAAGCCCCTAATATATTTTAGAATGTCATGAATTTTCGAAGCTAGAGGATAAATTATCTGACAACAACTAGGTCATCTTCCACTATAAATAAACACTATTGCCAGCTAATTCCAAAGATTCACCTAACATAAAAACTATAGGGTAGGTTCTTGAATGCAATGATTTGGCTGGAAAACCCAGATTATCCTTGGAAAGAAATGAGCACCAGCAGAGAAAATAAAGGGTGATTAGCTAAGAAAGGAGTGCTATGAAGGGTATCCTATTATCAGATGAAGGAACAGGCATTTGGTGCCAAATCACCTGTTATTATATGCAGATGTATAAAGTCCAATTGCTTTACACTGTCTCAACCAAAAGATCATTATGGTCATTATTCCCAAGAAGCTAGATTCAAAGACACTTAGAACTGGAAGGGGATTATTGAGATCATCCAGTTCAGTTTGCTCATTTTCCAATAAGGAAACTGAAGATCAGAAATGTGACTTGCTCTCAGTAACCAGATCATGTGCTCCTTTTGAACCCCCTTGCTTCAGCAGCAACTGCACCAAGCATAAGGTATTCAGTAAGTGGTGCTAAATTTGTATTCATGAACAAAGCATGGGAAGGGTCATTTTCATGGTGCTTATATTCTAGCTGTGCTTTTGGAAGAAGGTTTGTCAACAGAAAGATTTCTAAAACAGGGAGAAGTAAGAATATGATGTAGAATGTGTCACTGAGAAAAACCTTTAAAAATTTTTATTGTGGAAATTTTAAAAAATTAATGAAAAGAGAATACAATGTATCCCTAACCACCTTAAACAATTATTGACATTCTGCCATTCTTATTACATATGCATTTCCTCCATTTGTTTTTTCTTTTTGCTTTGTTTTGTTTGCCTAGAATATTTTTAAAGCAAAACTGAGACACTGTATCATTTTACCTATAAATATTTCTATATGTATCTCTAGGAGATGAGGATTTTTAAACAACATAACCACAGTAACATTATTATACCCTTAAACAGGCTAACATCTAGTCCAGGAGAAATTTAGTTCTATGAGAGTATTCAAGAATTGATCAAGATCTCAAGTCTTTCAATAAGGCTAAGAATTCAAAAGAGGAGAACTTCAAAACTAAAGATTGCAATCTCATTTTTTCTTGTATTGCTCTGCAAATACAAATCTGGATACTCAGATTCCAGAAGAAGATAAAAATAGTCTATGAATCAAAACCACTAATCATATCCTGTTATTTTTAGTTATGTTTCTTCCTGATATTTTAATTCAAAATCAGTTTAATATATTTAATCACACTTTTTTTTTCAGGGAAAAAGTATTTTAGGTTGAGGTAGAAAATTTTGACCAAAAGATACATTTAAAGCTAAATTAGGGTGGTTGTCAGAGCCTATATCCATGACCTTGGATAAGGTGTTTACTTACTCACTTGGAAAGTCTCGTGTTAATAGTCTATTCTACGACTCAACTATCTGCCTCAGAGAGATAGTACAAAAACACCCTCAAAAAACTCACACCTGGAAATGTAAAAAATCACAAAAAATATATAAATGGTAATTGGGTGATAGGTCACATTACCCTCCATACTAAAAGCAGACACTAATAACAGGAATGTTGAGATAGCTTGTAAAAACATCTGGCTCTGCGTAAGCTTAGAGTCAAAGTAAAGTACCAGAGTTTTACTTCTGTTGGAATATTTAGAAAGACCCCTCCATACACAGTAGATGCTCAATAATATTCACTGGCTGGATTTAATGCTGGAACCAAACTTTTGCAACATAGCAACTATTAAATTCCTGATTATGTAAAATGCAATGGATATGTATTATTCTACATCCTGGAACTGAATAGGAGAAAACGTTTTTCTTATACATGCTTTTGCTCTGCACTCAGCACTTTTTCTGCTGTCCCAAACCTATACATTCATATTCAGGGTTCATGCTGAATTTGTGTTTGTGTGGATGGAGACATCCAGCGTCTCTACTTCACCCCCATCCCCAAATTTCAGGGAAGCCAGAGGACTGTCCACAGAGTGAGTGATAATGGGGGCATTTTCTGGGCATTGATAGAAAAGTACTTACCAACACTTTATTTTTACACTAATTCTTCAGGATAGACAGCCTACTTGGTAAGGATATCAGACCTCTCCAGACAATTCTATTTCATCGTTTTCTGACCCAGAATACACTAAACCTAAGTAGACTTTATATTATCATGTATGCTTATAATTACATACCAGCTTATATATAAACACATTCTATCAGTCCACATGTTTGTCTACCAGCACACTTTTACTCCCAACAGTAACATGAAAACAACAATAGCACTTGGCCTGTCTGTGAAGCCTTAGGCTGTATTTTGCAGGAGGGATGATATGGACAAATAAATTTATATTACCTAGAGCCAAAATCAAACCAACAAACAACAACAAAAACTGATGTGGCTTGACTAAGTTTTCCTTATTAGCTTTGCTCCTCTCCCAATCATCTTTGTGAATAGGAACAGTGCCTTCAGTATATTTGCTTTCTTAGAAGAGTCCATCAGAATCACATAAAGAATTTTTTAAAAACATGAGTCCCCAGGACCTTGCAGCCCTTTACCACAAATCCCAGAGTGTGAGACCCAAGAATTTATGATCTTAACAATTCCTCAGGTGCTTTTTCTGTGGCCAGCACCAAGAGTGTGTGAGAATCACTGCCCAGAATACCTAAAGCAGCACTCTACACATAGTTATTTTATATAAATGTTTGATAACTGAATGAATGAATAAGTCAAGATTGTGGAAATTAGAAATCCAAGAGTTCTAACCACACCCAAGATCTACTGGTTTCCGTACTTTCTAAGTGTCTTGCATCTTGCATAGTCTGGCCTAGATAGATACTGACTCAACTCTGATCTGTGTAATCTCACCCCCATTCCACCCTGAGCAGCCAGCAACAATCCCACTTAGCCAAGAAACAGTGATAAGAAAACTGCTTTATTTTTACCCCTTGACTGGTAAGGTAAACAGACTGAAATCATAAACCCTAACCTCACAGAAATACCTCCTGGCATTCAATGTAACTACTTATTGGTTATCTACTATAGACTTTATATATGTCATGCACAGTATAAGATGCAAAATGATTACAAGGCTTGATACATGTCCTTGAATATTTTACATTCAAAGTTGATAAGACAAAAGGATGTGTCACATCCTGTGCTGGGAGCTTTTTGATATCATCTTATTCATTCCTCAGAGCAATTCTATGGAGGGAAAAGTATTATCTCTATGTTATAGGTGAAGAAATTGAGGCTTAAAGAGGTTAAATACCATCTCAAGGTTATATATTGGCAGAGTTTGTATCTGAATTTCTCTTCTCTCTGACTCCAGAATTCAAGCTATTGCCCCAAAACTACTATGCACCGTGCAATGGAGATTACTATCCATTCAACATCCACTCCAGAAGTATGTAATAAGCGTTTACTATACACTAGGTCCTGGCATAGATGCAGATCACACAGGGTCTCTGTCTTCATACAGTTTCTAGTTTAATTGGAAAGGCAGACATTTAACAGTAAACACAACAAGGATTATAAGGGAGAACTAGAACTAGAACTAGAACTAGAAGGATGTTATACAGGAACCTGTAACCAGGAACTTATTTTGGTCTAAGGATTCAGGAAGTAGCTGAATCCATGTAAACCCAGGAACTCCACTTCCTAGCTGCACAGTTTGGGGAAAATTACAGTTCCTTATTTGCAAAATAATGACAACACCAGTTACAGGTTTTGTGAGGGTTAAGAGATACAATGTATACGGGCTTCCCTGGTGGTGCAGTGGTTAAGAATCCGACTGCTAATTCAGCGGACACGGGTTCGAGTCCTGGTCCAGGAAGATCCCACGTGCTGCGGAGCAACTAAGCCCGTGCACCACAACTACTGAGCCTGTGCTCTAGAGCCTGAGAGCCACAACTACTGAAGCCCACGTGCCTAGAGCCCATGCTCCACGAGAAGCCACCGCAATGAGAAGCCCGTGCACCACAATGAAGAGTAGCCCCCGCTCACCACAGCTAGAGAAAGCCCACGCGCAGCAACGAAGACCCAATGCAGCCAAAAATAAATAAATATATAAATAAATAAATATATTTAAAAAACCAGAAAGAGATACAATGTATGTAAAGCACAGAACCTGACAAAATAACTACTCAATAATCATTAATTAGCAGTTATTTAAAATATTCATTCATATTTAAGAATATACAAAAGCAGGGGTAAAACAGAGAGAAAAAGAGCAGTAGAGGGAGAAGGAAAATGCAGGGCAAAGGCCCTAAGGCAACATGGGCAAAGCATCACATAACTTGGTTTAAGATCCAGTCCTGCTGGCTAGAAAGTAGAGAGTTCTGCCAGAGAAAGCTGGAAAGGCAGGTGGGGGACCACAGCAAGCCTTCAGGTAAAGATTTTTATCTTTATACAGAGGCAACTGAAGCAATTAAAGGAATTTGAGACAAGGAAGAAACTTGTTGAGATTCAAATTTTAAAAGATTACCCCAAGGGAGGGTGGAGCGAATTTCTGTTTCCATTTTCCTCATGCATATATATATATATATATATATATAAAATTTCCAACTAGCTTGCACATGCAGCTTTTGTAATTTAAAAAATAATAAGATCAGTGATGAAAATGTTACCTTGATTGTGGTAATAGTTTCATTTGACTACAAATGACTAAGGAATAATATACATTACACTGTATTCCATGTGCGATGCCAAGAAAATTCACCAATTTTACCTAGACTACATAATATCCCAGTGTACATTCATCCAAAGGCTCCTCTTGCCCCTGGGGTAGAATCCAGACTCAGTTTAGAAGGCACTTTGCAGTCTGGTCTCTGATGACCTCTGCAGTTTTGCTTTCTACTTCTACTTCTCTTTCGCTTTAAGCAACAGAGCTACCAAGATACTTTCTTTTTTTTTAAGATTTTTTTGATGTGGACCATATTTAAAGTCTTTATTGAATCTGTTACAATATTACTTCTGTTTCATGTTTTGGTTTTTAGGTCACGAGGCATGTGGGATCTTAGCTCCCCCACCAAGGATCAAACCCACACCCCCTGCACTGGAAGGTGAAGTCTTAACCACTGGACCACCAGGGAAGTCACCCAAGATACTTTAAAATCCTCAAACATGCCATGTTCCCTTGGGTTTAGGGATGTCTTTCCACATGATGCTTCCTCTGCCTGCACCATTCTTCACCCTTTTCTATATGCAAGCCAGCTGCCTCTCTTTCCCCAAACACTGTCCCACCAAATACTGCAATTACCTCCCCCATCACAGACACACACTCACTCTTAACATACACCCATATATGTAGCTAATTCCTATAAAATGTTAGGATCCATCTTCCCTGACCAGCCCTCTCTGCATATTTTGTTTAGGTGCCCATTCTTCTGGCTCACATGGCACATTTTAATTCCCTCATCAGAGCATTTATCACCATTAGTTATAATTGCTTGTAATTTTTTTTAACCTCACCCCTTTCTCATCCCACTTGATTATACACTCCCTGAGAGCAGGAGTTTAGACTGTCTTATTTGTTGAAGGAAAAAAGAAATAAAAGTTAAGTATAACATATATAAAGTTAAATGCCCCATACTAAAATTAAAGCAAATAATACAGATTTATGATATACATCATGACATTTACAAATAGCAAATACAGTTTGAGTAATGTATTAAGAATCCCCCCCCCAAAATAAAAAATGCTTATAGGGCTTCCCTGGTGGCGCAGTGGTTGAAAGTCCGCCTGCCGATGCAGGGGACATGGGTTCGTGCCCCGGTCTGGGAAGATCCCACATGCCGCGGAGCAGCTAGGCCCGTGAGCCATGGCCGCTGAGCCTGCGTGTCCAGAGCCTGTGCTCCGCAACGGGAGAGGCCACAACAGTGAGAGGCCCGCGTACCGCAAAAAAAAAAAGAATTCCCATTCCATTTATTTTCTGCGATCCACTTCAAAAAAGGTAAATTCTTCCCCTGACATTAGGTCATCTCTGTGACCTAATAAAGTTCTATGCAATACTTATTAGCAAGACTGATGCCAATTCTTTAAAGCAAAATTCCCTCTAGGCTGATTTTTTTTGGGGGGGGGCACACCTCACGGCATGCAGAACTTCCCTGACCAAGGATCGAACTGCCGCCCCCTGCAGTGGAAGTGTGGAGTCTTAACCACTGGACCACCAGGGAAGTCCCCTCTAGGCTGATTTAAGGAAACTTTCTTCTAATACAAGGCAACAATAGTTATGATTTGTTAACAATGCACTTCATCCTAATAAGCCCTTAAACCCTTAACTAGTACCATGGGCTGGCTGACCAGCCCAGAAGTCACACTGCTAGAGAACAGGCAACAGGCTGTTGCTCATTGTTTTTTTCTTCCACTGTTCCTAGAAAAAACTTACTTTTGCAAATTTGGGTGCTGAACAAAAAGTAATAATAAAAATCTTGAGCCCAAATTTTCTTTCATTCTTCGACTTTAGATAAAGGTCAAAATGTTAAGCAAATAACTAGAACTTATATTTGCATGGTACCACGTAAGCGTAAATACTTTCTCACTACCTCCTCATTTCATAACATTGATAAAGTTGGATAATTAATGCATTGCTGAATTGTTGATTCAATTTGAATTTTAAGGAGAGTGACTGGGGATTTCACTCTAAATCAGTAATCTAGTTACTTTAGTGTTTTTAATTGTATCAGACCAAATTACTGATGATTTATTACTTAATGATTTTAAGCAACTGTATTTCTTGCTTTTGGTGTTAATCTTTTAACAATGGATAGTATTTGTTCATGCTTATTCTTTCTGTGCTTTTTAAAGAATCACTTTAAATCACCTTCTGTCATTGAGTTGAGGGAGATTTCACCAGCAATGGACATGCAGCATAACACTCTACCAGCAAGAAAAGAGCCAGATCTAGTTAACAGCATCAGTCACTGTACCTGAAGGTCACAGAGCAAGTGATGAAGCGATACAGTCCTTGAGTGAAGGGTCAGAGAAAGTATGCAAAGAACCTTCCAGACTGCATCAGCTTTGAAGTTAGACCCAAGTTCAAAACACCAACTCTAGCACCGATTAGCATTGTGAGCTTAAAGCAAGCCCCTTATCCTTTTTGAGCCCAGTTTTATGACCCGCATTGCAATTTGCCACGTAAAATGATATGTGTAAAGGACCCAGAACAGTGCTGGCCAGCAAGCATGTGATAATTTGCAGCTGTAACAGTGTAGAAGAAATTAATGCAGCACTAACAGTCCAGTGAGAACCACAGAACTGATGTGTTCAGTTGCTGCCAGGGGCTCCTAAGGCCTAACTTCTTGGTTTGCTGCAGCCTGGCTAACCCCTCAAGATTAAAAGGACCTTCTCTGGCATCAGAAAAGGCTCCCTTCCTGTTAGTGGTCTCCAGAAAGGGCATCTTCTCAGGCAGATTGTAGAGATCAAAAGGAGATTTTAATGTGGAAGAACTTTAGAACTAAGATCTATGGCTCCACTTCATTGCAGCCAGCAAAGGGTGACCAACAATCCCACTTTGCCCTGGACTGAGAAGTTTTTTGGATCATGGGACCTTCGGTACTAACACCACGAAAGTCTCATGCAAACTGAGATGATTCATTATCCCAGCATTTTCCAACGTTGGGCAGGTGGCCTGGTAACATGTAGCCTAATAGGTGGTACTATTTTATTAATCATGATTAACACTTTCCAATTAAAAATCTCATACAGGTAATAATGAATATTGAAGAGTTTCATTTCACTGCAATTTACCCAGGCTGTTAAATACTTTGAGAAGCTTTTTCTCAATTCTCTTTCAATCACTATTCCTCTTTTTTTTTCTTCCTATCAAGACAGTGCCCTATAAAGTTAACAATGGTCCAATCCCTCGAGTATTGTGCTTACTGTTAATTCCCATTTGAAGCAATTATCTCACTGATACTCTCAGCAACTCAAAGAAATATTTCTGAAATAACTGTTTAATTAACCCCAGCAGAAATAAAAATGGAGAATACAAAGAAATAAAATCTGAACTGGGTGTGAACTACCGATACTCTGTAACACATGAAATTCTATTTTCCAATAGAATCCTGAAAGTTATTCAAAATACCTAATCCCAGTGCTAACAAAGAAATGTACTATCATGAAATAATGCCATTTACAGCAACATGGATGGACCTAGAGATTATCATACTAAGTGAAATAAGTCAGACGGAGAAAGACAAATATCATATGATTTCACTTATATGTGGAATCAAAAAAATCTTCAAAAAATGATAAAAATGAACTTATTTACAAAACAGAAACGGACTCACAGACACAGAAAACAAACATGGTTACCAAAGGAGAAGTGATGGGGGAGGGATAAATTAGGAGCTTGGGATTAACAGATACACACTACTTTATATAAAATAGATAAACAACAAGGTCCTACGTATTGCACGGGGAACTATATTCAATATCTTGTAATGACCTATAATGGAAAAGAATCTGAGAAAGCATATATATATATATATACATATATATATATAATTTTTTTAACATCTTTATTAGAGTATAATTGCTTTATAATGGTGTGTGAGATTCTGCTTTATAACAAACTGAATCAGTTATACCTATACATATGTCCCCATATCTCTTCCCTATTACACCTCCCTCCCTCCCACCCTCCCTATCCCACCCCTCTAGGTGGTCACAAAGCCCTGAGCTGATCTCCCTGTGCTATGCGGCTGCTTCCCACTAGCTATCTATTTTATGTTTGGTAGTGTATATATGTCCATGCCACTCTCTCACTTTGTCCCAACTTACCCTTCCCCCTTCCCGTATCCTCAAGTCCATTCTCTAGTAGGTCTGCATCTTTATTTTCATCTTGCCCCTAGGTTCTTCTGACCATTTTCTTTTTTTTTTTAGATTCCATATATATGTGTTAGCATATGGTATTTGTTTTTCTCTTTCTGACTTACCTCACTCTGTACGACAGTCTCTAGGTCCATCCACCTCACTACAAATAACTCAGTTTCGTTCCTTTTTATGGCTAAGTAATATTCCATTGTATATATGTGCCACATCTTCTTTATCCATTCATCTGTTGATGGACACTATATATAGATTTTTTTAAAAAAGGGAAATGTACTACAACCTTACTTCTCTTAATTACTATGTAGCAATAAATGATTTGAATTGGTGGCTTCACTTTTACATTTTATATACAATTGGTTGGGCAGCAAAAAAATTAAAAATGACTTATACTTTGAGAAATGCTACAGGCAGCAGCCAAAGTTACAACTTTAGAGGTGATAATTGAGTACTGTATTTACATCCATCAGCAATATATCAATTTTCTATTATCTGCCCTAAAACATTAAGAAATCACCTTTTCTGTATCTTCAATTACCACCTGCCTAGTTTCCTTTGTAATCTTTTCTATTCTGCATTCCCTAGACCCACTCCCTTTCCTATTGGTCTCTGGATCTGTGCCCTTTATCATTACTCACTACCTGACTTGTAACTTCCAGCCTAAGGCAAAACTGTGAACCAGTAAGTCTCTTTCCTCTAGTTCCTTCCTCTTCCCCTCCTTTCTTCTCCATGATATTCTCTGTTCATTAATGACATTATACCCTCTTGATTTAAATCCACTGCTCCAAGAACTTAGTTTCTCCTCTTAGCTAAGAAAATTGTGGGGAAATTTTGGGTGGACAGTAGACTCCACTTAATTCAAATTTCTTTGACATATGACTTGTGATAAATGAACACTTTTAGCCAAAAATGTACCTTTTACTCCATTATAAAAAGGGGTTGCTGAGCAAATTAATAATAGTCTGATAAATAATGAAAATCTTTATCCTTTACATATATTTTTATATAACATATATAGTAATATATTTAGTATATAACATCTTACAAGTTGGCAAAAGGTAATTTTTCAAAGCACTAGCAATATGTTTTCTTTATTAGCAAAATTACAATATCTGTTGAGGTTTGTATAATGAGATTATATTTTCATACAGTATTTGGGTATTATGGTTTTCATTATATCAGGCTCATACTATTTCACAATTTTACTAATTAAGATTTGCTGGGCCATTGGTGAAAGGAAACCAAAATTGTCATGTGCACATAAATATTTAAGAAACACTATTACTAATGAAGAATGATACCTTCATTGGTTCTTTTGTTTTTCACCTCATACCCCATAAATGTTCAGTACCTACGGGTTTATAGAATCAATCCCAATGAGAAGGGTAGAAACAATAAAACCACTAGCAAATAAGCCACAAACAAAGTAGGTCATACTGTTTGGAGAATCAATTTGTTTTCAGTAAGAAACTAGGTTGCCCTATTTCATATATCAATTGGCAATATGATGTTAACCTAAAATTAATGTTTAAAAAGCAGAACTGGAAATTAAATGCAAGTTTTCATTCAAACTGTCATGAAAACATTTTTGTTATGACAAATTTATCTACACTAAAAGGGTGTTAGGAGAGACGCAAATAATCCAAAACAAGGAGAGACGCAAATAATCCAAAACAAAATAAAATTTTTTAAGAGTATTATTTGGCTTTGAACACTGTACCAATATCTAGAGATTGCAGTCAGATTTTCCCCAAGATATTGGAAATAAGGATAATACGACTGCTTCCTGGAAGCTAAACTTTAAGATTATATACAATGCATATGAGCAGAAGTAGGCAAAGTCACCTTTAAAACACACACTGGGGCTTCCCTGGTGGCGCAGTGGTTGAGAGTCTGCCTGCCGATGCAGGGGTTCGTGCCCCGGTCTGGGAAGATCCCACATGCTGCGGAGCAGCTGAGCCCATGAGCCATGGCCGCTGAGCCTGCGTGTCCGGAGCCTGTGCTCTACAACTGGAGAGGCCACAACAGTGAGAGGCCCACATACCGCAAAAAAAAAAAAACAACCCACAAACTGGCCTGACTTGATTGTAACTTGACTTTTAATGAAGAATATTGTTAAGAGGTTTGGGTAGCCATGGAAACAGAGAAAAGAGCATACAGGGTCACTTTAGGGTCAATGCCCATTCAAATGCTGTCAGGAGAGAAGGAGCCCAAATCAACAGTGCAGCAGGATGCCCCGACTATATTGGAGATCAATGTACAAAGTTGCAACCATTGGAAACTGAGTATTTCTATCTCTGGGACAAAACAGTCCTGTCATGGAGTTACATGAATCAAGAAGTGTCTGTACACACAACTCCACTTGTTCTGAACCTGTGCTCATCAAGCAATCTTCTGTTAATGCCTTTGGTTTCCTGAGTAGGTTTGTCTACATAGAAAATGCACTGGCTTTGCAATCTTGAGTATTCAGGTATATAAATTACAGCTCTTGGAAATTAATAACTATTCTAGCTGTATACACCAGTCTTGTGACCTCTGTTAAGGTAAGTTCATCTGATGGCCGGAGCTGTTCTACATTGCTAATGAAAGATATTTCTGTTCTAAAATACTCTAGACAACATCCTAGAGTATTTTGGAAAATTCACCAAAGTTATGCTTCCCTGTCTGCCTGGGGACAGTCAGCAGGCCTTTCGCTGACAATGACCCTATATCAGCCAAGCTTTTCCATTTCAAAAGACTATTGATTATCAATGGGGTGGGGGTTGAGTGCCTGTGATTTACCTCTCTTTATTATTTTATTTATTCCAACATTGCTACAGTGACAATTTCATGACCACAATGGTATAGAAGACAGCTCAGACCAGGAGAGGTGGTAGGTAACCTTCGGATATAAAATATACCATAAACAATTTATAAAGTGGACACAAGTTACCATCTACTACACATCCACCATATGTTTAAACACAGTATTATCATTACAGTCCCTCACTTACAGATATCCTTGCCTCCCTATGTTACACATGCCTGGTAAAACTCAGCATGGGTGAATCTTTCTATCTTTTCTGTAGCTGTACCAAAGAGCTAACATTGCTGGAGAAATCATACGAATAAACTGAATGGCATATTTTAGATCCATAATCACAACTTCAAAAAATGCTCTCAGCAGATCATGCGAATCCTACTCTTCCTCACACTAGGTTTACTTTTTCACTCTCTGAGATAACTTTTGAATCTCCTTCTCCTCAAACTCCTACATACCAAGCCCTCTCATCAGATTACTTTGCTCCCTACTTCGCTGAGAAAATAGAAGCCATCAATGGGACTTCCCTTATGCTCCCACCATCAAATCATCAATTGTCCCTAGAGCTGCAACTATCTTCTCCTCCATCGTTGCTCTGGACTCACCTCTTCACACCTTCTCATGGATTTCTC